>NW_028258354.1:4749452-5056405 GCF_053883595.1 Heterocephalus glaber | reverse complement strand
TAGACTGGAGAGTGGTATTTATCTCCACTCTTCACGTGAGGAAACATAGTCCTACTTTAAGAAAATCCTAGCATAGAATATCATGACAGATGTGATAGATCAATATTTGTGGTATAACTGTTCTCTACTTTGCAAAGTGTATTGATTTAGCACAGCATTGAATGGATTCCTAATATATTTTACAAATGATTTTATATTAAATAATTATATACACTAATATTTCCATAGACAGCCATTATATAATCTAGAAATATTGGCTGAAGATTATGCTAAAAATCTACATATTAACTATTTCATAAAAATTATAACTACTGAAGTCCAAAAGTTACAATAAATCTTCCAGTGTACTTGACAGTTTTTCATTAAATAATAAGCAAATTAATATATGAAGAAAATAAAACAGATTTGAAGATTTAGGCAAAAGTTTGCTTTTAATGTAATCATTCAATGAATGCCAGTTAGAAACATTCACCAGGAATTTTACAATACCTCTCAAAGTTTTAAGAACTATTAATTTCAAATATTAATCATTTAAAATTTTAGAACTTAATTCATTACTTACACATTATTACCAAAGGGAATAATCTTGGCTCTTAAATGCATGAAATATAATTTGGTTGAAAATAAAAGTAGTTCTTATACTGAAGGAAATAACACTAAAACTTTAAAGAAGAAAAATCTGAACATAATATGTTTATAAATATGTATCCGTTATCAATCAAATAGAGGAACACAGAAAGAAAAATTAGTTTACAATTTATTCATATTACTGTATAGTATATATCATCCCAAAATAAAAAATTAAAAACCAAGTCTGCGTCAGTGTGCATCAGAAAATATTCTCTCATAATGTATCTGTGATCGCATAGAGTATAATTCTATATAGTTCTGAGTATCAAAGATCATCAAAAGCTATAGAGCAAAACAAGAACCTTTCAAGCATCTTGGTTATTGTCTATGATGACTCCTACATTTAGTTTAACATTTAGAGTTGAATTTCAAATATCTAAATTTTGTCCCATTTGAAGATTAGAAGTAGCTCATTTAATTCAATGATCACTTTCAACTTGAAGGATTAGGACATTCCTGGAATGAAATGGCCTTCTGCACCTTTCTATTCTTATATTTTTTTCAGCATGCTCATATACAGGATTAGCCATGAAGCCATTCAACAGCTGGCTAGTCATGCGTGTGCTATGGTTCTCAGGAAACACATTGCCCACTGGCAATGCAGTAGTGACCCTGCAGTTGACAAATGGTGTCTAGCAGGCTTCAATGACAATATAATGAAGAGTTAAATAAGATATTCTTAAACTTGAAAATGAAGCTGGGGTGATATCTAGTGAGACTATCTTATTAATATTATTCATGTCTAGATTTTTATATCAATAAACAGATTCTTTTGTTCTTATTTTTATTTTACATGACTTTCTATCAAGATTTTTCTCTGCAATGGGAATACAGGTGTATACAGCTCAGTGGAACAGTACATGCTTAGCATGCACAAGACCTCGGGTTCAATCTTTAGCACCAAAAAAAGAGGGGGGAAAAAAAGTGCTTTTTTCCCCTGAGATATGTTTTAATTCACAATTATCCTACTAAAGCCAATGCTTCATGTGAAAGTTTTATTGATTTTTGAAAGGAAATTTTCTACAACTGGGAAACAGGTTGCAAACCTGTTCAAAGAATTAGGGATCATGAACTAAAGCAACAAAACAGGAGGCAGAGTGCCCTATGGGAGAAGAGTTATGTTTGCTGAGTCAAAGTCTAAAATGATCACAAGTGAAACATGCACAGGTGCGGAAGAGGCACGAGGCCAGCAGGGAGGAGAGGGTTCAGGATCTCTGGCCACCTGACTCCCAAGCACCCAGCCAGACGGGCCTCCTCCACGCTGCCACCTAGCTTCGAACCAGCATCACCAAGGGGTCTAGGGAAAGACCCTGATAACTATCTTGTTTCCTTCATTCCCTCATTTGGACTTGTAAATATAGAATCATACCCGGAATATATTTCCAGAGTGTCTCAGTATGTTTTCATCCTACTTGAAGGATTTGAGCTTCCAGAAGACCTCTACCATATACTGAGGAAAATTGTATGTCAGAACTGTGTGACCCCTTCCTTAAGCCAATTTATTTTCTACAGGGTGATTTTATAAAATCAAAATCTAATCACGTTCTACTGTGTAAAATTTTTTCAAAACCAAACAGACAAACAAACAAAAAACAAACACTTTCTTTTCAAGCCAAAATCTTCCATCCTTTACCTTAGGTGTTCTAGACATTATCTTTAGGCTCCCTTGTCACAGTATCGATTGCAGTATATTCTGGTTTCTATTGCTAACACTATTATTCATGTTATTATACTTATTATACTTACCATTTTCCATTTTCCTTTGCTAAACTATCAGTTCTGTAAAGGCACTGCTAATCCAGTGCTACTTCTCTAGTGCAATATCTGGCAGACAGCAGGCACTCAAAAATTACTGTTGAATGAGTAAATAAAATGTATAGTTTGGGACTACTTTTGTTTATTTCTGTCTTACAGAAGTTATATTTTGGAAGAGAAATATTTGCCCTGGAAAATTAAAGAACAATATGCTAAAGACTATTACTATTATGCTAAAGACTATGTAATATATATGATACATTACATATATTTATATATTGATATTTATATTATTTATATTTATATGCCAGGCTTAGAAGTATTCAAGACTTCTGGGGCTTTGTCATTTGGTACATACATAGGAAACCTGAGTTTCCCCTTCTTGCCATTGTGGTCTTACAAACTGGGCCCAGAAACATAAGCTTGATGAGGTATTACTTATGCAAATGAAGCTGCTGGGATTTCCATAAATTACCCCTAGTGGGTATAAATTCACTTTAGTGAAGTCTTTACAGCAGTTAGAAATAAAAAAGCATTAGAACAGCATGAAAACACCCTTGCTTAGATGACTTTTTAGAATGGTTGAAACACAGAGTTAAGGGTGGATGAAAATTATTACTGCCATTTGGTCAGCTCTGTACCTCAGCTTTCCTCTCCTTTGTTTATTTTTCTTTGTATCCTCCCCACACTCTCAGCCCAACCCCCTTTCTGTAGAACGAATCAGTTCCCATATGGTGCATCTAGCCAGGGCAGGAAGACCTTCGACTTCTCTCTGTGTTCTGTGCTCTCCTGATTGCTACAAACTACCCAGTGAACTGGAGTCCCTCGACCTTTCACTTCTTCTTCCTGGTCTCTGAAGCGGAATCACTTGCAGATGAAGCAAGATTGAATAATTGCAAACATTTGTGTGCTAGGACGCCTGAGTCTCCCTTAGGAATATTTCTAGGCATTGTATTTTCTTGTCAACCATTTGATTTCTAGCCCTTAATATAACACAAAAGATTAAAAAAAAAAAACAAAAAACAGGAATCTAGGACACTTGGGTTAAAAACTGATTTTTTTTTAGAAAAGAAAAAATGGCTATTACATCAAAGTATTTTATTTTTGAAAATTAATTCACGTGTACCTACACGTATATATTAGAGTTCATATTTCATATATAAAATAGTATTAGAGTTCATATTTTAAAAATAATGTTATTTTTAGAAAAGGATTTAAGAGCATAATTAAATAAACAAATAAAGGTACCTAATTTGCACAGATTATTACACTGAATGCCATGGAGAGAATGAATAATGAATTATACCCAGTTAACGCTCTTTTGAAGATTAGAGTCCAAAATTGAGGACAAATGAACACACTAAAAGTATAATAAATTCATCTTTTATAGAAGATGAATTGAAAGCACATGCATATTCACACACACAACTGCATGTATAAAACTAATTATCATATGTCCTTGAAGTGGACACTTATCATTAAATGAAGAGGTTAGGACACTTGTCAAAGGTAGCACATCCAGTAAACTCGTAAGTGGCAGGGCCAGGCTTTGAAGTTCCACCTCAGTGTCAAAGTCTGTGCTCTTTCTACACAGCATCTAGTCATCAGTAGTGTATATCGTGAAAGACCAAGACAAGTGAGATGAAATTTGTAGAACAAAAAGACAGGTAAAGCCAAAACAAGTTAGTGTCAATATAAAAATGAGGGAGTAATTGGTATTCATAATAAATCAAGACACTAAGAAAATCTTTACATTCTCAACTTCTCACATTTTGTAATCAATCATGGAACTTATTAAAGAGAAGCTAGAAAGAGGCCATTCTTACCTCCTAAATTTCAATTTACACTAAACATAAACTGGTCCCTGAAAATTGTGTTGGCACTCACTGACCCAATCTTAATAATTTAAATTATTTGGAATTTTACTAAAATTCACAATCTCCGATATAATATACATTTTAATAGATGTATATGTAATATCATTTTGTGTATTAAATGGTGAATATGTTACTCATCTCTCTCATAAATGAATTGACAACTCCAAAAATTTAATAGCATCTCAAAATTAAAAATAAAAGAGTTGGGGATGTAGCTTAGTACAAAAGCCCTGGGTTCAATTCCTTGTGCTGAAGGAAAATATTCTGGATCCTCTTGTATATTTCTTTTAATAAATAATATTTGTCATAATTTTATCTAATTCTAAAATAGAAACCATGTTTCTAGTATGTTAGGTCCTGGGTTCAATGCTGAATAGTAATGAATAAAAGCCCCCATCAACCTGCACGAGCACAGAGGTGAGCCACTCCCAGCGGACAACAGGAGGCTTCCAGGCTGGAGTACCCCCCATCCCCCCCGGCTGTGAGCACAGAGGAGGTGAACCACAAGGGCGCCAGCAGCACCCCCCACCCCCCACTGAAATGAGAAGACATGTAAACAAGTTTCAAAACCAGTCTTCCAGGTGACCTGAAACAACCCCAAAGGGAAACGAGATGGAACATTGTGATACTCAACTGCCTGGACTCCCTGAACTGGCAAGAAAAGAGGATCTGGACAAAATGAAATGAGAAATAATTTTTCAGATAACAACAGAGATTGTGCCCATAGTGCAAGACATGATTAATAAATCTAGAGAGGACACAGATAAAAAAAAATAGAGGAGCTGAGGAACATGATGGAATCCCAACATAGGAAACAAATGGAATCCATGAAACAGATACAAACAGATTTCCAAGAGATTAAAAACTCCATTAAAAGCTTACGCAGCAGAATGAGCCAATGGGAGGATGGAATTTCAGATACAGAAGATAAGATTGCAATTAGTGACCAGGAAAAGAAAAATTGTTTTAAAATTGTAAGGGACCATGAGAAATCAATCCAGAAGCTGCTAGATGATGCAAAGAATAACATAAGACTGATTGGAGTCAATGAAGAAAGAGGAGAGAGTACAGATGACATAAAAAACTGTTCACAGAAGTGATGGCAGAAAACTTCCAAAGCAGGGGAAAAGAACTTGACATACAGATAAGTGAGGCATATAGGGATCCAAGTAGCTGTGATCAAAAAAAAATCTACACATCGGCATATAATAGTTAAGATTCCAGAAACCCAACAGAAGAACAAAATTTCATAAGCAGTGTGAGAAAAGAAACAAATCACATACAAAGGAAAGCCCATCAGAATCGCAGCAGACTTCTCAATACAAACCCTCAAGGCAAGAAGAGCTTGGAGTGATGTATTTCAAGCCCTAAAAGAAAACAGCCTCCAACCCAGATTGATGTACCCTGCAAAATTTTCTTTCAAAATTGATGGAGAAATAAGATACTTTCATTACAAACACCACCTTAGGAACTTCATGAATACCAAACCAGCACTCCAAAAAATTTTAGACAATATCCTAGGAAAAGACAATGAGGATCACAATCCCAGGAAGCCCAGCAAAATGAATCCTTTGGGAGCTACAAGAAATTAAAAGCAAAGGGGGAGAATCTAACAAACAGAGAATGTCATGACAATGATAAATCAATATGTATAAGTTATAACCATCAATGTTAATGGTCTCAACTCACCAATCAAAAGAACTAGACTTTCAAAATGGATCAAGAACCAAGATCCAACAATATGCTGCATACAAGAAACACATTTAATTCAAAAAGAAACTCATAGTCTAAAAGTTAAAAGGTGGAAAACAATACTCAATTTGACAGAAGCCCCCTGCCCCCAAAGCAGGAGTAGCTATCCTCTTTGAAGATCAAGTGGATTTCAAATGAAAACTCTGAAACACTCTGGTCCCAGGAATTTCAGATAAGGGATAGTCAATTTGTATGTACAAATCTACTGTGAACATGTGTTTTCATTCCTCTCAAGTAAAAACTTAAGAACAGGACTGTTTGTTCTTAACAGTAATACAAGAAATTTCTATATTGTTTTCCAAAATGGTTTTGTCATTTTACATTCACATTAGCAGTATTAGAAAGTTCTAACTGGTTCACACCTAAGCTGACATTTGTTCTTTTAAAACTTTTAACATCATCTCCTTAATGAGTGTATAATTCAATCTTGTTATTGTACTGATTAGTATTTTTCTAATTCTAGTGTTGCACACCTTTTCTGTGCTATACTGGCTATTTATCATCTTCTTGTGTCTACTTTTTAATTGGGTTGTCTATTAATGAGCTGTAAGAGTTCTTTATATATTCTGGTCATAGGTTATATGCATTATAAATATGGTCTGTTTAAGGACTACTTGTCATTTTCTTAACGATGTCATTTAAAGTTCTAAATTTTGATGGAATCTCATTTATCAATTTTTTTCTTTTTACATCATGTTTTTTATATCCTAGGATATTCTTGCCTACCCTAAATTCATGATCATTTTCCCTTATAATTTCCTTCCTAAAGTTTTATAGTTTTAGTCTTTCATATTTAGGTTCATAGATCCTTTCAAGTTATTTTTATGTACGGAAATAAAGGGTTGGGGTTAATTTTTTATATACAGGTAGCAGGTGTTCTACTCCCATTTGCTGAAAACACTATCTTTTCCTCTGCTCTTGAATTGAGTTTATGTTCTATAAAATGTTAATGTTAAATAATATTTCAAAACTCAGTGGACCATATATGTGTAGTTTTATTTCTAGATTCTCTGTCTTATTCCAATGATCTATACGTCTTTCCTTACACCAACACTGCTTTGATTACTGTAGCTTTAGAGGAAGTCTTAAAATTAGGTAATAAATGTCTTCCAACATGGTTTATTTTTCTTTTTTACTTTTCTAGATCCTTTGTACTCCTACATAACTTTTAAATTTCAATATCCAATTCTTCATTTATAGCAAGTATACATAGACCTGAAGTTTTATATATACCTGTGTTTTCTAATCCTGCTAAATTCAAATGCAAGTTCTAGGGACTCCTAGAGATTTATTAGTATTTTCTCTGTAGATGATCATTTCATCTACATATAAAGATTTTGCTTCTACTTTGCCAATTCTATCCTAATTGTGTCATTTTACTGCCAGACTATTTTGGTTTAGGTCTATGTTTCAAAATTTAATGGACAGATGAAGAGTAGGGATATCTGCCCTTGTTCTCCACCTTAGGGAGAAAACATTGTATCCTCTTCATTCACATAAGGCATTTTTGCCGGAAGTATGGAGTATATGTCTTTGATCTGTTGAGAAGTTTCTGCTCTACTTCTAGTCTCCTGATAGCTTTTACATGAACAGCTGTAGAATTTAGTCCAATACTTTTTCTTCAACTAGTGACAGGATCATATGACTTTTTCCTTTCCTCTGTTAAAATGATGACTTTTGGGGGTGGATCTCCCAATGCTGAACCAACACTGCCATCCCTATGATCAAACCACTTTCTACATACTTCCAGATCTGACTTCTAATACTTTCTTTTATTAAACAAATTTCTATCTATGTTCATACTTTTTTCTTCTATTATCTTCATCCAGTTTTAGTATTAGAACAATGTTGATTTCCTAAAATGAGGGGAGAAGTGTTCCTTCTTTTTTGTGCTTTAAATGTTTGATATAATTTATCAGTTAAAATGTATATGAGCCTGCTGTTGTCATACAGGTAGGTTTTTAAGCTAGGAATATACTTTCTTTAATAGGTGCTATTCAAATTTTATATTTCCTCCAGAGTTAGTTTCATTAATTTGTCTCCCAAGGTACTTCTTAGAAGTTATCAAATTTATTTCAAAAAAAGATTTTTGTAATATACTTTCTATATCCTTTTAAATTTTGTAAAATCTGTGGTAATGTCTTCTAGATCTTGATATTGTAATTTTAAAAATGTAGAATTAATATTGTGTAATAGGAAGAAAAGGTCTAAAGGAGTAGGGGAATTGGGAGGGTTAGGGGAAAGGAAAGAAGGGAAAAGAAAAAATATGAGAAAAGAAAAAAATGGAAACAAAGTCTTTGTAAAGAGCAAAGGGTGGAGGAGGTGAAGGGAGGGCATGGGAAGGGAAAAAAATAAGAACCAAGATACATCATGTAAAGGTTCAAGATCCCAATGATGAATGTAACTGTTTTTTATACCTAAAATGTACCAATAAACTTATTGGAAAAAATAGTAATGAATAAAAAAACTGATAAAATAAAAACCATATTTTGGGTTAGCATTATGAATAGGCCCATATATTTCAAGCAAAGATGAAAGAAGGGAAGTTAAGGGGAGTACATTCAAGGCAAACAGAGAAATGGGGAGCTACACAGTGTGTTTGATGATTCGCACATGTTAGGAGCACAGAAGTGGGGGTGGAGATAATAAATGTTCAGTAGTTAGTCTAGATAAAAAATGAGTGGGTCAGCTCACAAGGGGCTTGGATGTTCCACACAATTTGAGCATATTGCATTGACTTAATTTTTGACGGCACAAATTTAAACTGAATTTTATCTCTGTCATAAAATCATAAATTTCAGATATGATTTCAATTATAGAGACTCACAGCATAGATGTGGGATTCACATTCACCTAGAAGTTTGTAGTGCTCTGCGTTAAGAACTCCATCCTAGTCAGGATGTGTAAAATCAGTATTGATTGTATTATTAAATATTGTCAGAGAAGAGAGAATGACACAATCAGATTTTCCTTTAGTTGTAGAAATTAGAAAAATGAATGTCTGAGGATATCACAAATAAATATCCTGAGCAACAAAAACAAATTAATGTTTTTAAAAGGGGGATGGTGAGGGAGAAGAAGACCAAGGCATGAGGCAAGGGGCAGAAGTTTCTGAGAACAGTGAGGCAATGGTAAGAGTCAAGGGGCCAAGCCACTTTCGACCTCTCCTATTTCGCTCACTCATTTTTGAGATAATTGCTTCCTCCTCATCTAGCCTCTCTCTTCTCCTTCTTTCAGTTGCAGCTTGTCCTGACACTTGTTCAAAGAAATGCCAGAGCTGGACAGCAGTTGTGGTGGCTGTAAAAGATTTTATTCAGGACAATTGCAATAGGGGTAAAGAGAACTCAGTATAAGCTGGCCTCAATTCCCAATGCCATGTGGGTAAGTAGAAGTTTACAGCCAAGGAGCGGGGCAAAGGTCAGTGGTTGGATATTACCAAGAGGAAATATCAAGGGTAAAGGAGTGTCTGGTTAAACCAACCTAACAGAATTCTTGCTGAAGACAAACGAGAATGTCACTTAGGGATGGTGGAGGATGAGAAACCTAATTTGATGTGGATGGTGATCAGATAAGGAGAATGGAGGATTCTGACTAAAACCATTTAGCAGGAGTCTTGCTAAAACTAAATTTAACAAGGAAGTACACAAAAGAGCCTAGGAGAAAGTTCAGGAGCCAGACTAAAGTCTGGTCAAGAAAAGAATAATCATCAGGTTTCTCAAGCAAAGTTCCTTTTTGCCTTGTCCCCCCTAGAGAAGGCCGATGGACTTGGACTGTGCTGTCTGACAGATGTCAGCAAGCAATAGACTCTTTAGAGGAAGAGTTCTACAAGTGAGTGATTTTATTTTCGGCTGATGCTACTTCTTGAGCAATATCATAGCTCATCTCAAATCCAATGGATTTTCAAGAACCCCAGAAGACAGTGTTGGCCAGGAAGGCTTATAGCTATTCCATGATCAAAATAAGCAAGGTAACCCTAGTAGGAACTTTTGAGGAGAAATGCTGTCAAAAGAAGGAAAGCTGATATAGATACTACCTTGTCTAATAGGACATCTGGTTACCTTTTCGTAGTGTAGTCCATACATCAGAAAGTCTAAAATGCAACATACTGTTAGCCAAGTTAATTCTGCCATGTGAAGCGTAAACCTGGAATTTCCAGTATTTGTATTTCAATTAGAATTCATTTTCTGAGTTTCTGCTTCTCATTCTCCCTGAAAAGAGCTAGAAGTGGGAAGAATGTGGAGAGGAGAGAGGGAGGAAGGAAAAGAGAGTGACTGAAAGAGGAGAAACACAAAAATATTCAAAAGATTGTAGCTATTCTTGCCACAAGGTGGGAAAGACAGATTACTATGTGAGATGATGGGTAGGTGTGACCATAAATCCTGACTTGTCAACTTCATTGGATTAAGAAAGACTTAGTAGATTATTAAGATACACTTCTGGGTATGTTTGGATGAGTCGTGGAGGTATGGCTTTGGGCACTCTAAATGTGCCCTTACTCATTTCTTCTCTGGCACTGTTCCCCTCCTCTGCACCATGACTGCCATGAACTAAGCTACTTCACTCTGCCATGCCTTTCTGCCATGTTTCTGCCTTGAAGCCAGCTGACTATGGACTGAATCCCCCAAACCATGAACCTAAATTAAACTTTTCCTCCTTGAGGTTGCAAGTGTTAGGCAACAATACATCCAGCAATGGGAAAATTAAAACAGTACGTTCATTTGTTCTACTACAGAAAAAAAAAAAAAATATATATATATATATATATATTTATTTTTTAAAAGATTTGGAAAACTAATATTTAAATGATCACTTCTACCCAGAAATAAGAAAAAAAGTCTTTGGCCTCAGGAAGAGTTATTTTAAGCAGGCATTTGGAATATCATCAGTCAAAGGAAGTTTTATCCTTACATGTATTTTAGTTATAGCAAACACCACTTAAATAAATACTTAAACACTTAAATAAATGCTTTCATAACTCAGTCTAAGTCACCATTCATCAGAGTTGTGTGCAGAGTCTCATCAAATACCTGAGTAGAAGTTTTAGCTGCTCTTCAACGATGTGCATAGAAATAAGGCTCAATTAGGGTCCAAAAATAACAAATAGGATTTGACTATGCTACAAGGTCACAGAAAACAAAGCAATAAAAACTCAGAGCATCATCCGTGTTTAGTAGTCCATAGGAACAAAGTCCCAGCTCTCAAAGTTCTTTCTGTCAAAGTTTTAAGAAGCTGAGTTGGCTAAGGATTCCAGAGCTGTCTTCATTCAGGAGCTGCACATCAGGCCACTTGCTATCCACTTGTGCTTTCTTCTACTCTTTTTTTTTATTGTTCACTCTGATTTTGTGTAGGGAAATCTCCTACACATGTAATTTTGGGTGAAAATTACACAATTCATAGAGATCCAATTTTTAAACAGTGGTTTAAAAAAAGCCTTATCAAAAGCCTTACAATTTGATCTTAATCTACTTTTCTACAGAATTATTTTTAGCAATTTTCCGAAATAGGGGGGTATGTCTGAAATTGACAAGCACGCCTATTGAACCTGGAAAAGAGACCTTTCCTTGTCTGTTTATGACTCTGTAGTCCTAAATTTTACAGCATGGTTTTCAGCTATCCTCAGTCATGAAATGGTTATAATCATTGGAGTATTAGAGCTGGCTGGTGCTAGCTCCCGAGTGCTGGTTGTGCACATTTTGTCCCAATTCCATTTACAGTAACCTTGGCAGGTTGACAATATTTACACCCTGGATATCAGCAAGCACTACAAATATGAGAGCCTATCCTTCCAGAGACCTAACTGCTAAACAGTTACCACAAAACTGTGTATAAAGTACAATATCCACATTCACTGTGATAAGTTTTAGAGGCAATGTTAAAAACTGTGTGGTTTTGTCATTTCCTATGAAGATTACAACTATTCTGATTTTGAAAGTAATCACTACTTTACATATTTATTTAAATATGGTTTACTATAAGGCATTTGAACCATTAAAACCATTACAAAAAGTCATTAATGAAGAACCTGATTCCCCATTATTCTTTTAAAAACAACTAACTTTCAAATGATAGGGACCCAGCTAGAATTTAATGTGAAGTGATATGTATGCTGATCCATGACACATCTAGTTCATCACAAAGCTCCACTTACCTCTCAGCGTAAGAAAAGACTTACTAAAGGTGTCATTAACGTCCTTTAAAAGGTATCTCCCTCTGGGCCTCCAAAGGTTAGCTAGAAAGGAAGAACCAGGAATTTTATAGAATGTAATTTGGAGTTTGATTGGGTAATATGCTTCTTTTCCCCTTTTGGTCAGGAGGATAACACAATGAACCAGACCTCATTAAACAGAAACTGCCTTTGCTCATAGCTAAATGATAACCACCTCTTTAATTATCAAGCAAATCTATCAAAAGGGCCTACTAGAAGGAATTTTACATTTGGCAAACCACAAATCATGAACTTGAATCTGGTTCTAATTCCCAGACATTATGTCATTTTATTTTTCTTTTAATACTGTTTGTGAGCAATTCTGCAACTATAGAGAAATATGTTGATTATACTTATCACAATGAAACTATTTCCCAAATACTTTTACAGCTTTTATGCCAATAATATAACCTGGAACATCTTGAGCAGAGAGACAATTTAGTCATTAAATTGTACACAAGTCTATCTATGACATCATTTTTCTATTACAAATATTACCAGTTCCAGTAACTAAACTATTCTCTCGAGACTGAAGCATTTTATCTAGATAAGAAATACAACAATACCGTATCAATTTTCAAACAAATGATTAAATTTGTGAGAGTTTTACATTTTGATTTTTCAGGCTAGTAAAAAATATAGCCAATACTTCCCTGAATTTTAAAAGGAATATCAGAAGAATATATTTATGGACAGTTTGTTAATCTGGAGTCTCTGATATAATCTCTGATGAAGAAACCAAATAGAGAGATTGGGGAATTGGGGATGAGAAATACTACTGTAGCTAAGTGAAGCCCCAGGACTAAACCAAGCATCTGATTTCTAGAAGCATTTCCATAGTACCATGGTGTTTCCAAGATACACGGTTGACATCCCACCATAGCATTTACATAGTTAAAGTTGTGGGTCTGTTTCTCTAAAGGAACTTTATCACATTTCAAATAAACTAGTTTGTTTAGTGTCATCATTCTTTAAATTAAATATTATTATAAGGCACTTTTACAGTGCATATGTTGAAATATACAATTAACTTTTTTAGGTTAACCATGTTACATCAGACTTTGCCAAGAGTAGGCATTATATTTCTGAAGAAATGATTGAGTCCAATAAAGATCAATGCATTTCAGTGAGAACTGTGATTCATAGTTAGAGAAATACAGACCAAAAAGAAAAAACTCCTTGGCTACTTAACATGAAAACCACAATAATATAATCAGGTCTTTGCTTTCTTTCAAATTAGACTGCTTACTATTTAACTCCCCATCAATTTAATTTTTTAGTAATGCAGATGAAAACCACAAGAGCAGCCCAGTGGCTCAATTACTCATACCAAGCCCTCATTTACAGATGCCATTTACAGATGACTGTAGTAGGACTCCACATCGGGGAAAGCCCCCTGTCCTATGGAGATACCACATTCTGAATTCAGCCCCCAAGTAAGAAGGCCCAGGTACTTTCTAAGATGGGGGTTACCCTTTGGGGAGTTGATTATCTCTACCCTTGAAGCTGTACCCAAATCATGCATTCAACTTACATGTGTGACTTTCTACTTGTAATATTCGCTTATTAGTTTTAGACATTTAGAATTGGAAGTGGTCTGAAAGATCTGTCCTCATACAGAGAATCCTTTATCAATGCAAAGGTCCCATTGTCAAGAAAATCTTACTGAGGTAACAAGAAGAGCATATTCCTTTTGTAGTACTTCACCAAAATTCATAACATCAGTGTGATGATGAGAAAGCATCAGATAAAATCAGAATGAAAGAAATTCTACAAAATACTGGGCCACAATTTTTTTAGATCAAAGGTCAGAGAAGACAAGAAAAGGCAGGGAAACTGCCGTCAATTGGAGAGAACAAGATGACTATATGCAATGTGGTATCCTGAGTAGATACTGGAACAAAAAATATACTAGATGTTATGGCTTGAATATTGGTGTTTTCTCAAAATTCATATGATGGAACCTAATATTCAATGTGATAATATTAGGAGATGATTAGATAATTCAGACTCCACTCTCATAAATGGGGTTGATACCCTTGTAAAGCAGGTTAGAAGGAGCTCTACTGCCCTTCCACCATGTGAGCACACATAGAAGGTATCGTGTGAGGAACTCTCCAGACACTGAATCTGCAGGTGACTTGATTTTGGACTTCCCAGGCTGCAGAACTGGAACCCATAAATTTGGTTGTTTTTGTTTTTGTTGTATACATGTATGTATATAATTTTTATTAATGCATGTTAGTGATATATAATAGTGATGTTTGTCTTTGGAAACTGGTAGGTGTATAAAACATATCTTGATTACTTTCAATCCCTTTCCTCACCGCTCCCTTTCCTCCCCCTCCCCTTGATGCTCTTCCCCAAAAGTCTGCCTTGGAGTTTCCTGTCCTCTTTTCTTTATTTTATTCATTTATTTAATTAAATTTATTTTTATAAATTATCTAATCTATTTTGTCATAGCATCCTGAACAAAATGAGACAGTGGGAAAATTGGGGAAACTCAAGGTTTAATTCTTTAGTTTGATAAATACACCATGATTGATAAAATGTTTAGAGGATCTATTACATAAAATAGTAAAATTAGAGAAAGCTTGGATTATGCTAGACTAGCTTTTTAATTCTCCTTTAGGTATAAACTATTTCAAATTGAAGTTAACCAAAGAGATATCATATAAAGTTACTATTTCTTTTTTTTTTTTTTTTTTTGGTACCGGGGATCAAACTTGTGTCCTTGTGCTTTCAGGGCAACAGCGGAACCACTGAGCTAAATCCCCAGCTGTACTATTTCTATTTTATGATGAAGAGACTAAGAGGTGAGTGTTAAAGAGTGTGTTTTTAACTTTCAACTGTCCCTTACTTACTGTGGTGCCCGAATCACCATTTTTTTAGCGGCCTCATAAAATAGAGGACTCAGACTCCTGTTTTAAGCTGTTTCTGCCACTCACAATCCTAGACTAATTTGGCTGTAAAATGTCATAGTGATTGGCACAATGTCCATGCACCAGGCCACCTACCGATTAGCCACTGAAGGCCCAGAAACTGACTTAGCTAACGTCCAAACAGCCACTTTAGCAGCAGTCTACAAACTTGGCTGAATACCAAAATCAATTGGAGAGCTTTTGAGAAACATAAATTCCGGGCCCCACTGCATTTTTATAAATCTCCCTAGGGGATTCAGACGTGCAGCCAAATTTGGGAGCCCATGGTTGTTTGGTATTTAGAGACTCACTGAGGGGGAGTTCTTTCCATAATGTTCCTTGAAAGTCAAGAATTTAAACCTAAGCCTCTGAATAAAGAACCAATAGATCCTTTATAATAGGTAACATTATACATGGCTTTACCTTCCCTGAGGGAGCATTGGAAAGGGGCTTTTGAATGTTATTTAAAGAAAGGTACAACTACAGACACTTAATCTCCTAGACAATCCTAAACGCTATTATATATTTATGTATTCTCACTGTAATCACTTTGCATTTAATCCCCTGCTTTCATTTTTCAGTTTACTACAGTCAGGAACATGCCCTTTCATTTAGCTTGAGTTTGCTCATTTGATTACTTAGCTGTCATTTTTCAGAAAACAGCCATGACAAATTTGAGCACACAGGGGAAGACCTGCCCAGGACAGAGGACCACAAGACACTATGTGAAGGCAAAGAATATAGAGGGCACTGAAAAACAATTTACGTTCTTTTTAGAATCCGGGCCTATTGGTTAATGAAGACAATATATATTTATATGGTTTTCTGACAATGGGAGTCCAGGGAAGGACTGAAGGAGGAGAATTACTATATGGGAACCTACCAGTGAATGACAATAAAGCACAGAGTGACTAAGACTTAGCTTTGGGGCTGGGATTGGTTAGGCCAGGGTGAAAGATAGAAGTGAAGCACTAAACTTGACAAGAGTGAACAGTTACTAAGAGCAACAAAGATATTTTCAGCAACTGAACCCTACCACCACCACTTCATCCCACCTGTGTCACTGGTATTGACTTCTGCTTGGAGAGTAAAGGTGTTTATGGAGGCCTTACCCCACCTTTATTTCTTATATCTTTAAATTCCCATATTCATGATAACTGTGCCTTTGGAAGAGAATTTATTTTATGCTCTTTTATTTTTGTGTTACAAAGACGTCTATAAAAATTATGCTTGAAAACAACATTTTGTGTTGTGCTTTTAAGCATCTGTACATGCTTTGCAATCTTCAGCCTAATTTCTCCTCTTGCTGAGTTCCCTTAAAAGCTGCTCTGAGAACACAGCTTAGTCAAAATCAATGGGCACTCCAGGATGGATTAGCTGCAGGAGTTTCATACAAAGATAAAGCAGTGACCTATTAATGAGCAAAGGTCAAGCTTGAGTCAGAGAATGGCTTCCCATGGCTTAGCCTGCTGCCTTCTCTCATCACATCATAAAAGCTTTCAAAATATAAGTACTCCCATTAACAAACTTTTAAAGATTTGAAGTTTATGTGTAGATGCAGTATTTTTTTCAAATTGACTTGTACTCATAGTTTAGAATATTGTGACATTAAAATGTCATCCCAGCAAGCTGTAATTCTACTTCTAGAAATCCATCCTAAGAAAATAATTACATATGCTGAGATTTATGTAAACCTAAGTTCACCATAACATTATTATACTACCCAAAACCTACAAAGAATCTAAAGGGAGTAGGATACAGACAAATAATGAAAATTTAGGTGACTATTGAAATTATGTTGATGTTCGGTTAGTCACATGAGAAATTCATAAATTTGTGGGAAAGACAGAATATTACTTTGTTTCTAAAATATAATTTAGAATAAAATATAATTCTAAATTATGATTAAATTTGACTGTATTATAGTCAAACATAGATATGCAAGTATATGAGGCAGTAGAGGGTAGCTTTAATTTATTTCAAACACTCTGCTCTGTTTGCTGTTGACAATATCATCTAACCTCTCTGAATTGTAGTCATCTGCAATTTAGGAATAGTAATATTATCTACCCCATCATATTTTTGTGAAGATAAAAATAAAGACATTTTTATAAAGCAAAGTGAATAATATTTGATTCATAGTTCTGTTACCTGCTATTATAATTATTGTTATTGTTACTATATTATCATGTTATTAGTGATATTACTATCATTATTAACATTTTTTTAAGTTCAGGAGGAAAGAAGACCCCTGTGTTTATAGTACTTACTTCTGTAGAGGAGGTTTAATATAGACATGTTAGTTTCTAGTTATATTTGTTCCATTTTTAAAATAAATTTAGGATAAGATATATGTAACTCTTTTAAAATCAAGGAATAAAATCACTAGGTAAAGGCACTAAAAAGTATTGCTTGATTGTTTTCAAACCTTGAAATGCCAAATGTACTATAGCAATATTCACAGCAAATAAGGAACACATGTCACAAGCCAGACTTTTAACACTCGGGTGATATTTCTAAGTCACTGACTTCAGCTTCTTAGAATAAGAAGGGTTTCCCCAACTGCTGAGCTATAATTAAGCCTGTTCCTGCCTAAATAATTGTTAAAGTCAGACCAACCCATTTCTAAGTGATACACTTTATTTATGTCTTCTTTGAAGGAATACCCTTAAATATAACACAGTCAGCAATGAGTATGGGCTCATTTTGTTTAGTTGTGCTTGGTCCCTATCTTCAAAAACTATCATTCAAAAGAAAAGGATCCATGGTTTTGAAAAGAACTTTCAATTCTGTAACAAAACAGTATTCAACCCAGACTAAATGTGTAGGATTATTACCACAGGAGAGAATTAGAAAACTGTCATGGGATTTAGATACCAAGAGTGACATAACTAATTTGTTTTACAAGTTGCCACCCTAAGAGTGCAAATAAGATTTGATAAGACCTATAAGCTTTCCAAGTCTCTGATTTATTTTTCCCTTTAGTCCAACCACCTAACACTCTCTGAAGAGCTCAAATTTCCACCCTGGGAATCCTATGTCATGTTTAATTCAGTTGACACACATAGAACCTCTTCTTCTAAGAAAACCATAAAGGCTCACTTTCAAAAGAATCTTTCCATTCATATGTTTCATATTTAGATCTATAAAACTAGAACCAACCAAATTCTGAGACAAATAATATACCAGTTCTAAGATAGATTTGTTTAATTTTATTTTTATTCTTTATTACTTATACTTAGGACATGGCACATTGTATCCTGCAAATGTTAAAACTGAAGAAGTCCTTTAAACTAATTCTGTTAACAAAGGGGATAATTAGAAAATAAGACAATTATAGTTGGTTTGCAAGATCACAGTTGAGGCAGGCGGAAACAGCATTTTATTTATTTGGCAGCCAGATCCTGTTACACGTGTAGATAGTGAAATGTCCAAATAGACCCAGATTACATCATCAACGGTAATGAAAACATGAGCTACTATTTGAGGCCAAGGACAACAAAGTTCATGTATACTTAAAACAAAGTGAAAGGAAGAAAAAGCATTCATAAGTTTGGTGTAAATTGGCAATCGTACACCACATAATGCTAGACCTTTATGCCAGGGATTCTCTTTTCCAGCTCCCTTAATACTGTTGACCAGCTCTGTGACCTTGAACATGTTACTTCACCCCTCCAGACCTTAGTTTCCCCTTTATTCCAAACAATGAAGTTTGGGGGCAATTTATGCAAGATATGTAATAAATGCTTTTAAAATATGTCAATGAAATTAACTTACTCTCTACTACTGCCTTATGAATTTTTAAAAAACCCAGCTAGAGTGCTGCCTATTTTCTTCACCAAAAATCAATGCAAATAAATACAGCTAGATGAATTTTTACTATATTTGGAGGAGATTTGGGGGTGATCTAACTTAACATACAAGATCCATTAAATATTCACTTTGGGGGCCTTCTGACGAAAGTAAAACTCTCTAGTACCAAAGGATTCACAGAAAGTAGGCTATGTGATTTCAAAGTCAAAAGGGCAGATAATCCAAGCTTCAGAAATTGATTAGTAATGGGGCTGCTCCTTACTTGTAGAACTCTAATAGCTAGCTGAAGGGTAAAGACCAGTAGGAATTTATTAATTTGAAGATTGCTAATTATTTCTATGGAACAATGAATGGCAGGCTATATAAAACACAGATTTCAGTTTGTTGAGAGAGAGAGAGAGAGAGAGAGAGAGAAGAACTGGTGCTTTAATTTGTGTTTGCATAGCCCTTCAGTGTGGTCTTCTCAGAGCAATACATATCCCTGTTCTTGTTCACTGCAACTTCACTCCCTGCCACTTTCTCTAAAACCCTCTTTATCGATTATCTCCAACTGAGGTGTTTTCAACTATCTTTCTTTTCTGGTTCCTTTTCAACATTCTAGAGACATGCTATACATCTCTTTCTTATGCTAAGGGATTCTGCATCTTATATCTATCATAGTTCTTAAAAGAGTGGTCTATATTTATTGTTGACAGTTTTTCACTTCTCACTCATTATCAACCTACTGTAATTGGACTTTTGGTCCCATCCCCCTACCCAAGTACCAGTGACCCTTACCACAGCCACATCAGTGTGAAGACCAGTCCTAGCTTTGCCATAGCATTGATGTTACTGACATACACTTTCTGAGATGTTGCACACACTACCATGGTTTTCACCATATAGATCTTTATTGCTGGCCCTGATCTCATTTATGAGCTCTAATTAGATCTACTTGCTGACTGGCTATTTCTCCCTGGATGAACCATATCCATGTACCATACATGCTTGAGACTCAAAATCTATACTCATGAATCTCCCTAAATCTGTTTGTCCTGTTTATTTCATGAATCAATTTGGTGATCTCACCATTCACACACACTCACACACACACACACACACACTCGCACTAGTACTGATCTAACAGTCATCCTCAATTTCCTCATTCCTCACCTCTTAAACTCAGTTTTATACATAGCGTTTACTTTCAGTGTCCAATCATTCCCAGTGTCCTCAATACTCCACAGAAGTGAAGTATCAGTCTCTAAGTGACCTCCCTGTCCTAGTTTCACCTGCTCAAGTCCATTTCTCCTAAGTGTCTCAAGGTTCTTTGACTCTATTTTCTCTCTAGAATACTTTCCCAAATGAGTTACCACATTCTCAGAATTGCAGTCCTTATGTATCAGCAGATGGTTCCTCTCCTAATCACGCTCCCTGAACTTCTGTTCCAAGTATCAATAAAAAATTACCAGTTGTCTAATAGATATTCAGTATATAACAAAGCTGACATCAAAACTTAAACAGATTTTCTTCTTCTAAAATCTTTCCCCTCCCTTCTCTACCTCTTCCCCCTCTGTCTTTTCTTCCTGGATTCAGTATTGGGGTTAACTGCAACTCTTGAAAATGTCTAAATGGCATTTGTATGTCTTTTCCCCAATCTGATTTCTCTTATCTTGGAGAATGCATTTAACTCTTTGGAAAAACTCAGCTTCTCCTTGTTAATGATTAGCCACATTCACAGTTCAAGAAACTGTTGGTTGCAAGCCTGCAATGTACCTTTCTTGTTCTTTTGTTTTGTTTTTCTATCTATTCTTTCTTTTCTATTATGAAAATAATTTAACTATATTAAAAAACTCATGAGAAAAAACAAACACATCAACTTACAACCATTTGTTAGCATTTTGATATGTTTCCTTTTTATTTTAAAATGCCTTTAAATATAATCATAAATATAATGTATAAGCAACTTTTTCTCTGTATTGTTTTTTTCTTTTTTTTGGTACTGGGGATAGAACTCGGGTACTTGTGCCTGCACAGCAGGAGGTGAAACCACTGAGCTAAATCCCTGGCCCTTTTTCTCTGTATATAATTAATATTTTCATCATTTTCCTTTACAAAGCCACTAGATTTATACTATCATCTTAAATGGCTGCAATACTTAACCTAATGAATAGTCCACATATGTTATTCAGCTTCTCTGAAATGAATTCTTTGGGGGAAATCTTTATTCTGATATTCTCACTGAATCTCCATAAGCATTGGTAATTTGGCAAATATTCATAAAGGATAGATAGAACAATTAAAGAATGTTGTCATCAGCTTATTTAATTATAAGTTACATTTTATATTTGATCTTTCATAATGCCATTGGTTACATAGAGGGCACAGGTATTATGACTAGATCCAGCAGTCAGCCTAACCAAAAATATTTGTATTTTTATACTTGTGAACACCTAATCTAGGTTCAGTACAACCTCCTGAAGTGGAGACATTCAAAATTTTCCTTCATTCCAGAACCACAGTAAGGGTTTTAAATATGTTCTCTAGAATGAGACACTCAAGTTTAAATTCTAGCTCCATTTATTTGGCTTGGAACTTTGGGGAAATTATTTTTAGTCCTCCTTGCTCCAAGTTTCCTCATGTGTAAAATGGTAATAATAATAATTACTATACAGTGTTATCAGGAGGATCAGTAGATAATACACAATTTGTGAAGTTCTTTAGTTGAGTGACTAGCATTCGGCATTATCATAAGCATTTTCTATTTTGGGAAATAAAGTTTGTACTCCTATCATTTACACTCTTATTTGTGTGGCGTTAAAAGCCTTGGCTAACCTCCCATTTTCTGAGTTACTAGCAAACTTTTGGGTCTTCTTGCCTGTCATATTTCTGCATCTTTCATCACTGAGAGAAAGTAAATAGAGTCTGTGTAAACAGCTTACAACTCAGTCCATGCTTCCTCATCTCATCTCAACCATTGGCAAGCACTACAGGCATCAGAACCAGGGATTCACTTTTAGGATAATGCACTCCCCACCCTAAGCTGACATTGAGGCTAGCTTGGGTCTACAGAACTCTCAAAGGGCAGAACCTGTACTTAAATCATATACTTGGTTTAAGAAGCCATAAGAAGTTACTTTGACTGGATCTTTAACAAATTTTTTAAAATTATAATTAAATTTATGCATGTTTTTAATCTTCTGGCTTTGGCTACAATTTCTGGTTTTTGAAAGAAATGGTAAATTACTATCGCTATTTTTCTGATGAATGAGTTCCTTCACAAGAATAATTCTCATGTTCCATGTGTAGGCATTTTCTCACTTCTTTTTTCTCATTATTTACTTAGGCTGACATCTGAAAAACCTAAATAAGAACAAGTGAGTGGAAACACATTATAACTAGAAGAGAATTATAATTAGAAGCACTCTCTCCCCAAAATTGAAAGACTAATTATATCCTTAGAAAAACTTAACTTTTCATATTTCATAAAACATATCAAAACACTTGCAATTAATGTACTATATGCACATTAGCTTGGTGATTCATAACTTACTATTAAAATATTGCAAATATGGTAATTAACAGACCAACTACTTTATCAATTTGAGAAAATAGAGACACTTTCAAGCTTTAATAGAGAAGCAAAATTTCCATTTTCTTTTTGTAAATTTTCTTTTAAAATATTTTCAAAGTTAACTTCTTATAGTAGGTATGTATAGCCCCAAGCATTAAACAATGTAATTCAAAAGTCAAGTAAAATTGAAATAGTATCTCATAAAATATAATTAATAATTTAAAGGAAATATCTCAAGTTTCACCTTGAAGTCTGTATGTGTTTTGCTCCCAAGGCAACACATATTTTTTAAATCTTAAAATATTCCCACTCACATAACTAAGATATGACTCTCTCGTTCTTACTATTAAATGGAGAAAAAGTTTGAAACCATTGAAAGTTGTACTCTATAAAAAGTATTTCAGGAAATTCAACCATTATCAGCTCAACTTGAGCTTTCAGCTGATAAGGCAGTTGATTTAAATTATTACTTCCAAACAGGGGCATTCTTTCTTCCTTTGCAAGGGCTCTCAATTTCCTTCCTCTCATTCTCTCATTTTTTTAACCCTCAAAAAAAGAAAAGCTCAAGACTCATAATCTAAAGGTCTGTATACCCAGATTCTATTCATTTTTCTCTTGCAGTTAACTAGTGTGTATATGTTCAATTTTCAGTTTTTCTAAGGCTATGCCCCAAATAATGAAAGTGCAAAATACATTCTGTGAAATCATAATTAGCCTCATCAAGTGAATTTTCCCTTTCAAAAGTAATCAAGAGAAAAGCAAATGTATTAAAGCATGAGCTGAAATAAATCCAATGTATTATCTACCATTTCTTTAAAATGACAGAGGAAGAGAGCAATACCAGCAAAGTAAAGCAAAAAGTAAGGTGGCTGACAGTGCAACATTATAAACTGATCAAGGTAATAGTCAAAAAAAAAAGTTTTTTTTTTTTAAAAAAGATATGTTTAGGGCTGGGGATTTAGCTCAGTGGGTCCGGCACCTGTCTCGAAAGCGCAAGGTTCCGAGTTCGATCCCCAGTACCAAAAAAAAAAAAAAAAGGATACGTTCCTAACTGTTAAATTGTTGTATTTTTGTTGTTGGTCATTTGCCATGTGTGCTAGGCAATATTGTAAGCACACTAAAAATACTAAGTCCCACAGAAAATCAGCTTCAAATAGGCATCATTATATGCATTTTACAGATTGGAAACTTGGCCTTAGAAACATTTGAAAAGTTGCCCCAGATCAGTCAGGATTTGAAATCAAACTTTTAACCACCATGCTAAGTAGACCGCTATCTCTCTTTACCTTTCTACCATATGACTACTATTTGCATGGTGGCAATAGGCATTTGGTCACTATTCATTAAATAGTATTAATGTGACCTATTCTTTCATTATTTTATATTGAAAAAATGCTGTTCAACTTTCCAAGAAAATTTCTAAAATGATTTTTTCCTTTGTTTCTTCTATTTGTGTTTGTTTCAGTAAAGATATCCACGATGCTGGACATTGGGTCTAACCAGTGGTATGTGGTCATGTTTTAGAGGAGTACAGTCTCCTAAGTCCAAAGGACCAGGCTGTAGAACTGAAAACATTTCCACTTTCTCTGTTTTTTCTTTTTAAAATAAAAGAAATGAAGAATTACTTAAACTTTAAGCAAATAAAACTAAATTTTAAAAATTTTACATAGACAAGTCACATTTTAGAAAATAAGAAAACACCAATAAAGAACAAAAATCTTTCAAATGTGACCAAACCACCCATATTCATCACTTTATGCATACTTGGATAGGTATATTTTTAATAATTTTTCAAATGTTCATATACATTGGATATAATGAGAGTTGCATATATATATATAATATTAAAGTTTTCGAGGAGAAAAATTATACCATGAAATAGTATTTAAGGAGAAATCTATAGTAGCATAAAATACATTAAAAGAAAAAGGTTAGTATAATAAAGTACAAAAAAAGGAACTGCTGTATTTTCTGATTTAAAAAAACCTAGTTAAAGGCATTTTTGAGCACTTCACAATTGCCTTTGATAAATATATCACTGAAATAAAAGTCACGCTGTTTAAAAACAAATTTTCATATCTTACTAAAATTAATATAAGACATTGTTTTTAGCTATCATTCAAGCATAGTTTAGAGTTGTTGGACCGTTAGTTCTTTAATGATGTCGTGAATCTCAGCTAGAAATGTGACCACTTTTGGAAGGACTTGATGATTAGTTGGAAGATGAATTATTTATCAGAGATCTGTTCCTTTACATGTCGCCAAATTAAGTGGAGGTGATGGTTTCACTGAGTTAACCAGTTGTTTAAGTATTGCATAAATATAGCTTTAGTTTTAAAATTAGGAACTGGCATCATTTCTGCTGAAAGTTGCCAAGCCTAGGGCTATTAAAGATTGTCCCCCTCCATCCCAGGCTCCTAGGGAAGAGAAGGTGAGCTGGTCCCAGCACCGGGAAGGAAGTTCCCTGCCTCCATCCCAGGCTCCTAGGGCAGAGAAGGTGAGCTGGTCCCAGCACCCAGAAGAAAGCTGCCCACCTCCATTCCAGGCTCCTAGGGCAGAGAAGCTGAGCCGGTCCCAGCACCCAGAGGAAAGCTGCCCACCTCCATTCCAGGCTCCTAGGGCAGAGAAGCTGAGCCGGTCCCAGCACCCAGAGGGAAGCTCCCCTGCTGGCATCTGAAGACCCCAGGGCAGAAAAGGTGAGCCACGTGGGTGCTAGAAGTACACCCTCCCGTGGAAATGAGAAGACATGTAAACAAGTCTCAAAAACAGACTTCTGGATCACCTACAGCAACCCCAAAGGGAAATGAGATGGAACAATCTGATACTCAACCACCTGGACTCTCTGAAATGGCAACAGGACTGTCAAGCAGGACTCTGACAGATATCCTGGGTAAAGACTACAACCTAAGAGCATTAACACACCAGATCCAAGGCTTACAGGTGAAGGATTCAGAACATAAGAAATGGTTGCACTTTATGCTAAATACAGCTGCTTAGTGTTAGTTGCCAATTATTTTCCTTTTTTTCTGGTGAACTTTCTCTCTATGATGAAAATACTGAGCTTCAGCCATTGTGGAGACCCCACAAGGAGAGAATTGTGTGTAGTGGTGGAGCACACCTGTGGTGAAGGCCACCGTGGCAGTTCCCCTGCAGAGTAGGGCTGCTGGGAACACAGCCATCCCCCTCATCAGGCCAGCTCTGACCCAAGTTACAGTAATGCTAATGATTCACTTCAATCCAACCAAAATAAAAACAGGCAGTCTTAAAGGTTTTTAAGAAAAATCTAATCCTACCTTTAACCCAGGCTATTTTTCTTCAAATATTTCATGTCCAAATGCACCATGAGCTTATACTTTTATTTCAAACCAGAAAATTACCTTTATTATAGTTGATCACCCTCTTAGTTTAATTTGCAGGCTTGCTTATATAGCATATAATGGATTTTTGCCTAACTTATGATGTGTATAACAATATAAGAACTCAGTTTTTGCTTGTTAGCTAGGAAGTACATAAAATATTGACCTTGTGGGTAAAAAATGCCTTTGCATTATTTTTAAACATTATTTTGTTGCTAAAGAGTTCCAAGAGTGAGTGTTTAACGTGGCTCCCCAGAGAATTATACCAGTCTTTATGAAACACATTGCTCACAGCTGTGGTAAAATAACCCTCACTGAAAATCATAGCACTTTGTATTCCACATCAATGACATCATTGTTATAATTTAACTATAATTCACATGTGGGAAGCAGTTGTCTACAAATTGAAGTTGCCCTCCAACTGATGCTAAGAGGAGGAGGAAAACTGTACCATCAGCAAATTGTATGATTTCATTTGCATTCACCATTAATGTCAATTTCCAAACTATCTTATATATTATCAGAGGTTGTACTTCTCCTGTGACAGTAGATGATATTAAGAAACTTCTTAACATATTAATAGGAAGACACTTTTCCATGAGACCAAAGTACTGCTTGAGATTCCTTAGCTTTTCAGTTACGGTGTACCACAAAGACTTTCTGTTTAGGAATGTGAGAGTGAGCAGCTGATGCCTAAAACCTATGTTATATCCTCTGAGAATCTGAGGAAATTATAATGGGAATAATAGCAAAGCAGGTGGGTTGTTTTAGATTACTAAATTCTCCCTGGTTAAGAGGACGATGGACATAGAAACTAGTGGAAAATGCCTGCTACTAACTGCTGTTTCATCCATAATATTCACTTTTTGTTGAGAAAAATTAATTTTCTGGTTATTTTACAGAATGAAATAAACCCCAAATTGCTTTTCAGTTAATCAGAACTAGATTACTCCTTGACTTTTTATTCAAATATGAAAACCTAAATCTGTTCAAATGGGAGAACATAGTCAAGGACCCAGAGGAAAGGATGAGGCAAGAATGCCCCTCTGTGTGGAGCACATTATGCCCAAGTGGAAGGGTTGCAATCAGGGAGACAAAGCTTCTAATATTGACTCATTTAGACATTCAGCACAAATATACAAAGCTCTGATTTTGTGTCAGCACTGGGGAGTCGGGCACTCTGTGAATTCTGTTGATTACTAATGCTGACTGTGGAGTTTTAATAGTAGTGATGAATATATATATATATATATATATATATATATATATATATAGTAATTGCAAGTAGTTATCATAAAGCAAAGAAAAATAAGTCAATAAAAATGAGATTGCCTTGGGCCAAAGAGGAAAAAGCCACTATGTTGAGGGTGTGATGGAGAAAGTAGTTTCTCTGGGAGGTGAAACTTGAGCAGAGATTTTAAAGAGGTGAAAATGTGGAAGAAGTTGATCAGGGGACCATGACCCAGGCAGAAGGAAAAGCAACTGAAGCTGTCCTCAGGTAGGAATAAACTTGGTGTGTTTTAGAAATAAAAGGAAAAGGAACTGGGATGCTGTTGGCAGAGAGAGAGCATTGTACAAGGTTGCAGCTGAGTGGTAGGAGGTAGGATTCGAGAAGGTGGCAGGTCCTGGGGGTCCTATGGACCACCATAAAAACTATAAATTTTATTCCAAATGTGAGAGAAACCATGGGAAGCTTTTGAGCAGGAGAGTAGACCAATGTGGTTTGTGCTTTAAAAGGAGATATGGGCTGCTTTGTGGAGAACTGATTATAGGGATTCCAGAGGTGGGTTGAGAGGATTTTCCGTTAACTTCTGTAAAGGAGGGTGGTTGCTTGGAGAGTGTGGTGGGAACAGAGGTGTTGAGGCTGGTCAGGATCAGCACATACTTTAAAAGTAGATCTGACAGGACTTGCCCAGGTGAGAGGTGGGTTGTAAACCCTGAGGTAAAGAGAGGAGGCAAGGAAAAGTCAGAGTCTAGGTAAGAGTGTGAAAGGTGATACCACTGGCTGAGATGAGTATTCAGATGTTAAGAGAGTCCTTGGCCTCAGGCTCACAAGATGCTCACATCACGGGGAAGAAGCCAACACACAGGCAAAAGCACTTGTGCACACACACACAGGTAAATTCACTTTCAAGACATATTACATTTTATAATATGGTATAATAATACATAATATCTTATAATATTATCATATAATTCCAATTACTTGTCGTGAAACAATGGCTTAGTATGTATAAGTATAGATTAAGTTAAAGAAAGTTAATCTTATAACTTGAATTGGTCACTGATTTTTTTTTAACAGTGCTGGAATAGAGCCAAGGCTACCCAACTACGATCCCATCCCAGCTCTTTGAATTTGAGGGTGGACTTCAAGTCTCCTAATCGAGGAAAGCCTCTTCAATGTTCCTAGGGCAAAAGACTTGAAGGGTAGCATCAAACAACAGTGGATTAGGAAACTAGAACTTAAACTTAGCCAACTTGAGACAGCTTATTTTGTTTTGTTTTTCAAATTTCTCTTTACTATCTACAGGAGTTAGAAGAACATAAAAATTAACATTAGCCCATAAACCAAAAAGAAAAAGGAAATTCTGTTACCATGTATAAAGTATCTCCACAATTGAAATATAATCTTTAGTATTAATATTTCATTTGTCTGAGCTTCTTGGATCACATGTATTCCATTCATAGTTCCCCTAATTAGGTACAGCCCTAGATAAAATTGTAAAGAAAGGGAAGACTATTTCTATTTCTATATCTTTTTGCTCTTCTGATTAACTGCCCAGGTTCTCCAGCACGCTATACTTACTTTTACAGAACATTGACTCTAAACTGTCAATGACACCTTATGCACTGATCCTGGACATAAGGGTATAGTGATATGGGAGACAGTAATGTCTGGGTCTGTATTGGTCAGCTTTCCTGTCTCAGAGACATAATATACAATGCCCACAATCTAAGGAGAAGATTAATTTGGCTCGTAGTTCAGGGGATTCCATCCATAGGAACCTCACGGTGGCAGAACAAAGATTCTTAGTTCATGGTGGCCAGGAAGCAAAGCAGAGGAACTGTGCCAGAGAAAAAAAGGGCATGATTCCATGACCCATCCAGACACTCCCTCAAGTGTGCTACATCAATCCTCTGGATGCCTCTCAAGTCAATCAAGCTAACACAATCAACTTTAATCATCACAGAGTCTATACAGCTAATTCTAATGGTTAGATTTCAAATCCATTTGGATACCAAGGCAAGGACATTAATATTTGCAAATCAGACTCTAAAGTGACTGATTCATACATCTACATGAGACAAATATTTTTCCTAAATTTGAATTAATAAGAAAAGGAAGGAAGGAAAAAGAGAGAGTTTTTGCAATTGGTGACCTTCAAGAATTACCAGGCAAGGTTTATGTTTTCGGTATTGATTCCAGTCTGCTGGCTAGGAACTCCTTCTTTGAGGATTATGGGAGACCTTGGAAATCCTTGCTTCTTCTGACTAAAAAAGTGGAGTGGCATGATGGATAAGAGGTACATTGTGAGGTCAGATTGACTAGGTTTGAATCTCAACTTTACCACAGACAAATTCTTTAGCATCTCTGTACCTCGGTTTCATAATATGGTAATATGAGGATGACATCTTATAGGGTAGCTGTAAGAAATAAGTGAGCTAATATACAACAAATATTTAGAGAGTAGTGAAAATAGCAAGAGCTTGATAAATGTTGACTATCTGCATTTGAGGAGTTTCAAGGTCTTTTTAACTCCACTTCTTCTTGCTCATCTCTGCAAAACACATAAATCCTAGAGACAATCCTAACCCTAATGATCATGTTAGAGAGAGAATAGTGTTTGTGCTAAACTCCAAGAATTGTAATTATTCAATTTGTAAAGGCAAAGTTCAGGAATATTGCTAGTAACAGCTTCTATTTTTCCCAGTTTAAAAAAAAAAAAAAAAACAGAAAAGCTCAAATGGCAGCAAATGAGTGAGAGGGATTTGTTAATATGGGCTGTAAAGATGAATACTCTCACGGAAAAGAGTTGTTCAAGTCTGAAATAACTTCTGCAGGAGTAGAGATGCTGGCTGCAGAGGCAGCCAGATGAGCAAGGTGCCCTTAGAGCTTTTTCATGCTCCATGTCCATATTCAGTGGAAATCTTTTTATATGAATATATAAACACCATAAAAGTATGGAAAGCCTTGGGCCAAAATTTTGGAATTTTTAACAGGAAAGTATTTTTATTGCTTCTACTGTGGCAGGAGCAAAGTTTATGTTGAAACTAACTGCGTTAGACCGAAGTTCTTCTTTATTCTCTATTTGAAAATATTCATGCAGAATAATACGGTAAGCATTGTAGCTTGATGATGATTCTCATATTCAGGAACAGAAGCAGAGATTCTAATGCAGGGAACTTGATCCTGAGAATATTCATGACAAAGTCACCTTAATAATTTGATAGGCCTGGGTAAATGTAAAATGAATATGAGGATGAAACGGTAAATAAAAGCAATAAACAACTCATTTAAGAGCACTCTCAGGGTTCGGAAATGCAAATTAATTCTGAGATAGTACACAGACCAACTGTTCATCCAAGAAATGGGAGGAAGACATTCTGCAGAAAAGTTCCCAGAGGGGATATATGAGTCATTTTAGTAAATGTTTAATGATTTTTTTTGACCTCATGGTATAAATCACAACAAATTGAATGATGCAGTAACTTCTTGAGATAGCATAATAAAATTCCTACGAAAAAGTCTTAGAATATGTGTAGAATGCTATCATAGCACATAGGTTTAGGACCTTAAATGAAGCTTATAAAATGTGTTGTCTTATTTTCCAATTTAAAATCAAATATTATTCAATAGTTGAGGGCTCATGGAATTCCAATAATTCCAGCAGCAAAATGTTTCCGTAATTAACTCACCTCATATCTCTGAACAATGCAAAGAAAATGGCAATTTGGGAGCTGAGAAATAGGAACTAGGATCAATGTGGGACTTCATAGTTTTAAAGTATTAATGGGTTGCAATGAGTCATTCTTCATCACATTTTCCAGGTGAGGAACTGCCATGTAAAACTGTCAAGTGAGCTGAAGTTATAGGGCTTCACTTTCTGACCACTCTGCATATTTTGTAACAACGTCTCAAGCATTTGCTTCCTGTTGGGATGAGTGATTTGATATTGTTGAGATTTCCTAGTGGAGTTTTAGGATTGTTTTTCTGCAAAAACAATTAAATAAGTAATAATAGAACAGGGTTTGGAAGAAGAGAAATTATCCTGAAGTTGTCACAGAAAAAGAGAAACTGGAGCTCCCGGAAGGAAAAGTCCAGTACTGGGGAAAGACACTTGGCATTGAAGAAAATCTGATAGAGGTCAAAGGTGCCCTTGGCCTTCCATCCATTCCCCGGGCCCATCTTTAGATTCCCAGTAGCTCCAGGTTACATGGAGGTATTTCCCAGGATATCCAGTTTGTCTACAATGAGTTTCCCTCAGAGTACACATTACTCCTAGAGGATTACTTGATAAATAACTAAAATACAAAAAATGTATATTTAACTTGTGGTTAAGTGAATGTTCAGATAACAGTGTTTGTTTTCAATTCAAATAATATTGCACAGTTGGCCAACTTGAGAGAAACAGATGGGTGGTTATCTTCATTTTTCTAAATATTTTCTAAGGAGTTAAAATATGTTCATAGCAGGGGTTTTATAAAACAAGATTCTGCTCTTTGGCTAAGTTATGCATTTTATGTGTCTGTATGTAAGAAAATGGGGTTATCTATATCTTCTAAAATGCCTTAATGAATGGAAAAAGATATGGTTAGGTTACAAAGTACAGAGGCATTTGCTTTTGGAATCATTATCTGGGAGGTTTTGTGCTTTTCTTCCTCCTTTGCCTTATCTCTTTCCCCTTTTCACAGTTCACACATACACAGAATGTGTCATTCATTGTAATGATAAAGCAAGTACTGAGTGTTTAGCTTTCATTCTTGTCCTTGGATGTTAAAACTGACAGCTTAGCACCTCTATTACTTTTTATCTGTGAGTCATTGGCCTTGCCAGCACTCAAGATAAGAAAGTCTCACACTTGCCAGGGGCAGGAAAAGAAAAAAAAACAAAACAAAACAGGAAAATGGAACAGAGCCCTGGGGCTGGACTATACTAATTAAAAATGGGCAGTAGGTGGCTATTTTGAAAGTGGATGGGGCTTGCATGACTGGTAAAATTTAGGCAATTTCCACCGGAAAGTGAACTTTCACCCTTCAGGTTAATCAGTGCAAGTATCAGGAGTGGAAAAATCCCACTTTGTCCCATTTTAATCAAAATGTTAAATGAGTCCTAGTTAAAATGAATTTGACTATCCTCACACTAAATCTTATTCATGAGACGTTAGCCACAAATACTGAGAATCAACCACTGTGTCCTGGTTGTGTGTGTTTGTGTATATATTAAAAAAAACAATTATCATAGGAAAATTAGCAATTCACTTAGCCTGTTTCTGGATTACTGTTATCTAATGATAAATTTTGGGAAATTAAACATAATTGTATGTTCATTTTCTGCCGTAATGCATTTCTGGCTGCTATTACAGAATGCCTGAGGCTAGGTAATTTTTTTTTTTTTAAAAAAGCAATGTATTTCTTATAATTCTGGACACTGGCCAGGGGTCCATATCTGCTAAGGGTCTTGTCCCTGCATCATACCACAGCACAAGGTATAGCCAGTGCATGAGAGAGAATGGCAGTGAAAGGAGGCCAAAAAGGCTCTTAGAGCAAACCAGCTTTAAGGGTGAGGCACTCTTGTGATAAAGGCATGCGTCCTTTCAGGAGCACCTCCATGGCTCAACTACCTCTTCAGAGTCCCACTGCTTAACACTCTTGCTTTGGAGATAGCATTTCCATCACATTAATTCTGAAACATATTTTTAAAGCATAGCACTTTTCTTCTTCTATCACACTGTTTTTTCTTCCTCTTCAGACTGTCTTTCCTGACACTCTGCTTTCATTTCTATTTTCTACACACTAAAAGGAATCAGTTCTTGTCTGCTCAGATAGATGCACACCCAGTGGAATGTCTTTCTGCCCTTCAGTTCATAAAAGGTTTGGAAAGTCTGTGAAAATCTTACTTTGAATTATAGTTTCCATTGGCATAGCTCCGCTATGGCCAGCATGGTTAAGGATATATTGAGAAGAGAGCAGTCATATTTAATGTGTGCTACGCCCTTTCCGTGTCATTATCTTTTACTCTCCCGGTGGCCATGTGAAGTTCTGGACAAGCATAAGCCATACCCATAAAGCATCGTCTGATTATTGATTGCCAGTTATGATTACTTTGAAGTAGAACAAGATGTTAAAGATGCTTGCAAAAGCACTGTGTAAGGACTTCTCCTAGTTATTTATAGTCCCCCTACTATGGTTTGAAATGTGTCCCTCAAAGTTCATGTGTTAGACACTCAATTCCTAACACAACAGTACTGAGAGGACCTTTAAGAGGTGATTAGGTCATAAAGGCTCTGCCCTCATGAATGGATTAATGGCATTATTGCAGGAATGGGTTCCCGATAAAAGAGGTGAAACCAGCACCCCTCCCCTGTGTAATGCCTTTTGTCATAGAATTATGCAACAAGGCAGTCCTCACCTGATGTGGACTCCCTTGACCTTGGACTTTCCAGCCTTCAGAACTGTAAGAAATAAATCTCTGCTGATTACAAGTTGCCCAATCTTGGACATTCTGTCATAGCAATACAAAATGTACTCTGAGACCCCTTCCCACTTTTCCAGTTGTCTTGTCTTCATCAAATTTGACAGCCTTGATTTGTAATTACCTTTAAAGGATACTTCCCAAGCTTCAAACTCATGATCAAAGAAATGAAGTCATTTTCTTATGTTCATATTTATTTGGTTTATACATTATTCAATTGTGTAGCTATGGATATATACCAGTCTGGCACTACTGAGGACCAGCACCTGATTGGTAGCAGCGCATGCAATGGATGTTCTAGGGAGGGGCTGGGAGCCTCCAGATTCCAGCTGGTCATAGGCATCAGCCAACAGATCTTATAGAGAGGACAAAAAGTGACAGCTAATCCAGTGGGCTGATAAATAGAGCTAGATAAAAGAGATTTTATTGTATTTCCAACTTAGTGATTGACAAACGATCTATGCAACACTGGATGCACTGGGAGCACACTGGAGGACTAGTTAAGCAGGACTTAGGGAAGTTTTCTCCAAAGGAGGGATACCTAAATAGAAGCACAAATCAACCAAGCAGAAGAGGGACAAAGAGTGATTTGTATAGAGCCACCAGCAAGTGAAAGAGGGCAAAGGGCACAGCTGGAAAGAGAATTGCAAGTAGTTCCTAGAGTAACGGGGGGGATGCTGAAATATAATGAATTAAAGAGGTAAATAGGGACCAAAATGCAAAGAAAGCTGCATAGGTCACTCTAAAGAATTTGAACTTTACTCTGAGGACAATGGGAACTGGTGAAAAGAATTAGGGAGTTGAGTCACAGGCTCGGATTGAAGCTTGAGGGATATCATTTGACTGCATTGTGGAAAGAGGTCTGGAATGCCAGATAGGAGGGGGCTGTGGCAGTAATCCAAGCAAGAGCAGAAGGTGGACCGAATTTGTGCAACATCTGTGAAAGTACACACAAGATGCATTTAGAGCCATAGCTTCAACAATTCTTGCTAATTAATTGGATATGGTGATGGTGAGCGTGACCAATGTTAAAGGTGACTCAGGATTGAGGGCAGTCATCCGGATGGAGGGAGGTATTCTTAGGGGACAGTGAACATGGGAGAAAAAAAGTCAGTGTAAGGGGCAGTGAAATGTGCAAGTAATTCAGACATGACACATTTGAATATCTCATTCTAGATGATCTGTAGGTGGTTGAATGTATACATGAGTGTACTGTTTTCTGTAGGAGAAAGATCTGAATTGGAAATATGAATGCCGTGAATATCAGAAATTAATACAAATTTAGTTCATGGGAAAAAATGAAATAATACAAAGAGAGTGTAGAGTGGGAAAAGAAAATGAATGAAATGTCACCCCAATGGTAGAAAATTTGTGCTTTACTTCTATTATGTGTATGACATCACCATCCTCCCATCCCCTTGCCCATACATAATGGAATGTATATACAGGTATTTTTCTTCTTTTTAAAAACTCCAGTGCATAAGTCTGATTTTCCTTATATGAAATACATGGGTGATTCAGAGCTGGAAAACCCACAGCATGACTGTAATGAATCTTGCCCATTCACAAGGAGGCACAATCATAATTTTAAATTATAAATATTTTTATTTGTAAATCATTTAAAAAGATGATAGGGTTGATGCCAATGGCAGCTGAAGAGAATATGGGATAACTTGTCTAAAATAGGGTGTGTCAACTTCAAAGTGGGTCTTTTCATTTTCCTATGAATGTGAGCACCACGGATACAGGGATTTGCTACGGTGGAAATCAGTGGCTATTAGATCAGGGTTAAGGTCTCAGCTCCACAAGCTACTCCCAGTCCTCCATGAGAGCAGTTCAAGCGGCCCCCAAGGACACACAGGCTTGGGCAAACAGCACACAACAAGGTATCTGTAGAAGTAAAAGCTTAAAGTAAGCTTCCAGGTTTTGTTTTTGCCCCAAATTAGTTAGTTACCTTTTCTGAGTCTATTACTTTGCCCAGATTACTCCGGAGAACAGAGTTCGCAGATGATCTTTGAGATTTCCATCATGTTTAACATTCAGAGGCCCCAGTCACCTGCAAGAGAAGTCAGCACAGACTTCCCTGGGAAGTCTTGTAGCCTGAATCCATCCTTACCTTCATTCACCCGCCCCCAAAGGGAGGCAAGTACTTTTAGCCTGGTAGCATTCTCAATCAAGATATGTCAACTGGGGATTTAGCTCAGTGGTCCTGGCGCCTGCCTCGAAAGTGCAAAGTCCTGAGTTCGATCCCTGGTACCACAAAAAAAAAAAAAAAGAAAAGAAAAAAGAAAAAAAGTCATCACTCAAAAGCTACAATAGATCAAGATGCATATACTAAATTTTTCCTCTAAGATCCAAGTAAATATGACTTTTATTATGCCTATTACCTGGAATCTATGATTGCCATCTCTGGTTGATTGTAAGGTCATTTAGCCCCATCTCTATCCAGAGAACTAAGGCTCGCTATTTGTAACTTAATACACCATTTCCAAAACCATGACTTTTACATTTCATTATCATTTTTATTTCTGGTGCTAATTTATGGAAAAAAATAACTGCAGTGGCATTAATGTTAAAAGAATTTCATTTTCATGGAAACCAATGTTTGATCCGTGGATGGTTAAGATAATACATATAGTTTTTTAAAATTTGGAATTGAAAGGTTTCCTGCAACGGAGCTAATATAACTTTATTCCGCAGGGTTCCCTCCAACTCTGAGAACTAGCCTATCATTTGCTCACTAGTTTGCTCATTCCCTTTCGCCCTTCAACTTCACTTGATAGATGGTTCCTAGGACGTAGTGGAGACTGGAGAGGCTGGAAAATGTAACTGAATTTCCTGCAATCTCAGATCCACTTTCTCCCGTGCCTGGGCCAGGGATGTAGCCTTGTTATTGTCACGTGGGCGCCGGGTCCACCGCGGTCTGGGAGCCAATGGGCGCGCGCCGGCCTCCTGCGCCCCGCCTCGCAGCTCTGCTGCGTGGGGACTTCTAGCACCGAGGCGGGGGAGGAGGCGAAAAAGTTTCTTTCCTGGCGAAAGCTTGCAGACATCGTTCCGGCTGTAACTGCCGCAACTGGCCGTCTTTTTAGGTTTCGCTCCTGCTGCTCAGGGGCATGAGAAGTTTTCGCGAACAGGAGTGAAGAAAGTTTACCCGGGAGCTCGAGAGAGGAGCACGCGGTCGGGATCCCGGAGTCCACCCACTCTCGCCTAGAAGTTTGTGCCGAGCCCGGGCGCAGGCTGCAGAGCGCCCGAGCCAGAGGCCGCGGGACTGCGATGGGCGCGCTGGGGCTCCGTGCTCCTGCTGCGGCGCTGGGGCTGCTGCTGTGCGCGGTGCTGGGGCGCGCGGGCCCGGCCGAGGGCAGAGTGCGCGGCGGCCAAGGGGCGATCGGGCAGCTCGCCGGGGTTGCCGCTGGACGCCCGTGCCCGGCTCCCTGCCGCTGCCTCGGGAACCTGCTGGACTGCAGTCGCCAGCGGCTGACACGTCTTCCCGAGCCGCTGCCGTCCTGGGTCACTCGGCTGTAAGTATTCTTACTGTGGACGAAGGGGATCGCGCCGCCCGATTCCGGCAAACCGGAGCGGGCGAGGGCCCGGTGGCTTAGGGATCGGCTTGCTGCGTCTTCTCCAGGCAGCTGTTCCCTGCCCAGGCCTCTGAAGGCGCTTCATGGGGGTGGAAAAAGAACTGGGTGGCCTCAGCTTTCCTTCTGCGCGCTGCGCAGGTGGGCGCTTGGCGCGCCCCATCAGGGCACAGATGGAGGAGGGGAGGGGACACTGGCAACTGCCAGGGCCACGCTGGTCTGCGTGCTCCTTCCAGGCAGACGACCCGAGTTTATCGTTTTCCTTCAGAGTTTAAGAGGGTGGCTCCACGTCGGATTCTACCTAGTTCAGGATCCCTTTCCCCTTTCCCCTTTCCCAGTCAGTAACTGCACGCGAGCCTTTCGTTTGGGAAGCTCCAACACCCAGTTCGGTCACTGTTCACGCTACGATAGACACTTTTGTTGCTTCTTCCCGCGTGCTTAATTCACATGAGTAGACTATAAATCTCCCTCCTGGGCCACACTGCAACACGTCTTAGTTCCCATAAAAAGTTAGGTGGTACTGATCAGCAGATAAGGAAAAGAACAAACTAGTTTTTTCAGAACCAAGGGCATGATTCCTGTAGCTTCTCAGCACGCCCAGACAGTTCTGGGAGAGCGCGGAGCGTTGTTATGCAAGCTTTTGGATTTTAACCGTGAAATCTGAAAACCTGAAATCACTGCCAACTGCAGGGAAGAACAAGGAAGAAAATATAATTTAGTTGGAAATACTAGACCTTTCCAATTGCCACTTCTCTTTTTAGTCACCTAGCCTCTAGCTTCGTTAAAGTTGGAGGAGTATTGTAAAACTAAACGAAAATATTTTAAAACTTGTATTTTCTTTAAACAAATATAGTCTCGTTTAAAAGAAATGAAACTGCAGTTCATACTTAATCTCAGATTTGGGCCTAGTAGAATTGCAGTGGAAAGTCTCAGTTCTTAAACAATTGTAGTAGACAATCCTAGTGTAATAACAGTGATTGAAGGCTTGGTCTAGTACTTTAATAAGTTGTTTTTAAATATTGTGCTAATATAAATTCTTTTACTTATGAATTGTAGTATTATTGACCATTAAACAGCATGTTCTTTGTGTTTTTAATAAACTGCATTTTAATAAAGTTGAATTCAAGAGTATTAGATTGATTGGATTGATATTTAATATCATATCATGAGACGTCTTCAGTTTTTATTACCAGTGAAGGAGATAAGGGCTTTAACCTAAAGCAGGAAGACTTTCAATTAGTTGTGGCTAATTCCATTCAATTGCCTCTTGTGGGGGTCAGCGTGGTGCATTCATGAGATGTGAATGGCTCTATTGACAACATATGGAACCAACATGTGAATGACTAGAGGTGAACACCTATAAGTAACAGAGGGATGAGGAAGAACGTGAAAACAGTGGTCCCTGGAGTGTGCTTAGAAATATTTTGATTATGCACTGAGTTTAACTTTGTTCAATAGTTTTGCAGTGCCAAGTAGTAGCCTCTTGGAGAATGCTAATGTAAAAAAAATTTTTCTAGGGGGAGGGAATTAGATGTCTTTAAAGAAATAACTGTTGTTGCCCTTGATAAAAAGTTGAGTTGAACCAAAGGGGTTTGATACCTATTTAAACATTGTCTTAAAAGTAGCTGACCCAATTAGGATTTTGTTTTGCAGATAATTTGGTGGCACACTAAAAACAAATTACAGTTTATTTGGTTAGCACAGTCTTTAATTACATTTCCGCCAGCAATAAATTGTCTCAATACAAGTCCACATTCCTTAAATGTATGTGAAAATAAGTTCCACTTGTATAAATAAGTACTCAGCCTGTTGTCAGAAGCCCTGCTGTGATCACTCATTGAGCAGCCCTGTCATTCTTGTACTTCTGTGACTTCTAACCATCTTTGTAGGTGTCACCAAACCATGTGGTCTAAGTTCTTCATTGTAAATGTTTCTTTTGTCTGTTCCTGAAGCCCTAGAGAGGTCTCTTCTCCACTTTTGAAAGGAGAAAAAAAAAAGAAAGAAAAAAGGAGTGAAGAAAGGAAGGAAAGAAAAAGAAGAAATTGTATTTTACTTTCTGTTATTTGCTGTATTTGGAATAAGTTTAAGAAACTGTAGGCTGTTACTTAAATTTTACATAATTGGAAAAGCTCTTACATAGGCACTTTCGTAGTCCAGAAAAAGTAGCAAAAGGCATATTGTTCTCCGTATCTTCCTTTCTCTTTCTTTCCGTAATTTAAATACTAAAAGTTTGTCTTAGTACTAGTTTATGAAAGTATTCCTTAGAAAAAATAAAATGTTTCTGTGTTTCATTTGTTGAATTTGCAAGTTAAAAACATACATATTTTCTCTACCTTATTCAGTTGTAATTTATTGCTATAGGAGCCCCATGTGTAAAAAGTTGAATAGTTTGAGTTATAAAATAATAATACTGTACTCAGTGTTTCAGAAAGTAACCTCTAATACTGTACTTTAATGAAAAGGGCTGTTACAACTGTACCTATTTGAGATTGGCCTAGAGTTTGTGATTACAGAGTTTGGAACCTAAAGAGCAGCTCTTGTTGGAATGTTATTTAGCCGAAAGTTGTTCAGTTGCCAAAGAGAGCTTCAATTATTATTAAATTTTCATTCGAATTTTAGAATTGTTTATCTTATTAGATAGAAATGTTTGAGTTCTCAACAGAGCTCAGGTGAAGTCTGGAAGGTAGTTTCTGCTGATGTGACTTTGGTAGTGCTGGCCTGGTATAAATCTTCTGGTCCATACCAGAATTGGGGGTGGGGTGGGGGTAATAGTCTTTAGGGTTTTCACAGCTGTTTTTCTGTATTTTCCAGACTAAAGCTCGAACATAGCTGGCTGATTTATGAGTCACTTTGGATCAGTGTCTTAAAACAGCTACAGCCTGGTTTTTTGTTTTTCAGCTTTCCAGATTTCTGCTGCATTAGCAGCTCTGCAGGCCCCAGTGGGATTGATTATGAAGCTGCACTGTATTTGCATTTTAAAATTTGACTTGGAAGTCAGATTTCCCAATGCGAAGAGGAAGAAAATGATAGCTGGAACCAAATATTGTAAATTAATTACTGTCCTATGGATTTATTTGTTTGCAAATATTCAGAAAGAGGCTTTTCTCTACCTTGTAGAAAGAGTTTTAATTTTCAAGGATTTGGCTAGCTATGTCTTTTGTAAATAGTTAACACCTCTCTATCTCATCCCCTTTCCCTTTTATTAACTTCATTACAACAATTTTTTTTAAAAAAAGGGAAGATGTTCATTAATAGGACTCTGAAAACGAAAAATCTCCCTTCCTTATTGAATGTTTTGTGTTCTGGGTTTAAGAGAACATTGACATTATATAACTTCAGTCTCTTTTTCAGTAGTCTAGCCATAAAAACAATATAAGGAAGATTTAGGAAAATGTGACATCCTTTAACTGGAAAGTAATCATTTCTGAAATGTAAACTATATGAAATCTAAATTTAGTTGCGTTAAAAGTTTCATGACTTTTAAGTATTTAGCAGTGAAAGTCACTTAAGGGTTGATTGTTTTTTCTTCTCCCTCATATAATGTGGTTTTAATAGCACACAAAACTCAGGAATGGAAGTATGTTGCAATAACTGAAATATTTAAGGTTGCCAACTCCTGCTTCTGATCCAAAATGAGTGGTCTGCAGCATGTGTACCTGTCTCTAAAGGCAGTTTCACTTTTAAAGGTCTTTGCTTAGGGGAATCTCATCCCATTACTGGTGAAAAAAGTTAAGCATTCAATCTCATTTCTCATAGGATTGCCCCACGAAATGATCCTTACGATGAAATGGGGAGTGTAAGTTTAGCTTCGTGTGTTTTTTTAATTAAAAGGAAAATCACCTGTATTAGATGGCAGTGCCAGATTGGTTCTTCCCCCTTTGCTTTTAAAACTGGAAAGGTCTGGGGTGCAGGTTCAGTATTCCTGAATTAAGTGGGTCCAAATGAGACTTTCTGTGGACTCAGACTCCCTCCCAGGTGAAGGACTCTTTTCCTTGGTTGTTTGTGAAACCACGTGGGAAATCTGTGGCCGTCTGGGGTGCTAAAAGCACACAGGTTTTGTTTGAATCCTAACGTGAGTTATTGGGCTCACAGTTTCCTTGATGAACTCCAGATGGACTTGAGCCGGACGGTGAGGGAAAGTGTCTGGCTCCAGTCAGCATGGTGAGCATGCACAGCAGTGGTTGTAATTGCAGGATTTTTATAGTTTCAAGTCTGTGCCAGATTTTTTTTTTTTTTTTTCATGTTATAACTCTACCAGAACAAATCTACTCATGTCTGTTACTGTCTGGTAGGTCTCTAGGCAAATACATTTTGAATAAAACCTTTGCAGTTTTTTTTTGAAGGTAAAATAGAGAAATCCAGGTTTACTCTCAAAACAAAAACAGAGAGACTATAGGAACTCTGATTTCTAATTGTTAACTAAGCGCTAAGTAACACTGTGCTTCTCTGGAGCTGATTTCTCTTCATTTTTGTTTTATGAGCACATATTCATGCATGTAGCATAGTTTATGCTTTTCAACTTTACACTGAAAACTGAAACTTTAGTTATTGTAAACATTGAAAGAATTCATTAAGTGTTCACTTACCTCTTTCGATGGGAATCACCAAGCCATACTGTTTATTAGCCTGGGATCTAGTAGCTGTTCAGCCATTTCATTTTCATTACCCCATTTTGAAGCTATATAGTCAAGGGTATTAAAACATACAAGGAATATAACCAAACATGTTTTCCAGATTTTGTTTCATATTTTGAATTTAAATTCTGACATGACTTTATAACTTAACTGTGTGTGTAGAAAGAAGCTCATTTTTCGGAGTATTGCTAGCTATGGAAATCTAGTTAGACTGAGTTACTTATCTGCTAAGTTAGACTGAGTCTTTGAGGAAGAAGCATATTTATTTCAGTGATTGAAATCTGTTTGATACATGGTTGACATGGTTTAAATTATGTGTTAGATGATCATATAGTGAGATTTGGGGGGGTTCACCTAGGTAGTGTATGTCCTTTTGAACAAACTCACGCATGCATGCACATGCACATACATATACACACACTGTCATGATATGGTAAATGAACTTGTGCCTTAATCCAGAGAAATAAATTTGCATGAAAAACAGTTTCTTTTTTGTTTGACTTCATAAGACCATTGATGCTTAATTTTGTGACAATAAAAAGTTTTCTGTTCAAGGCTCTCCTTTTAGCAACCTGCCTAATTAGACACTTTTTGTAAGCTATGATGTCATCATATCAGGTTGGGAGTGGGGAGAAGGGAGGGTAAAGCAAAACTACCAGTTCACAAAAGATCTGTTCACTACTCGCCAAAAAACATCTCTTAAAATGTTTGTGGGCTTAAAGTATTTGAATCTGCCAGCCTCTTAAACTAATTTTGTCCTCAGTTTGTATTTTTGAGTTTGACATTTTGGTTTCCATCTAGTTTGTAGACAGAATGGATCAATTATTTCTCTGGTTGTCACTAGTGTTATAGAGATATTTCATAAGCCCACTCTGTCTTGCATTTCATTAAGCATAACTAATATTTTTAGAAACTGCTTATAATTTTGGTTTTGTTTTCTTATAGGGACCTAAGTCACAACAGATTATCTTTCATCAAGACAAGTTCCATGAGCCACCTTCAGAGCCTGCGAGAAGTGTGAGTCCTGGTTACTTTCTACTTGAAACTTGCATGAAATTTATTGCCACTCTTCCTATTTAGCTTTCACTGTATGAATATTTGGATTACAATAAATTATTTAAAACTTGTAATGCAGGAAGTATCTTTACCTATTTAACCCCCCCCCCCCCTTTTCTTGTCATTTATAGGAAACTGAACAACAATGAATTGGAGACCATTCCAAATCTTGGTCCAGTCTCAGTGAATATTACGCTTCTATCCTTGTAAGTGAATATTAGCAGAATTTCTTATCTGTGTTGGCAGATACCATATGGACTGGCATAAACAGTTTACAAACAATATTTGAATACTTCTTCCAGGGTACAATAAAGAAAGGTTCTTTAAATTGGTTGTACTGTCCCTCCTAAATTTAAGTATCTTTCAACACATAACCACACATTTTATACTTTGCTGTCATTGCTTAACTGGTTTCCAAGATAAAGAAGCAAATTTCACCTCATACAGATGCATATTTGCTTATATGCTGTTGACTCAAACTTTTAATTCTGGCTTTGCTCAGTGGTTGGCTTGAGATCTATGGATTATATATTATGTAGTTTTCAGAGAACCACGATCAGATTTTTGGTGTGTAAGAATAAATGGGAGTTGATAATAATAAACCATTAAGATAGCCTCTTAAGTTTGGTCTCTACAGGGGAAATAAGGGTTTAGAAATCTCTACTCAATATATCAGCTTTTGCAATTAAAATTAAATATGTAATTGAAGTCAGAAATATCATTGCATATTATTTTGAAAATTTGAGTTTTCAAATACAGTTAAAATTGTGTGACATTTTCTGTGTTTTGGAGGGCAGATAACACATGTATATTCATGTTTTGAGATAGATTTTGGAAGAATTTTGATTCATTGGCCTTTAAAGGTAGCATTTAGAATATTCCTGGTTAAATTTCTAAAATTAAGTAATTTAAAAAAAAATAAAATTAAGTAGTTTACTGCCTTAATCCTGAATAATTAAAAAATATTTAAGTCACTGAAGTTAAAAACATCCTTCTTTTAAGCAATTTAAGAAGAAAACACTGTTGTAAGTTGCTTTTGATAATGGCGTTGGGAGAGTTGAAATTATATAGTAAATGTCAGGAACACTGTTCAATTAATTAAAGTGATCACCATCCAATTGCTTACATCTGGTGTTTTAGAGAGGTTTGTTTTCACTGAGGGCCCAGGTCAGCCAAGTCATGGTGCAGCCGCTGTGTCTGCTTTCTTAGTTTGAATAAGAGCTAAGTGACATTTGATACTAATGTGGTTTTTCCAAAGATCAGAAACAGAAAGGAATGAAAGAATAAGCAGTTGGTATTTGACAAATAAACACTAAATTTAAAAAATATTTTTATGCTAGCATTAATACTCATTTTCTTTGTCTTTTACAATTGCTTAAAATATTGGAGTCTAAATGGAGTTCTAGTTTTGGTATCTTACAACATCTATAGCTGTTCTTGTTGACCAAGAGGGCTCCTTTGAAATCCTGCTTTGCCCTGCTGTCCTTGCCCTATGTTTTGGCAGAGTCTGTCAGCAAGTTCAAGAGAGCCTTGAGGGTCATGGCAGACTGGATGGCTGATGGGTCCGTGGTGCCATTTTGTAACCTGGGTGGGGTGACATTGAAATCTAAATGGGGCACTTTGGCATGGTTTAGGATTGAAGTATAAAAACTTGTGTGGAAATTAGAAAATTCTTTTGGAAATACATAACAGTGATTGTACCCTTTAGAGCTATAACTTGTAAACAGAAAGCTAGAATAACATCTGAAAAGTTAGAAACCTTCACAATTTGGAATCTTCTCCATATTGCTTTTGTATGTGTTTTGCTTTAGTGAGTGCTGTGTGTCAAATCAACCTCACCAATCTCACTTTTTTGCCCTTAATCTGCTCCAGTACATCTGACCAATGATTACTTTGTTCTCATATAACCATCAACCAATTAGTGCCTGCCCACATTATGTAGCCTCTGTGGAGGATAATTTATATGATGGACCCACGCATGCAATATAAAGAATAAAAAATTGTTTTCACACCTATGAAATATCTTGAAAACTTTATCTCTTTTAGTGTTTCCTTCTACAAGTGTTTTGTTTTCTCTTTGAAGGCTCCTTTAGAGTCTGCAGTACACATCAGTGTTTCTAAAGCACTTAAGTTTCCATGTTGTGTTATGTAGGGTGGGACATTTTTTTTTATATAGAAGCACTTGAAGACAATCAGAGCTAAGTACCAGTACTTATTTCAGAAAATTTAAAAGAAAATCTGTTAAACCACATGACATGACTCAGATTAGAAGCTACAACTAAATCCCATATTTTAATTTCTAGGGTTATTTTATCTCTATGTTATCAAGATTATGATTATTTTTACATTTTTATGGAGGGAAACATTTTTCTGAGATATATATGTTAAATAATTTGAAAACTTGTGTTGAAGAAAAGGAAAATTTAATTGGAGACCTGAGCATAAGATTTACTATCTGGGCTTTGTACAGTTGCTACTCCTTGGCATGAAGACCCTTCCCAGCAGAGAAGACCATACCAGGAAGACCTTCTTATAGCTGTAGGAGCTAGGAACTAATGTTGTGTCAAATGGCACAGCACCTCCCCCGCTTCAGAGATGAATTCAGTTAGGAACTGGTTCAGATAAACTTAGGGAAGCTTGGTGAAATGCCAGGCACCTGTAATGCTAGTTGGATACTCATTGAGCACCCTCATTAACCTTTTAAGGGATCTTTTAGAATGTAAAAGATCTAATCAAAACTACTTTCCCTTAAATCCTATCCAGAACTGGTTCAGAAATCAACTGGAATGCTAGGGGAAAGGCATGGTTTGTTGTATGTATGTCCTTTTTCTTTTCCTCACAATTTCATAGCTGTGACAGGATGGTATTTTTTAAGGAAAAGAAGTGGAATAATCTTTGAAATCAGCATATATTATAGTAAAAGTGCTGACCTAAGCCGGGCATGGTGGTACACGCCTGTAATCTCAGCACTCTGGGAGGCTAAAGCAAGAGAATTGCTAAATTTGAGTCTAGGCTGGGCAACTGAGTGACTTTGTGAGATCTTGTCACAAAATAAAAAATTTATTTTGCTAAGGCTCTGGGTTCAGTCCCAAGTACTACCAAAAAAAATTATTTCTCATGTGCTAGTTTTAGCTCTGTGTGATGTGGCATGACCTGGTCAAACAATAGGCATTTTAAAACCTGTCACCTGGGTTAGGGAAGTTTCAATTAAAATGTTACTGTTGGACAAAGGAAACCTTGTTGGTTATTACCAGAGCTGGTTGGGTATTAGTCATGATGCTGATGGTTTATGTAGTTTTGCCCAACTTACACATATTTGTCTGGTGTCCTGGAGTTAAAAAGTGTTAAGTCAGTGGCTGTCAAAGGTGCATTGAAGTTCTTGTTAAAAATGTAGATTCTCTAACCTCATTTTTAGACATTCTAAATCGCTGAGTTTCACTAGGCCCGGCAGTCTCCATTTTACATATCTGTCCTGCCAGTTGTTGATCAGGTATTGCATAAATATTTCTGAAGTTACTGATAGGGTCAGTGTCATAATCAAATAAACCATTTTTCTTTATTTCTTACTTATCTTAAAGGTAGAGTGTATCTGCAAATCCATCATTTTTCTTTATGTAGCCGGTCATTTTTCCAGAGATGACATTGCATGGTTCCAGAGAGGTTGTTATAAGTACTGATTACCTTTGCTGATGGCATCCCCAAACATAAGCTATATCTATTGACAGCCGCTGAAAAGATTTAAAATACTGTGAGATGCCAGGGATGTAGCTCAGTGGTGCTGTGCCTGCCTGGCAAGCACAAGGTCCTAAGTTTGATTCCTAGTACTGAAAGAAATAAATGAAATAGTGTGTGATGATCAGATGTGGTATTTGAGAATGTCCCTGTGGCGCTGTAATGTGGAGAACAGTCTGGAGGTGGCAGGAGGGTGGTTGGAGAGGACAGGTGGAGTCCCGCAGCAGTCCAGGAGCAGTGGTGGCCTACTCTACAGTGCAGTTTCTGTCGTGACAGTAGAATACAGTAGTTGTTAAAAGCAGAGCTCAACATCAGGGGAAGAAATTGAAGAAGACACTAGAAGATGCAAAAACCTCCTGTGTTCATGGATCAGCAGGATTAATACAGCATTGTTAAACTGGCCACACTACTAAAAACAATTTATAAATTTAGTGCAGTCCCCATCAAAATACCAACAACTTTCTTCACAGAGCTGGAAAATACCACCTAAAATTCATGTGGAAGCACAAAAGATCCTGAATAACCAAAGCAATCCTAAGTAAAAAGAACAGTACTGGAGGACTCATGATACATGATTTTAAAGTATATTACAGAGCCATTGTAATAGAACATTATAGTAATGGCCTGAAAATAAACAGGTAAACCAGTGATATAGAATAGAAGATCCAGAAATAAACTCATTTGGCTATATTCATCTGACTCTTGACAAAGTTATCAAAAGCATATGTTGAGAAGATAGTTTCTTTAACAAAACAAATGGTGCTACGAAAACTGGGTATCCACTTGGAGAAGACTGATGATTTCTGTCTCTCAACCTTTGTAAAAATCAACTCAAATGGATCAAAGACTTTAATGTAAAACACAAAACTTTGACACTACTAGAGGTAATGACAGGGGAAACACTTCAAGATGTAGCCATAGGCAACTACTTCCTGAATAGGATTCTAGTAGTAGAATGGATAAATAAGATTGCGTCAAATGAAAGAGCTTCTGCACAGTAAAGAAAATATCAAAGTGAAGAGACAACCTCCAGAATGGGGGAAGATCATTGCCAGGTATTTTTCTAACAGAGGACTGATACCCAGAATATAGGAAGAACTCAAAACACTTAAGACCAAAAGAACAAAGTAATCAGCCAATGGGCAAATGATCAGACACTCCTCATAGAAGTACCAATGCCCAATGATTATATGAAAAAGTGTTCACCATCATTAACCATTAGAGAAATGTAAATCAAAACTAAATTGAAGACTTGAGGTATAGTCAGTGGTAGAGTGTGTGCTTAGCATGCATAAGGCCCTGGGTTTCATTAATCTCTAGCACCAAAAACAAAAACAAAAACTAAACTGCAATTGAGCTCCCATCTCAACGCAGTCAGAAAGGCCACCATCAAGAATACCACTAATGGGGGCTCAGTGGTTTCGCCGCCTGCTGCACAAGCGCAAGGACCTGAGTTCAATCCCCGGTGCCAAAAAAAAAAAAGAATGCCACTAATAATAATTTTGGAATCCGGGTGTGGTGGCTCATGCCTATAGTCCCAGCACTTGGGAGGCTGAGGCAGGAGGATCACTAAGTTCAAGGCCACCCTGGGCTACATAGTGAGCTCAAGGTTAGCCTGAACTGCATAGGGAGAACCTGTCTCAAAAAAAACAAAATAAATAAATTCTGGCAAGAATTTGAGGAAAAAAGAACTCTTTTACATTGCTAGTGGAGATGTAGATTATTACAGAGACTGTGGAAATCAGTATGTAAGTTCCTCAAAAAACAAAAAGTGGGACTACCATGTCACCCAGCTACACCATTCCTCACTTCTCAGAATAAACCCAAAAGAATCAAAGTCCTTATATTATAGAGATACCCAAGTTTATTATGGCGCTGCTTACAAAAGCCAAGTTGTGGAATCAAAACAGGTCCTTGTTAATGTATGAGTGGATAAGGAAATGTGACATATCTACAGTGGAATATTAATATTGATAGTTTAAAAGGGAATGCAGGGATGTGCTTATTGGGAGGTGATCAAAGCCTGCCTCTGTCTGGGCTGGGGTCGTCTCCAGTGAGCCTGCTTTGCCCTGTCCAGGCTTACCATGCCTTGTGCATCCAGCTGTTACCCAGTCAGAAAATGATCCAGTTGTACTTTTCTCTTCTGTATTTTGAGTCCTCTGTAGCTGATCATTTCCTCTAGCACTAAATGCAGGTATACACATATAGTTAATGCTTAATTAACATATGAATTAAGGAGTTTTTATGGAACAGTTATATGCACTTAGCATAATTCGGATAGATCTGTATACTCAGTCTAAACCTCTGGCTAAAGGTTTACAGTGGAGATAGTGTTCACCTCCGCATGCTTGGTAAAATAATAAAAATAAATTATAACAACAGCAGTAATACTAATTAGAAGAAAAAAAGAGAAGTAACTTAAGTAGGTCAAGGCTGCAGCTCTCCATTCTAGCCAGTGAAAGCCTGCCATGGAGTGCATGGAGAGGAGAAATCAAAGCTGCTGTTCTCATTTACCTTTGTAAATGTGAAAGTCTCAGCTCATCAAGGCTGAATTTGGTGCTCAGAAATGACAGACTTCTCACAGCCCCTGTGCCCTTCGCACTTGTGAACTCTTTTATCGGGTCTTGAACTAAAAATTCAAGATGCAGAACATAATAACAGAACACATATACCTCCCACAAAATTAATCTACCCCCACCCTGAAGGAGAAGAGCCATGTTAGACCCAGGAATGGAGGGAGGACAGCTGCATAAAGACCTTTACTGTGTTGTAAGGACCTGCTCAGGTGTATTGGTAATAGATGTTCCCATCTGGGGCCTTGGAATTGAACAGGTATGAGATAGGTCCACGACATCATGTGTTCTCATATTGGCTATGCAGGGAAGTCTGCATCATGTGCTCTCAGGCCACTTACACAGTATACAGAGCAGTACTAGGTGATGGGAACTATTGGCAGTTTGTATAATGTGAACCGTGGTTACCATAGAATTCCTGGAAGGATAGTGATTTCCTTTTCTTCTGTGAGTGCAGCATGTGTCCTCTCTAGTGGCATTTGTCACTTCTCGTTCCAGGGTATGAGATGTCATAAGACATAGATGGCACGGAGAAGGCACATGTTAAGAATCTGAGTGGACGAGAGCCATTGGAGGCCTTTGTGCTGTAGGAGAGATCTGAGCTGGGAATTGGGCACACAGACTTTTGTCTTGTCTGGCACTGATGACCTGTCTGACCTTCAGCAGACTTAATTAACTCTATTCTGTTGATCTGTGCCAACAGTCTGGGAGTCTGCCCACCTCTCTCTTCTGGTTCCGGCAGAGGATCAAATGGCGTCCTGTACATGAAAGAACTCTGGGGAGTGTGAACAGCCACAGCTGCTTGCAGTTGCAGCATAGTGGGCTGGCACCGAGCAAAGGCTGGGGGCAGTGGGCCAAAGTGGAGTTTTGAACAGGAGGGTCATGGGATGAAGGCAGGAATCAGAAACTATCCTGGCAGCAATAGATGAGAGAAGGCGAATGTACTCTGCATTTAGGGTGAATGAATTAACAGGAAAATTTTTACTTTTTTCAAATGGTTAAAAAGGTGAGCACACATTTATGATATGATAATAACTGAATAATATTTCTAGCCTGGAGGCTTGTGTATCTAAAAGATGAATTTTGAGCTGCCCAAGTACCTATTAACAACACCTACAATGTGCTAGACGTTAGGGAACAAGGAAAATAGGACTTGTCTCTGTTTTTGAGGAACTCTGAACAGCAGAGAAGACCGGTAGTAACGATGCTGGAGATGCCCTGTGCCCTGTGCCAGCATGCAGTGTAAAAAAGTGTATAAAGTGTCAGAATAAGAATGAGTAGTTGGTAGGATCGGCTTAAGAAGGCTTCTACCATACAGGGTGGTTTGCAGTTTTGAGGGCATTGTTGGAGGTTTGAGGAGACATGAAATGACACAGTTTAGCACAGAATCTGCTTTTCTTCTCTTTTTCAAATAGTCACTTTTTCAGTGTGCATTTTCAAAATCAAATGCCATAGTGTGGCTTTGAGAATGAGCAATTATGACTTGCCAAATACTTATCCGTAGATTGCCGGCGTTGTTCTGTTCTGTTCTCTGTGGATTTACACCACATCTCTTTTTCCCATGAAAGGGAACTGGCCGGAGGTGGAAGTCATATAAGTACTTCTGGACAGTGAATAGGGAAGAGCTGAACAAGGGCTCAGAAATCAGTTTGCAATCAGACCTTTCCTGACTTTGGACGGCCTGGCTTAGGGTTTTTCAGTGTTTTAACTTTATGATGGTTCATTAAGGATACACATACAATTTTGTTTTTCATTCTCAGTACATTGGAGTAAAAGTTACATGAAAAGCTCAGCACTTTATTATAAAATTTGCTTCGTGTTAGATGATTTTTGTCCATCCGTGGCCTGATGTAAGTGTTCTGAGCACATTTAAGGTAGGTAGGTGAGGTATGTGAACTGCATTTTCAACTTACAGTATTTTCAGTTTATGATGTGTTTGTCAGCATGTAATCTCATCTTAAGTTGACTGTATTCTGTTGTTTATATACTGAACTCAGCACCATATTAAGTGGGAATTTCATCGATAAGCATATATTTCTCATTACATTCTAAAACTTGGACTATTTAAAGAGATCAGTTTGAGAGACATCGATTTAAGAAACTATTGCATGGTTGTATGGCACTGACTTTTTGTAAGTTATCAAACTAAATTTATAACTTTTAAAACAATATTGTTTTAATAGGGTCAAAGTTCAGACAAAATATTATATAAGGAAGGCAAGTATAACTTTTTCACATAATTATATATCTTAGTAATTTTGTAACTACGTAAGAAAATCTAAACAGTTGTTTTAATCAAAAGAGGTCACCAGTTTGTCATATTAGTTAAGGAAGTTGGAGAACAACATTATAAAGCCATAATTAGAACTTACTTTCTGAGGAGAATCAAACAGCTCTGTTTTGATTAAGTGGACACCATCCATATCCCATCATTCCCCACATGTGGGTGTAGAGGAACCACCTTATTTGATCACCTTAGCTGCAAAATTCAGCCTGTAGTCCATGCTGTCCTGTTGCAGATGAACGGGCTAGTGTCTCCTTTGCACATAGAGAACTTTACAGTAGACCTTTCACCGATGCAATAAACCTGATACTATTATGCTTAATGGAAATAAGCTCATGGAGCATAAGTCTTACAGAATAAACACATAAACATCTTAATGATAAGTACTCTTTTATTGGATTATGAAGTGTTTACATATGATTTGCACATAAAAAGAGAGTTTACTGTATACAGAGCTGTATTTGTGGCAAACACTCTGTCAGTTTATCTTCACATTAAGTCAGAAACTGCTCTCTCCCCAGAATACAAACTTACTAGGTTTTGAATTCTCAGTTTAGAAGGGTGGCTGTTTAGACCCTTCAGTATTTGCCCACTGCTCTTAGGTCAAGAGCAAACTCCTTCTCAAGATGTACAATGCTTTGTGTCTTCCTTTCCACTGAACCTTTTCTGGAATCATTTCTCAGTTCCAAGGATGGGGCAGAAGCATCTTGCTCCTGTGCATGTGCTTTTCCCTGTCTAGAGGACTCCCCTTCCCCCTCATCTTTGTAATCAGACTTAGGCTCATTTTTATATCTCCCCTATTATAATAATCTACATATTATAAATAATCATCTTTTTCAATTATATCTATGTGATCTTTTAAAACTTCAAAAATGAGTTCATGTCTGTTCTCATCCCCACAATGTCCCTGGCATGTGGCAGTGCCTAGTGCCTGGTAGATGCTCAGAGTATGTTTGTTGGATGGATGGATGAATGGATTGTTTAGCGTAAATTAATATGTATGGTTAAATTTTCTGTTCCTGCCTCTCCATATACAAAAAAAATTTTAACTCATAAAACTTTTTTCCCAAGGTAACAACACTTGTAAAATGGACAGAGTGACACACTGGGAATTTTTTTTCCAATGTCATTTTTTTGAAGCCCACAAAATTGACCCCATCTCTTGAACTTGACCTTCCAATATGGCTTGCCACAAAAATTCCTTTATTGTCAATGTTTGTACTGAGCCTAAGTCATTTTCTCCTTCCCTTCCCCAACTTTGTTCCAGCCATTTTGATTGCTGCTACAAAGTATCAGGTACAACTTCTACCAAATGACTTCTCTATGCTGAAGGAAGTTTGTTCTGTGGAGACAGACAAAATAATGAAGTTACAACAAATAGCTTTTCATGATTGAAGTGGCAAGATTCAACATGTGTTTCTATTCCTGTCTAGTCACTTTTCCTCCCTCTCTTTCTTAATTTTGTTTCTTTCCTGGCTTCCATAGGCCAGAGATTCAGCTCTAGGTTGGTAGAGACAAAATAGTGAAACAGAATTCTAACCAATACCATCCCTTCTTTCTTTGGCTGAAAGTTGCTTAAGTACTAAATTCAAAACATGAAAGGAAAAGCAATTATAAATATAAACACCTTCTTTCTAGCACCTGCCCACCTGTCTCTTCTCTATTCATATAGATTTAGCAGGCAGATCGAGTGGTTTTTAAAACAGGGTTGAAGGCAAAGTGAAATATTATGATAATATTTATGCTGCAAGTACCACACAGCATAAGATAAATACAGCATAAATTTGTGTACTGTCAATTTTACTAAGCATGAGCAATTTTAGCCATTTGATAGCAAGGCAATTAAATTATGCAGTAGAGTCAAAATGAACACATATATACATGTTTCTTTTTTCTCTCTTTCTTTTCTTTCTTTCTTTCTTTTCTTTCTTTCTTTTCTTCCTTCTTTCCTTTCTTTTTTTTTTGAAAAAATAAGAGGCTTTGAATTATATGAGCCCACACAAGGCACTGGCCTGCCTAGAGGGCAGTACTCTTCAAAGATGACGAATGTTCACACACCTAGGGAAATAATCAATTGTGTAAATTTTTTTCTTACTCATCGTGTCCATGTAAGTGTCAAAAAGTGAAAAGAATTAGAGATAGTTTGCTATGTCAGGTAACTGTTGTAACTCATTTTTTAAATTAGTGTTGAACATCTATATGAGATCCTAGTAACTTGGATTTGAAAGACATTTTTTTTTAATGGAGAAATCCCTGGAAGAGAGGTTATCTAACTTTTCTCTCTGGAAGCACCTCCAGGGACAAAAGCTCATTCTTTATCAGGAGTCTGCTGTAGTGGCTACTTCTGAAATTCTGGTTGCCAGGACTTTATGTGCTAAGCTGAGCTCTTCCCTTCTGCAGCTTCTGCTTCTTGTCCTCACCCTGTGTGGTGGGCAGAACGACTTCGTCTATTTTTGGCATCATAGTATTTACATGTCTAAAACTGTAAGGTTTTCTCAAAGCCTTTCCTGCTCCTGGTTCAAATTTTCATGCCCATTTCTTGCGTGACATGGTTTTAACAAATTTATTTATTTATTTATTTATTAATACACATTTACAGTATAATGTTGACATTCTTTGTGTGGCGCTGGTACATGTACTCAGCACATTCTAATTCCCTTTTTCATCGCGTTTCCCTCTCCCCTCCATCTCTTCATCCCCTTCCCATTTGAGAAGGTTGTGTATCCCTTCTTCTTGTTGTCTGTCTTTTATTTTACTCTTTATAATTTGGATTTCTCATACAGGAGAAACCACATTATTTTTAAGCTTGTGTGTCTGATTTACGTTACTTAACTTTATGGTCTCAAGGTGCATCCATTTTCCTAAAAATGACTCAAGTTTATCTTTATGGCAGAGTAGTGCCCCAGTGTGTGTAAATGCCGTATTTTCTCTATTCATTCATCTGTTTTTAGAAGTATAGGCTGCTTCCAAGATTTAGCTATTATGCACTGTGATGGTATAAACATGAGTATATGAGTATTACTGTATTATGATGTGTTTAAATCTTTCAGGAAGATATCTAAGAGGGGAAGAGCTGAGTCAAATGGAATTTCTAGTTTTAATTTTTTGAGTAATCCCCATACCGATTTCTATGTGGTTGTACTAGTTTACATTCCCAACAATAATTTAGAAGGGTTCCTTTTTCTCCTTAGCTTTGCCAGTACTTGTTATTATTTGATTTCTTGATGATGGCCATTCTTTCTGGGTTAAGAAGGAATCTCTGTTATTTTAATTTCCATTTTTCTAATGGCCAGCGATGTTGAGCATTTCTTCCTGTATTTACTGGACATTTGTACTTCCTTGAAGTATCTGTTCATTTCACTTGCCCGATTTTTGTTTGAATCTTTTATTTGGTAGAAATAGGCAGAAATTTTTTTTCCCATTCTGTAGGTTGTTTTTTCACTCTGTTAGTTTTTTTTTTTTTTTACTATAAGAAGCTTTTTAATTTGATGGGATCTCATTTGTTGATTCTCATCACTATTTCCTGTGCAACAGAGGTTCTGTTCAGAAAGTCCTTGCATTTTACCAGAGGATGCAGGAACAACCCCAAGCACATTCAGCTACTTCTGGATCTTTAACAAAGGATCCTAAAACATACACTGGAGGAAAGATCTCTTCTTTATACAAGTACCACATGCTAACCTGTTGTGCCACTGGTGCTCCAGATCACCTCTTTAATAAATGGTGCTGAAAAAACCTGCTCTCCACATGCTGAAGATTGAATCTAGAACCATATCTCTCACCATGTATTAATCTAAAATAAAAATAGACCAAAGAGCTAAATATTAAACACTAAACCTGTTGGCAGATAAAATAGATATTACATTTTGACCTGTTATATCTAATAGCACTTTCTGTAATAGTGAAAGTCCTTAAAGCTTGATGCCAGTTGGTGAATAGAGATGGGGAATGTGAATTTGCCTATATGATTATCACCACCACAATTTCTGTGTCTCCCCCCACCCTGTGCTGGGGACTAAACCCATAGTGTTCACACTGAAGTGGCTCAAATTAATGATCCTCCTACCTCGGCTTCCCAGAAACCTGAAGTCACAGGCATGCACCACCACAGACAGCCCCATTTTCTGTGTATTATTTACAGAAACCAGTTAAATCCTTGAGTCAAACCAAGATGTGCCATGTCTGTGCTATTCCTAGTCCTATATATCATATAAAATGAAATTAATTTAGTCTCTTGTGTCCACATGGACTTAACCCTTTGTTTGATTACTGTCTTTTAATTTGAAGTTTAGAATGATACAGTGTTTTCTGGTTTGTACTATTATTGTAGGTGAAAATTCCCTGTGGAGGCTACTTTTTTGTTGCAACACCTTTGAGCTCCTCTAAGTTGAATGGCTTTTCAGTAAGAAATAGATTTTTGTGAAGGAAGATGTTACTTATTTTGATTTTTAAAGAAAAATTAGTGTTATTAATTGAAATGCTACTGAAGACTTCCTATTAAGCCTGATGGACTGAAGGTTTCCTTTTCAATCTACTTTTTCCTATAAGCTGCTAAAATGAAAGCAAAGGAAGAAAAAAGTATATGCCAACAGTAATAAAGACAAAATAGAAAACAAAAGTATTCAAGTTCAAATAAAGTATGTACAAATTCTGCAAGCAAATGGATAAATTGTAATTGACTTAAAAGATGGAGAAAGAATGGATACCAAGAAAAGTGCATGTGTGAGTGTGTGTGTGTGTGTGTGTGTGTGCCTGTGATGTGTGCGCCCACGTGCTGCAGGTCATCAAGATGGTTCAGGAATTCAAAAGCCTATGAAGGTGCAATAGGACTAAAAGCAAAGAATTAATTAAAACTTTTTAATGAAAAGTCATCAGACCTCTACATTCCTATTCCAGAAATCAAAGCCCAGTGAGTACCCTTCCCCTTATACAGAAAACTGGAAGTTTCAAGAAAGCTTAAACAGAAAGTCTCTGAAATTCAAGGGGGATTGAGGATGCCATCTTCTGAAATCAGGGACAGTAAGTCAAAGCTGAGTGCTGAGGCAGACACCCCTCCTCTAATCACATTGCCCTGTTAGCCATGTTAGCCTTTCCAGATGATTCAGCCATGCTTCCACCCCCAGACTGGAGACTGAGGCTTTGAGAGGAAGACCCACATAAGCTGACATGTGGCCTTCCCATCATGTAATAGGTCCTCTCGTTGTCACCTGTGTGGAGGTTCACCCTTCATCGTACTTATTCATATCACGTGCAGCCCCCAGTAAACTTTTAATTGCTGTTGTGTATATTAATAAGTAACTATCGGTAGATAGACTTCTAATGAAGTTTCTAGTAAAGTGAGATGCTGAAACAAGTGGGAGAAAAGGATCAAAGACAGCAGAAGGATAAGTGAATTTAAAACTAAATCTGATATTTTTGGAGTGAAAAGAGAAAATGCTAAGTCCACAAAACCAGAAAAGCATCATGAAAATGATAAGAAAAAGGAGTGTTCAACAAGTAAATTGGAAAAAGAAGTTAGAATGCAGTAAAGAGATAGTTTAACAACGTAGTAATAGAAGCATTGAAAGTTGAAGAATTCTCTCAGAAAGAAGAACCAAAAAATAAAAGGATGGAAAATAGGAAAAGAAAAAGTGGGAAAATAAGCAGATCAGCTGGAGACCCTTAAAAGTTCTCTACATTGCATTCCATAAGGAAATATTGACATCAGTGGATGGAAGGCAGTTATTAAAGATCTTAAAAATTTACTAGGATGAGCAGTAACATATTTTTAGATGGAAAGGGCCTACTGAGTGCCAACAAAGTGATAAAAGAAGGAAAGAAAGAAAAAAATGCCTGAAATAAGATACATTACTGTGCAATTTCCAGATACTGGGAAAAAGAGAAACACTGAAAGGAGGGAAAACATCATAGTGCCAGTTGCCTGAAAGGATTTGACAGTGGTTCTCCAAGGGTGCCTAACAGCATCTGTGTCTCTTGGGTTCTTGATGGAAATGCAGATTCTGAGGTCCCACACCATACCCACTGAAACAGACACCCCAGAGGTGTGGGGCTCAACAATCCTGGAAGCCCCTCCTCCACTCCTGCTGTGTGGTGGAGTTTGAGCAACCCTGGTGTCTCCATAAGCACTGTGCTATAATAAAACAATGCTTTCCCAATCCTAAGGGAAAAGGATTTCTAATCTAAATTAAGCGCAAACCCAAACTGTCAGTCCTGTGGACATTTCCATTTGTGCAAAGGAACCTTTTATATATGGTTTTTGGGCCAGATAGCTAATAGAAGCTGTGTTCTAGAAAAACAGGGAGTAAAGCAAGATCGATGAGGATAGAGTGTCCAGGCAATGGGACATCAATTATAGTAGTAAGCTTCTAGTTGCTAGGAGCAAATACCAGACATACACAATTTAAAGAAAGAGAGGTTTATTTTGGCTCATTGTTTCAGTCCATGGTCATCTGGCTGTAAAGCAGAAACATCATGGTGAAAGGGCTTGGTGAAGGAATACTACTTCCTGTGTCAAGAAAACCGAGCAGGTTGATAAGAGAGCCAGAGAGGAACAACTTTAGGGACCAGGTATAGACCCCAAAGTCACACCTACATGACAACCCAGCCACATCCAGAAGTGAGCTTTACTAAGCCCCTAGGCAGCTCCCAAGACAATCAAATTAACAGTTATGCTTAAGTGGCACAGGAGAAAAAAAAGAAAAAGAGGTTAGATTCTAGGAGAGATTGGAATTTTTACATGATACAGCTTTGTGACGCTTCTGTAGCAAATCTTGTCTTACACAGTGTCTATCATCCATATCTAGAATCCTAGCTCCTTGGGGGTGGAAGAGGTCATTCCATTCCATTTTCCTCCATTTACAAGTGAGAAAATCAAGATTCATTAAGTGTAATAGAGCAAGACACAGAACCAGGAATAGAATCAAAGTCTCCTCTCTGGAGAACTGCATTGTGACTCATGATACCAAAGAGGTCTTACTTTGAGCAGGTATTGATTCATATAGGGTATCTCCATTGTATGTTTTTTCTTCTGTCCGGTGTTTGTACTGTACATACTGTTTTCTGATGTACGTGGGTGTCTTGAATAGCAGTTTAGAGAAATCCATACAGGCCAGTGTAAAGCTGGTCTTGAGTTTCTTGACAAATCAAGATTGTTCATTTCAGAATCTTGAACCAATTCTTTGAGTCCTGAGTTCTGGGGAGCCGAAGATGAATTAATTAGATGTTTTCTCTATTCATAAGTAAATCATAGACTGGTGGGGCTTTCAGACTTATAGACTTACTATAACTGTGGTCTGACATATGAAAATCGCTATGGAAGGCCTCTGTTTCAAAAAAGGTAGGGAGGATTTTTTGAATTTTATTAAATATAATTGGCAATAATTTATTGTGTATAAATGACTTCAGAATACAGCAGTTTTTCAATAAGTATCTTTATCATCCTCCTGTTGCTAAGATTGGCTTTTACATTTCTGTTTACATAAGCACTAAATTGAATATACTCTTGGGGATCAAAGAAGGGTGATTTTGTATGTGGTGTGAATGGGCTTTTGAACCATATTTCTTTTTTCATTTTTAGCATGTGTTGTAACTGGCTAATGAATACAGTCCTGATTTTTGTAGGGCCTCTGTACTAAATATGTTGTAGCCATCTTTATCTTGCTTGTGATCCAAAAGGTAATTATATTTCACATGGACCCGGCTCCTAGGTGAAAGAACTGATTTTTTACTCCTTGTACAGTGCCTCATTTGCCACTTAATATCGTTAGTTCTTAATCAAAATCTGTCTCCTTGCAGGAGTTTCCTCTGTTGGCTTTATTCTTTGATGCCAAAGTACTAGTGGGCCAGTCTAAACATGTGTTCTTCTAATGAAGCTTCTTAATTATCTTTTTAGAAAAGAGATGAGCAAAGACAGTTTATTTTTATCTGTATGGGAGAGGTTCTTTGCTTGCCAAATCTCTCTGTTAAAAGCAGCTTGATATTAAGGGCTCTTAGCTATTCTAGCCAAAATAATTTTCATGGAGGCTCAAGAAAACTTTTTTGTTTTGTTTTGTTTCATTAGAAGGAGGAAGAGGGGTTATTGTTGGAAATAAGTGACCTTTCAATGTGTTTGCAAAATGTAGTATTTTTTTTAACAACGTGTAATTTCTTTATAAATGGTGCTAAGCCAGTTGCTTGCAAGTTACATATAGAAATCAGTATTTCCTGGGATAGACCAAACTGTAACGGTCAATACATTTATAATGCTTGAGGGTTGTTTACATGGAATGACCACAAATTCAGCAATTGTTAGTTGCAGTCCCTGAATTGGACTTAAGGAATATAGTTAGAAGGATGCATGCTAAGAAAAGAGGGCATCACAGACACAAAAATAGTTTCGAGTTAAGTTTCAGTGGACATACCTCTCTAATGGGAAAATGCTGCATGCACACACTTTCTCTAAATAGTCAAGAGTGCGTGTCTTTGCACATCACAGCTGCAAGGCCATGAGCTGCCTGTGTCATCTGGTACAGTTAAGTAGGAGACAGTTGAAACTATTGACAGATGTTTCTTGTTCATCAAGGACTTGATTGGTTCAGGAATTCCCATGTGGAAAAAACCCTGCTATTGTAGTTCCTCATAAAGAACATTCCATTCTGTGGTTCTCTTTTCAGACTCTAGAAATGAAAACTAGCACCATTTATATCCATGTAAGAGTACATGAGTGCTTTTGTGACACTTAGGGTTTCTGTAGATCACAGTAAATCAAAAAATATCACCATAACATAGAGTGATCATATCAGTAACCTTATCAATTATATTTTACTGTTAATAATTTAGGCCAGTTTGATTTTTGGAGCTTGTGTTCTAAGTACTGTATCAGAACATAAGCACATTTCTAGTATGTGAGAATAACATCCATTTCCCTAGTGATCAAGGGATGCAGTAAAATGCCTGTATTGGGCTCTTCTGGGTAGTAGCATCTCATTCCCGAGCAAGAAGGGATCTTAGCCCATACTCTGTGCCTTAGAAGACCTCCTATATCCCAAACACAGGTCACAGAGATAATGAAGAAAGTGGGTGAGAACTCTGGTAGAGCTGACCTAGGTCCTAAGGTCAGAAGCTGCAGAGCTAGAAACCTGGACCTGTGGGCAGGAGAGGAAAAAGCTCATCCTGTACTCTGGAAACTAGAGGAAGAAGGGTTCTCCACCCCTTCAGCTGGTGTCTAAACAGGTCATCACCATCGGAATACCAAACCAACTTCTGTCCTCTTCATCAAATTAGGAGCCTCCTACCTATGCTCTTGTGCCTGTTCTTGTCCACCCTTTACCTAGTCTTTCACCACCTGAGGCCAGAGCAGCCATTGTATAATGCACATGTAATGTTGTCATCCACCATTTGAAATCTGATGGCCCCTCCACACAGTAGATCTTGAGATACAAACCAAATGGCTAACATGGCTTTCAGGTCTCTGTCTGACCTAATCTCTTCTTAGCCCCTTTACTCTTGAGTTTCATGTTTCTCTAATCCCTACTCCTGCATTCTGTACTCCAGCCTTTGAGGCAGTACTCTTTCATAGCCTCAAGGGGAAGAAACCTTGCCCTCCTCTCATGTATTTGTTTCTGCTTGGACAACACTGATCATCCCTCTTCCTTGGCAGTGCCTTGCCCCCAAGCCTTAGTGTAGTCATCCTTCCTGTGGGAAGTTTTGCTTTCTCACCTACAGTGCTGCCACTCCTCTCTAGAATCTGCCCTTTCAACTTCCTCTGCTCTCTCTCCTTGCTTCTCATACTACTTTCTACACTGTTGACCTCTCCTGTTGGTTGGATGTTCCCCCTCACAAGATGTCAGCCTCCTTGAGGGCAAGGGCATCTCCATCTTATTTATCTTTAGATTTCTTTCCAGCACTCTGAGTAAAGATCATCGAAAGAAAATGATAAGCCGTGTTTGTCTTTGTACTTTAAAGCATTTTGGTAAAGTTAGCTGAAAGATGAAATTGGTAACAAAGTGAATTCTGATTGTTGGACCTAAGAAGCCAAGGCTGAAATGAGTGGGACTTGTTTTTTCCTGTGGCCCCTAAAAGCCTGAGGGAACCATGTGTGCTCCCCACCAACCATGCCCTCAGGTCTGTTGGTCCTCAAAGGACTAATTATACTTCACCTCAGCAACGATTTGACCATGGAACTCCCTGTACCATCAACACTGAAAATATTCAATCTCTAAAGTCTCTAAAATGGATTTTTATGAGGCCTTCTAACAGGTCTAACACTATACTGTAATTTTTGAACAATGGAAATATGGCATTTCCAATAAGCAGTGGAAAAAAGGAATTCTCATGGTTTTGTTTTTATTCACGTATTACACATTTCTTGCTAAAATATTAATTAACTGCAGTGCCTTTTAATGTTTTGATCCGTTTTGGCAATTATCCGTATTAGGAGAAAAATTAAAACTGGGCTGAATTGAATCTTTGTCTTCTAGAAGTGGCTATTTGTGATCCATTCTCTGAAATATATTTAGTTTGAGAGTTCCAGGTGATAAAAGGGATTTTTAAAAATGTATTTGCCTTATTTTAAAAAAAGTCATGATATAAAGCAAGTTGTTTTGTTTTTGTTTTTGTTTTAAACTGGTATGTATCAGGTGATTATTGCCAGTTAGGCTAAGAGCTAATAAGAAGCTGACATTTGGATTTAGTTTAGTTCCTTTAGGGAAAATTTAAAGTTTTGTGATACAGGGGCTATTATCCTGCCAGTTGTAAGGGATTTTTGTGTTGGGCAGCAGAGCTGACAAAGACTGCACTGTGCATGCTGCATCTATAACTGAGCACTTTCCCACTGCAATTTAGGAGGTGTGCAGTTCAGGAAATTGCTGGCTTTGGCTGGAGCAAAGTTTTACTGCAAGGAAAATTTTATTCGTCACTTAAGTAATTGACAGTTTTAATACCTTGTTCATAATTACCTTATAAACAAGCGAATATATAAACTAAAGATTGTATGGTCTGTTATCTAACTTGTAGCCTTATTTCACCAGAGTAACAGACACCTGTGGTTCTTCCTCTCCTAAAAAAGTAATTTGCTTCATTTATTGCAAAAATCTATAGCTGAGGATTTTCTTTTTGTTGTTGTTAAATACTATGTAAGAGTAGCTGTAAGGCTGCAGACAGCCTGAGGGCCAAATCCTGATGCAGAGTTTGAAGGGAGGGGTGGGTAGGGTCGGGGTAGGGACTAGAGAAAGGGGGTACTGGGACACTTCAGGTGACTTTAATTGGTGGGAGGACATCCTTGTAAAACAAACATTGGGTTATATATTTAAGAGAAAATATCAGATTCCCCAGGCGTAGTGTTGTTTAATCCATACACCCCAGCCCTAAGGCCTTGTGGCTTGTCTCTTGGACTGAATCCATCTCCGGGACCTGGAAATTGACTGATTGTCTCACTTCCATTACCCTGTACCCCACAGCTAGATCAAGGAGTTTACACATTGGTGACTCCAGATGTGGGAAATGGTCACAATCAGAGGTCATGGCTGACTTGACTCTACACAAACCTTGGAAGACTTTATAGGAATATGATGAGTTTGATGATTTATAAACAGGACTGCCAGTTCTTTTTTAAAATTTGCTGGCTATTATCGTAAAATATGGCTCTTATGATATACACTGTATATACTCATTACCTAGTATAGGATTATTTTTAAAAATTGCGTTAGATTATGTGATGTCTTGGGTTTTAAAGAACAGAAAAGATATCCCCATAGTCCTTATAAATGATATAGTGAGTGTTAACACTTTTGAATAGTTTTGTTAGTTTTTAAAATAAGGACTGTGCAGGCCATTTTCTCCCACTTACTGTTCTTTCTTGTGGAGAAAATAGCACCTGATATTTGCAAATATTCAGCAAGCGAACCTTTTAACTGACGAGTGCTGAACACACGCAAACTCCTGGGGAACCTCTCTTACCTAGGTAGGGTGGAAGCACAGATTGGGAGGGGGCCCATTCTGGGGCATTCTTCAGTGTTGGCATACTGATGGTTCAACAAGCCAGAGTAGGTTACACATCAGTTTGAGACCAGAAATTCTGCATTTTTGCAAGGTGAGAAGTATTAGAACTTTTGGCAGTACATCTCCAGTAAGAATGTAATTGGCAAGATATCTTTGATACACTGTATTTTATGAAACAGCCTTCAGTGATTGGTTTGGTACCAATCCAGACTTACTCTGTGAAGTGGCTCAGAAATGCTTAGACTTATGTGAAAAGCCCTAGTTTCCTAATTTTAAGATTATCTATCATATCTATGCCAGAGAAATTGTTTTATGATTAAATGGCATAATACATAAAAAAGTGTAGGGCCCAGTGCGTAAACTGTCCTCGGCATTACTAGGTTTCACACACATTCCAAGGCAGCTATAGACACACCTTCCTTCCAAGAATCTTGCAGTATGGCAGAGAAGACTAGCTGTGCACATGCTCTGTCAATCAGAATGCAGTGCAAGATTTTGTGAAAATCTTTGAGGTGTACCTAGCTCAGGAACCTTCTGAGGTAGTGAGAAACCTAAGTAGAAGATCTTAATAAACTCAAAACACTACAGAAATCCAGATAATGCTAAGAGAGATGCACATATGAAATACATTTTCAAGCTAAGAGAAATACACATGAGATATACTAAGTTTTCTCATTAAGTGAAAATCACCTGCATACTATGGAAACACCAGCATATGACTTATATGATAGAATTCTCCTTATAATATTCAGGTTGTTCCTTGAGGTAGAAAGAGATTATCTTTCTGTAATTTGTAAGTGGGATCTGATACCTTCCCTGCTTTTCCATTTTGGTGTGTTATTTTCCCCCACAAATGATGGTCTATAAAGAGCAAGCTATTTAATCTAATATGATAGTTAAGTTGGCTTGCACATTGCACATTGATTACTGATTTCTAACTAACAAAATTGTCACTTAAAGCTGAATTTTCCCTTGAGAGATATAATATTTAAGACCTTTTAAGAGTTTTGACTTGGCTTCTCTTTATTTCATGCTCCATTCCCCTCTCCTAAGTCCGGTGACACTCACCAGGAGGACTGTCCATGATGGTGGAAATATTCTATGTAAGAGGCTGCTGAACTCTTGAAATGAGGGTGCAATGAGTACAGAACTGAATTCTAGCAATTACTTTACATTTTAAAGAGCCACATGTGCTAGTAACTGCCATGCAGTTTAGGGTTGTTAATGTCCACAAGTCTTCATCTAGCTGTGCCCAGGGATTATTTAGGCTGGTGTGCTCTTGTATAATACTTAAAAAATATTAAAAGCCTTGGAGCTTCACCACTGATACAGAAGCCTCTGGCAATGCAATGAATATTACTATTGCTAAAACAAAACATTCTCTCTCTAGGATGGCTCTAAACAAGCCCTGTCTGATGAGTATTTGAAGTTCATTGACACCTGTAGTTTGAGTACTTTTCAAGAGAAGAATTAGATTAGGAATCAAGAAAAGAAATAGGGAATTATTGTGTTAGTACCTGGTCTGCCTACTTGGTGGGAGACATTTCACTTACTATTTAATAAAAAGAAGCACTACTAAAAAATAGCATCAACAATCAGTTGGTTTTAAGTACATAGAATTTAGATAACGACTTCTAAATTAGATCTCATATTTGTGTATGGTGGTTTTTATATATTTTAATACCATTTATGACTCAGTACATAAATTAAAGTAGACATGGTATCGCTACTTAACTTTTTAAAATACTATTTAAATACCGAATAGTTTCTCTAGTATGAAAAACTGAAAGTAAGGACTAAAAGGTATAATAGATAATGTGAAATAGGAAGAAAAGGGGCAAAGGGGAAGGGGGAGTGGGAGGGGTAGGGGAAAGGAAAGAAGGGAATGGAATTAATATGAGGAAAGGAAAAAAATGGAAACAATGTCTTTGTAAATAGGGAGGGGTGGAGGGGTTGAAGGGAGGGCAAGGAATGGGGAAAAAATAAGAACCAAGATATATTATATAAAGGTACAAATTTCCAGTGGTGAATGTCATTATACCGTATACCTAAAATGTGCCAATAAAATTAATAAAAATACTATTTAGATCAGTTTTTCATATTTCTTAAGAACAAGTTAGGAATAAAAAATATTTTTCTCCTTTCAATTTGTTGTTACATAAAACCTGTTATCTGTGATGTCTTTAATTCCAGGGCTGGAAACAGGATTGCTGAGATATTATCCGATCATCTGAAACAATTTCAGTCCCTTGAAACTTTGGACTTGAGCAGCAATAACATTTCAAAACTTAAAACCACATTTCCACCCCTTCAACTCAAGTATCTGTAAGTGTAGTTTTCTTTACCAGAAATTGTCACCTCTAATGAAAATATATTATGTTACAATCAAAGGGGAAAAAAAACTTTAAGATATAATTCTCCTATTTTTCTGCTGGTGATTCACAAATGTAACTTTCATTTTCACTTAAAATTTGTTATAATCCTGAAAAATCAAAATCTCTACATTTATGGATTACAAACAATTAGATATTCTTTGCCTAAAAAAACTATGTGGTGTGGATTTAGCTCAGTGGTTTCGCCGCCTGCTGCACAAGCACAAGGACCCGAGTTCAATCTCCGGTACCAAAAAAAAACTATGTGGTGTGAAAGTGCTTCTTTAAAAAAAAATAAGAGGAAACCATTGCTGTGTTTTTTAAATAACAAATTTCACAGAAAGTAGATATGTATCCATAACAAATTTTTCTAACTTTCAAAAGTCCCAATCAATCTTTGGCCCGCAGTGTGTGTGAATCTTTTTATTTTCTGTTTCTGATGTAGGAGATTGAACTGAGGGCCTCCCACATGCTAAGTCTGGGTTCTGCACCCCCTATTTGACTGTTAAACAACATTTCTCCTCAAGGATTTAAAAGGAAAGATTTTAAGTGCCCATTGGTTAAGTCTGAGGAGACTCCATAATAGAGTCTCTGGAGACTCTATACACTTTAACGTTTCAAAAAAAAGAAAGAAAGGAAACAGCTCACCTTGAAACTTTCAATAGGTATATCAACAGCAACAGAGTCACATCCATGGAACCTGGGTACTTTGACAACTTGGCCAGTACTCTCCTGGTGTTGAAGCTGAACAGGAACCGGATCTCAACTGTCCCACCCAAGATGTTTAAGCTATCCCAGCTGCAGTACCTGTGAGTCAAATGTCATCATTTCCTCCAAACCCTTGGTATCTGTGTACTGAAGTCCACAATGTGACAAAAGGAGCTTAGAAACAAGCATGTAGCTGCCTTTCCTTTGAGAGCTGGAGTTGCAGAATTTCCTCATTGAAAAGAGCTACCAGCTGCTGTCTTACATGACAAGTTAGATTGTTACTAGAAAAGCTAGAGCAATGTTATCATTGAATGACCCCCTTGCAAAGGTGCCATTGTGGCACTGAAGGAATCACAGGGGCTCTCAACAGCTGCAGTTTATGAGAAGAATACCAACAGCCCAGGGAGGCTCTGATAGCTTAAGTAGCTGTGGAGAACTGTGTTGTTAATAATGGTGGAATGATCTGTGAACAGGCTCCCACAATAGTGGTTTTCAACTTTGCCCACTGTACATTACAGAGACTTGGGGAGCTTTTAAAAATCCCAGCATCCAGGCCACACCCTAGACCAATTACATTAAAACCTCTGGGAGTAGGATCTAGGCTTCAGTAATAGTAGGATCTAGGCTCTCCAGGTGGTTCCAGTATTCAGACAAGGTTGACAACTACTGCGTACAAGAAAGCATTCAACCTAAAAAAGAGTCACAAAAGATAACTTTTTAAGCAGATTGAGCAGGATACTCCTGATTGCTGTGCTCTTGAATTGACCTCCTGTTTTAGTGTAGTGTTTAATGTCCTCATCCTGATCATGTAAACACAAATATTATTTGTTTCCTTTTATCCTGAGTGGATAATGATGTAGAAATTAAAGTGCAATCTACTTCCAATATTTTGTCATTCCAAAAATGCATCACATTTCAGAAAGAAATTTACTTAGCTGCTAACAAATTAATATTCTCAATAATAATGTTTCAAAATTTAAAATATTCTAATAATTTAGTACTGACTAGGTTAAATATATTGTAGTAATGGCACATTTGATTACTACCTCTAGAATTTAATGGTCAAATAAGCTAACTGTTTAATTGTAATATCCAATGCAGTGAACTAAACCGAAACAAGATTAAAAATGTAGATGGACTCACTTTCCAAGGGCTTGGTGCTCTGAAATCTCTGAAGATGCAAAGAAATGGAGTAACAAAACTGATGGATGGAGCTTTTTGGGGGCTGAGCAACATGGAAATCTTGTAAGTGGGTTATCATGGTTCCCATTCAGGCAATGTGATCGTAGAATGCTCAGTGAACTTTCATGCAGTAGCTCTTATTTGAAATCCTATGCTTATCTCATAATATGCAATCTTATTTATAATTTAGTGTTGAGTTTTATTTCAGATAAACCAATTGAGAGTTTATAAGCATATAAATTTTATAAGACTGTATATAGTATTTTTTGCTGATGTTTTCATATAGCAAAAGCCAAATATCTAGTAACAATAGGAAAATGTAATAGGTTGTAATCGTATGTCCCCTTTGAAGAGACTAGATAATGAACTCTGGATCCTCCCTTTGATTCTTATTGTGAATGTAGGCAGCTGGACCATAACAACCTAACAGAGATTACCAAGGGTTGGCTTTATGGCTTGCTGATGCTGCAGGAACTCCACCTCAGCCAGAATGCCATCAACAGGATCAGCCCTGATGCCTGGGAGTTCTGCCAGAAACTCAGCGAGCTGTGAGTTGCCTTTTATTCTCTTCAGATTGACAAGCAGGGATCATGCCAGAGCATGAGCTTCTTACCACTGATCTGTGAAATTTTCCTAACAAAGTTTCCAAGGTGACAGTTTTCTTCACATGCAACCTCACGTACTTCTGTTGTGATAAGTTGAAGCCCACTCTGATGTTTCAGTTGGTGGCACATTGGCAAAAGTACTCATAGTTAATTTTTTTTCATTACTCAGATTAGAAATAATGTTTACTAGAGTATTGTTAAAGGCAGAATTCTAAAGTGAGGATTATGGTAGTTACATTTATTACCTGGCTTTTTGAAAACAAATCATTGTGTTAAATGGAAAAACAAAGGCTATTTTTTAAATTTCTTTTTTCTTTACAGGGACCTAACTTTCAACCAGTTATCGAGGTTGGATGACTCAAGCTTCCTTGGCCTAAGCTTACTAAATGCACTGCACATTGGGAACAACAAAGTCAGCTACATTGCTGATTGTGCCTTCCGGGGGCTTTCCAGTTTAAGGACTTTGTAAGTTACACATTTTGCTCTTAGTACACGAACCTAATTGGTTCCTAAATGTGCCCACTTTTCTCCTAGCAGCTTTTCTTTGTTGTCAAGGAAATGTGTATAGCCTCAAAAGTAGGGTCTTAATCTTTCCCAGAACAGTTTGATTAAAATGGATCCATTTCATCCATATGTGTTTCTTAAAGGGATTACAAAAGACAGTAATCTGATTGTCTGGATGATTATCCTTCTTAGCCTTCTCAGGATCTCCCGGAAGTTAGTAACTGCTTAAGATGGAAACAATTTGAAATCCACTGCTTTTTCTTTATACAGTACAGATTTTAAAAATAGCGAGAGCAAGAAGATACACAAAAAGCGGTGAAGGAAGATCCTTGTTTATCAGTCATTTCCACAACCTGTTGTCTGTCCTAAGTGAGAGAAGAGGGTTGAATTAATTGTGCAATGGGCTTTTGATTTTTCACACTGCCGGAAATTGGTGCTCTATGACCTGTTGTGGGCATTATATGATAGAAGGATTAACAGGGCCAAAGTCCACTGTCTTGATTTGGGGCAAAAACTTTAAATGTTGTTAAGGGAAGAGAGCAATGTTAGAGGGATGGTAAAAAGCTGAGTTTATTACTTTGAAAGGCGTGGAGATGATAGGGGGAATTACGAAGAATTTGTTACAATTGACATGCCACCTGGATGGAGATCTTAAGTTTCTGAAGCATATCGCTAAAGAGAATGCTGTTTTAAATTAGGGATCTGAAGAACAATGAAATTTCATGGACTATTGAAGACATGAATGGTGCTTTCTCTGGGCTTGACAAACTGAGATGGCTGTGAGTACAATTTGCCTTATAATTGGGCTCACTCTTTGACTTAAAATTTTTGTCTAACATGAAGTTAACTCCATAAATTGATATCATAAAGAGATTAGAAGTAGATGTGTAATCAATCTGATTGCCGCCTTTATCATTTCCCCTAAATGAATGCTGTTGCATAAAATATATGTGTATTAATTGGCTTTTCTTCTTGGATAAAAGGAAGACAATTAAACACTTAAGTATATATACCTTATTTTAGTAACTAAATAAGAACTTTAGATTATTTTGAGTGGTTAGATTTGGGGAATTATCACTGTGTTAAAATGAATGCACTTATAAACTTGAACATTGTGAAAACCTCAGCATTGCACACTGCTCACAGCCACTTTGAGGTGAAGTAATCCATCGTCCATTGATAATGCTGCAGTAGGCTCCAGGAATGTAGGATAAAAACATTTTGTATTTAGCTTTAAAAAGGTCTTACAGATGGCCATATTATATTTTAAGCTGCTGATAAAGGTACCCCCAGATGAGAAGGAGAAGGAGCAAACCTCCACTAATAACTTGCTTTGCCGGAAATACTTCCCTTGAAATATAAGGAAATGGATCAGTCTGCTCCTAAAAAGACTGAAAAACAGTGTTTTAATGTAACCATCAGAACAACTCATGCATACCATTTTTGCCAAGTTCTCTGTTGAATTCTTTGAAAACCATGTTGAACTATATTAAAAGTAAATGGCAAGGCTACATTTTTACAAATGTTGAATTGGAGAAAACGGAATTGTTCACAAATGATTAAAAAAGCCATTCCTTTAGTAAGTGTTCCACTCCCAAAATGGCTTCTTTTAAATTAACTGTTCCAATATGTTATTGTTGTTCTTTTTTCTCCCTAGAACACTTCAGGGAAATCGGATTCGATCTATTACCAAAAAAGCCTTCACTGGTTTGGATGCATTAGAATATCTGTGAGTAGCTGGGATTTAGTTACCCTAGAGGTAGTCTAAAATGGATGTCTAGTCATGTGTCAAGAAAGATAAAACAAGCTAGAATGTAATTTTGTTGGCATTCTCCTGGTGGTAGCATAAAATACATTTACACATCTACCAGCCATCTATTTCTGTATCTGTGTATGTGTCTACCTATTTGCCTACCTATTTCCCTATTGAACTACCTATCTGTATCGAAGTTTATATGTATATATTTACCTGTGCATTTAAGTACATTGCTGTAATTCATTGTTAGACAACTCCTCACAATCCTGAAGAGTGACATTGGAAGGCTTAAACACTATATTGAGAATTTTTGTTGCTGGTGCTTAATATAAAATGAACAACCCCATCATCACCACCACCACCACCACCACCACCACCATCGTTCTTCTTTGTCACTGACCCATCAGTTACTGACTATCGTACCGGCAGAAATAGGACTCAAGGCAGAGCTGCCTCTGTCTTCATGGAGTCCCTGCCTCACTGTAGCTCTTGCCAGACCAATCTCTGCCCCTAAAGAGGAACTCCTGGCACGTATATCTAAAATGAGACTTAGGGCTTCAAGATTTTCACTCAGTGGGAAAGGAAAGCTAGCAGATGTCAGGAGGAGCACAAACTTGCCTGAACTCTGTGTTTTGACTAATTGAACCAACAAACCAACCATCGGTGTATATTTTATACTTGTATAGTAAAATTATAAAGTAATATATGTATCTGCTTGTACTCTTAAGGAATGCTTGTGGTCAAAAGTTGTAATGTCTTTTAACTTGAACAAAAGAAGTTATCATTTAAAATACACATATGGTTTGCTGTTTCCTTTGCACTTTGTATTGAGAGTGAAGATTTAGATGTTATCTATAAATCACCTGGTAGTCATCTTCTGACTGCACCAGTTAGTTTGAGGAAGATTTGGATCGCCAGACCTGATGGTACAGCAGAGAAAATTGTAGTAGTACTTTAATTCTGCAAAGCTATTTTGGAAGGGTGGGCCAGTATTGCTGTACTTATTGAAACAGATGATTTTCAAAGGAAAACTAGCCAGAGGGTTTGTCATCTGGCCCCTTGCATTTTTGGGAAAGTGAAAATAGTGGCTCAGTGGACTGTAAACCTCCATTTCGTTTTTCTTTAACCTTCCTTTACTCGCCTAGCTTCTTTCCCTACCCATGTTTGGCATCTGTCTCCTGTTGCTACTTGTCTCATTCAAAAATCCCTTTTGTATATTTTGACCTCTGTAAAGAAACAATAGCAACCACTGTGGCTAGTACTTTAATCTGCTTATAAGTACTGGTTAAAAAGAAAATCAGCCCGGAATATTCTTTTATTTGTAAAATGGCCCGTTTGGAGTGTTTCTTTTAAGAATCATATCTTGCCTGAACATCTTACTGCCTTTATTTTAGTGAACTGTGTGTGGCAGAATTATGCTGGTGGTTAAAAGCATAGGTTTTAAAACTGATTCAGCTCTAACTTTCCCCTTTCATGCTGAACTACATGCAATGCCATCTTCTTTTGGGCTGCTCTAGGGATAAATGCAGTAACACATAACTCACTTAACAGAGTGCATTTTATAGAAAATGTTCTATGGATATTGATTTAAAGAACACATGAGAAATGTTATTTGTTTATTTAAGCAGTAGTTACTAATTTAGTAATGAGAAATATACTAAAACAATATAGCAGAATAGCTTGGACCCTTAGGAGTCAAGTAACCTGTAAGTGTAACAAAAATGACACTCAACAGAATCTATCTCTGAGGCAAATATCCTTGGTCCTCAATCCAAGCTTTGTGACGGATGCTTCCTGGAGGTGCCTGCCACATTCATGTATTTCAGCACTTTGAGCATTTGCTTGGTGAATGGAGTGGGCAGTGTGGCCCAAACTTTGCCTGAAGACACAGAACGACCGTAGTGTTCTCTGATGTGTCTGACTTGGCTATTTTTCAGAGACCTGAGTGACAATGCCATTATGTCTTTACAAGGCAATGCATTTTCACAAATGAAGAAGCTTCAACAACTGTAAGTTTTTTCTTTTCCTTCCAAGAGTTCCAAATAAGGATAGAAGGGAAAACTGTAATATAGTGTGTCACCTTAGATTATGTGTCTAAAAAAAGTGTCTAGCACAATTTAACTTTACTTAATTTTTATACTAGAAAACAAAAGGAGTTGGGTGTTCGTTCCCTTTGTTGTAGCATGGAGTTTCTTTTTCTTTCTGTTTTGAATTTGCAACTTAAATTTGTGGGATCAAAATATAGTAAGGTCCCTAAAAATAGTAGCAATATTTTAGAAGTCAGGAATTTTGATATGTTAGCCTTCTGCCCCAGTAAGGCAAGAACATCAACAGTAATAGTAATGAAAACATACTAGGTACATTGCTTACATTTAAAATGGACTTCAGAATATTTATAACCATTTCTAAATTCATTGCTTTGTTAATATTTACTTTAGTTTACTTGTAGAAATCTGCATTTCATACTAAATAAATTGAACATAATTACTCTCCTCAGGCACTTAAATACATCAAGCCTTTTGTGTGATTGCCAACTAAAATGGCTCCCACAGTGGGTGGCAGAGAACAACTTTCAGAGCTTTGTGAATGCCAGTTGTGCCCATCCTCAGCTGCTAAAAGGAAGAAGTATTTTTGCCATTAGCCCAGATGGCTTTGTGTGTGGTGAGTATAAGTATTGCCCTTGATTTTTTTCATTCTTTTTTTTCATCCTATTTGTCCAAAGAATGGTTTTGAACAGACATATGTTCTCTTAATAAATCTTTCTTTTCTGCTGAGATAGATGAAAATGGATCTATAGCTTGCTGATTATTCGAATTTTACAGATGGGAAAGAGAGTTCTCTAAAACTTCTTTGTTTTGGCATCAGAGTGGTTTGGTGGAAAGAGAATGAAATTGGATCTTGGGAGAACTAGAGGACATTTCACTGAAATTTCCAAAATCTTATAGTCTCTGCATCCATGCAGTGGAGGCTCTGCTACTCATTTTTAATATGTATTGCTCTTTTTTTCAGTAGATGGGGAGTTAATTGCTGTCTTTGTTGATTTTGATTTTTAGGTTTGATGCTTGTTTTCTTAGTTTTGCTGCTCCTTAATTGTGGAAAACAGGAAAAATTGCAGTTCCTGATAGTGGTATTCAAAGGTGGTCCGTGAGCCTGGAAGTTTCTTAACTGCTTCCTCCTCCACTCTAGTGCTTGTTGAGAGGCTCATAGGAAAAAGAAAGTTAAGTAGCTAAGGATTTATGGGCTGCTGAAAAATGAGCCATTGGTTGGGAAAACCGTTACAAGTAACAGCAAATTTGTATCTGTTATAAATAATTCTAAAGTCTATTATTTAGCACCCAAGGATTTCAGCATTAGAAGTCTTCTTACCCAGACTTCACACAGCTAGCTAGTGGCAGATCTTGATTAAAATTGTTAAGTTTCCATCTCTGATCCAGTTTTTTTGTCTATTACATTATATTGCTGTTTACTATTAGTTACCAGGGAAACTGTTATAAAAACAAATATGGATATAAAACATGAAATCAAAATTTACTTAAATTTAAGCCTATGTGTGAAGGTATTATAGAACCATATTTTACATTGGCATTTAAGAATGTACTCAACGCTGCTTGGCCTACAGTATTTTCTTTTTTAGGTTGCAGCATTAAGTAGTGCCAGCAGTTTCTGGAAATAAAACCTCTGATGTAGCTTTTGGATGCGAATAAGCTTTTGGCATTCATCCGTAAGGGCCTGAGATGTTCCTTTCCCATGGTCCCTGTTTTACAGTTCTCTAGTGCCAAGATATGAACTCCTCTTACTTTGAGACAAATATATATTGTCATAATTTTTTTGAATCTGAATCTGGACATTGATTTATAAGATGAGAATTTCAGAATAATGGTACATAAGATGAAACTAACTGCCTTGCTTACAACCTGCAGACATCACATTGAAAATTAGCATTGGAGTTATCAGAGGGCCCCCCCCTTGCTCATTCACATGCATAAAAATTACTTTTCAGACCCCCCAAAGAATATACACGTTGGTAAATCTGAGATGTTTCTGTCTGGTTTAGAACATCTCTGAGAAACTGAAGTTCTCAAAAGAGGTAGCTTTTCCGAAAAGTAAGAGAGAACTAAAAATAACTGTTTGGAATGAAAGAGTTGCTCAGCTCTAATTATAATGTAGCTTTGACAGGGCAGCAGAGCGACATGATTGATTGGCTGCTCCAAACTCCTGGCTGGAGCCAGTGTCTCACAGTGCGACTTGGAGATGCTTTTCTCTTCACTAGAAGATTTCTTTTTTTTGGCTCTACCTAAATTACTGCTTTTTAACATTGGCTCTGTTTATGGTAAATGGGGTGTTAATTGCTTTCTTTGGTGATACTGATCATTATGATTGATGTTTGGTTTCTGAATTCTGTTGTTTCTTATTTGTGGAGAACATGGGAGAAATTGCGGTTTCTGATGGTAGCACTCAAAGATGGTCCATGAGCCTGGAAGTTTAACTGCTTTCTTTCTTTTTTAAAAAAAATTCCTAATTTTAATTAACACATAGTAATCATGCATATTTATGGGATGCAGTGTGACTTTTCAGTGCATGGCTGTAGCGTGTAATGATCAGATCAGGGTAACTGGACCATTTATCACCTCAGATACATATCATTTCTTATGCTGAGAACATTAGAAATCCTCTATTGGCTCTCTCCTTTTGAGACTGGATCTTGATGAGTTGCCTAGGCGGGCCTCAAATTTACATTCTCCTTGTCTCAGCTTCCTGAATGCCAGGTTACAGGCATGTGCCACCATACCCACCTGTACTGGCTCTTTTGAAATAATCACTTCATTGCAGTCCACCTGTTAGCATGATGAATCACTCAAGTTTACATATTGTTTGACTTCCCCTGTGATTTCTTAACTGCCTTCTTACACTGATGCAAAGCACAAGACTTTTGGAATAAATGATGGGTTTTCTGATAGTTTCAAGGTAAGACTCTTCTCTCAGGTAACAGTGGTAGATAAATAGATATCTGTCTCTACCTGACACCAGTAAATGACTTTCTGAACACTCTTCCAGAGTATCCTTTCAACACAGGACTACTCATCGGTCTGCACAACATCAGCTTAGGGTCAGACCTGAGCTGCTGTTTGTTTTGCATTCCTTAGAGCTCAGATGTGAGCAGCACTTGGACTCTTGAGCATTCATGTTGTTTTCTTTCCTCCTCTCCATTTTGAACAGATGATTTTCCCAAACCCCAGATCACGGTTCAGCCAGAAACTCAGTCGGCAATAAAAGGCTCTAATTTGAGTTTCATCTGCTCAGCTGCCAGTAGCAGTGATTCCCCAATGACTTTTGCTTGGAAAAAAGACAATGAACTCCTGCATGATGCTGAGATGGAAAATTATGCACACCTCCGGGCCCAGGGTGGCGAAGTGATGGAGTACACCACCATTCTGCGGCTGCGCAGTGTAGAATTTGCCAGTGAAGGGAAATATCAGTGTGTCATCTCCAATCACTTTGGTTCATCCTATTCCATCAAAGCCAAGCTTACAGTAAATAGTATGTGATACACCTTTCCCTTTTGCATTTGGGGATGATGTTTAGAAACAAAGCACTGGTTCTGTCTCTGTCTCTGTCTCTGCCTCATTCCTAACCCTGTCCTTCTCATAGCTTCCCACCTATCTTCCTTTCTCTCTCTATCTTCCTTTCTACCTCTTACTCCATGAAATTAATACTCTTGGCTCTTTGTATCTAAGCCAGTGATTACTGAGGTCTGGCACACTGAACAGATTCGAGTTGAAATTGTAGGACCAAACACATCCTGAAACTATAAAATGTTAGAGCCTCTGGGAAGGACTTAGAAAAAACAATAAAGGGAATTCTCAGGGAACAAAGAGATTAGTTGATTTGCCCATGAGCTCACAGATAATTATTGAGTAAACTAAAAAGTGGCCAGAAGATAGCAGAATGACTTTTAGTCTGAGGGCCAGATGACTTGCATTTAATCCTGATTCATTTCTATACCTGTGTAACCCTAGGTGAGTTACTTCATCCTTCCATTTCAACTTTAGTTTCCATATCTTGAAATTATAAATAACCGCTGCTTTACCTTTGTCAGGGACATTTGTAAATACTTTTAAAGAAAAGGTGATAATGATGGGAAAGGAATCAAGTGAATCCTTGAAACACCATATGACATGTGCCTGCATTACTTTTGTGATTTCAGTGCTTCCCTCATTCACCAAGACACCCATGGACCTGACCATCCGTGCTGGGGCCATGGCACGCTTGGAATGTGCTGCCATGGGACACCCAGCCCCACAGATAGCCTGGCAAAAGGATGGGGGCACAGACTTCCCAGCCGCAAGGGAGAGACGCATGCACGTGATGCCCGAGGATGATGTGTTCTTTATTGTGGATGTGAAGATAGAAGACATCGGGGTATATAGCTGCACAGCGCAGAACAGTGCAGGAAGCATTTCTGCAAATGCAACTCTGACTGTGCTAGGTAAGAGGATTTCTTAAGACTTGGTAGAATGAGTCAGTTTTGAAGATACTGGCTCATTTAAAGGCTCTCAGTGCTAGAAGTAGTGAGGGGGACAGGTGAAGATCGATAGGACACTGCTCTTTCCCAGAAAGAACAAATGGTTTCTTAGAAGCTTTGAGGTCAGGGAGCTGTCTGTGGCCATACCACGCTGAATGCACCTGTCTTCTGAAGTTGCAGCATGTTAGACCTCAAGTCTGCAGCCAGGGAGATAAATCTGCCCCCTGTGTTTCAAGGAGAAGGGAAGGTAAAAGCTTTGATGGCTTTCCTTTTTGTGGGGATTATCCTCCTCTGCTCTGCACATCATGGTCATGCAGTCTTCACAAGCTTAACACTGTAGAGAACCTACAGGAAGTTAAGTGTGTGACCATATTGGGAAGGATTTGTTGTTCTCTTTTCTCAGCCTTCCATCCCACCCTGAGAATCAGAGCTCTTTTTTATCTTTTACATGAACAAATGCCTCTTAAAATTGTGAACACATTTATCATTCATATGTTCCTGAGAGAGTTAAAGGAACCTATTAAGATCCCAAATAAGAAAGGTAAATTAGTTTCAGAATGTTAATACAGACCTGGCACTGGAAGGTTTCACTTTAGAAGGTAAGCATTTAGAGGTTCGGGATGTGACTCAGTGGTGGAGTGCTTACCTGGGATGTTTGAGGCCCTAGGTTCCATCCCAGCAGTGCAAAAAGAAATAAAACAAAAATTGTTTCAACCACTTACTTCTCTTAATTTGTACCAGAATAAATAAAATTTTTTGAAAAGAAACATTCTTAACCTTTCCATCCATGAACACAGTCTTGTGCTTGAAATTATTTTATACATTTTCTGTGTTTTGTTTTGTTTTGCTTTGAGACAGGGACTCACTAATTAAGTTGCCCTGGCAGGGCTCAAACTTGTAAGCCTCCTGCCCTGAGCTTCCCAGAGTGCTGGGATTACAGATGTGCACAACTATGTCCAACATTTTCTGTTTTTAAAAGTGTTTTATCCTCTACTATCAATTCCCTAACCTAAGAGTGAGAGAAGTTGAGATAAAAATAGCTGTTATGCCTGCTGTTATGAGTAAATGACAGCAGAATGATGAAATCCCGAAGGTTGTGTTGTTTTTAGGCACTGAAGGAGCATATCTAGTAAGTTCTGGGAGCACAAAATTGGAGGCTGCAATTTGAATAAATGCAAAGTGCTAATCTTATCATATGGAAACCAGATTTCATTGAGAAAATTAAAAACATAAGTTGTCATTTCAGAAACCCCATCCTTCTTGCGGCCTCTGTTAGACCGAACTGTGACCAAGGGAGAAACGGCCGTCCTGCAGTGCATTGCCGGAGGGAGCCCTCCCCCCAGGTTGAACTGGACCAAGGATGACAGCCCTTTGGTGGTGACTGAAAGGCACTTCTTTGCAGCTGGAAACCAGCTGCTGATTATCGTGGACTCGGATGTCAGTGATGCTGGCAAATACACATGCGAAATGTCCAATACCCTTGGCACAGAGAGAGGCAACGTGCGCCTCAGTGTGATCCCTACTCCTACCTGTGACTCTCCTCAGATGACTGCCCCGTCTTTAGATGATGACGGCTGGGCCACTGTGGGTGTTGTGATCATAGCTGTGGTCTGCTGTGTGGTGGGCACGTCGCTCGTGTGGGTGGTCATCATCTACCACACAAGGCGGAGGAATGAGGATTGCAGCATTACCAACACAGGTGTGTAAACAGAAGCTTGGCACGGTATGCGGCAGTCATGTGTATTTGTGGTTCCACAGTCATTTTCTTCAGGAATGTGTGTGTCTCGCAGCCTGAGCCCATCTCAGAAGGGTGACTCATTTGTTTCAAGCTGTAGAAATACACTTAGCTAAAAATAACATGCCAGCTTGAAATAAAGCTGATATTTAAAGATTAATACTTTTTGTTAAAACCTCATCAGCACATCCTATTGGCTGTGAGATAAATCCAAATCACAGGGTGAAGTAATCTAACTCCTTTACCAGGCAGTAAGGAAACAGGAGTTGCCCTTGAGTTACAAGGTTACTCTGCAGTGATTATGCAGCCGGGTCCTGGGCAGGTTTACCTAGGGAGGACTTTAGCTCTGAATAAAGGAAGGGGCTATGATGGAACTAATCTGTGCAAACTGTCAGTGAAATCATGTTTAACTCAAGGGTGTAAGTACTCATCTATGAAAATTCTTGAGCCTTTATATTTTTAAACATTTGTTTCTGAAATGGGAGTGGCATCTGAAATTTGGTGAGTGATAATGTAAAAAATCAGCTTGTACTTTAAAGCCCTGATTTGCCTTTCCTGTACGCAGACATCAGGCTGGCTTTGCCGTAATACATCTTCCTTAAGTGATTAGCACAGAAACCAGTACGTACTGTTCACCTGGGAAGGCTGTGGGACAGTGCCTGTCATTCTTGGTTGAGACAATACTGTTGATTGATTACAGATGAGACCAACTTACCAGCCGATATCCCCAGTTATTTGTCATCTCAGGGAACATTAGCTGATAGGCAGGATGGGTACATCTCCTCAGAAAGTGGAAGCCACCACCAGTTCATCACTGCTTCAGGAGGCGGATTTTTCCTACCACAACATGACAGTACTGGTAAGTGTTTAAGAAGACTGTGGGCTATAGTTATTTTGAAATCATATGGTGAAAGATTCAGATGTAATAATAATTTTTGCCAGAAATTGATGCACTAATATTTAGGACCTGGCCCAAGACCAATAAACAGGCTGAAATTACATAGTTACCTATCCTCTTAAATAATAGAAAAAAGTCTTTTTTCTGACAATAAAAGAAAACCACTATGTAAGATAAAATTTAATTTCTTCATACAATGTAATATTTCCTATACATTGTAAATGCTCTTTGGACTGGCCTGTCCTCCTTCCTTAAATGATGTTTGTCGTTTAAGTAGTGTAATGCATCGTCTCAAAAATCACATGATTTAAAGTGATTCTCTTAGAGAAATCTAACCCTGCCGCTTTCTTTGAATGCTGTGTAGATTTACGGGTAGCGTTGGAAGCAGCATAATGCAGGAGCAGGCTTGGTCCAAGACTATTCCCTGTGGACTTTGGGCATTCATGGTGCTTCCTTTCTAGGTGGTTGTGAAGATGAACTCAACAGAGAAAACTCTGAAGTAGATGCTATTGATGTTGTTTTCAAACATTTTACCATCTTTTGCCAAAAGCATTTATTGAGAATTTGCTCTATGCCAGACTTCACAGTTGGGAGGGACGTGTGTGTGTTTTCAGTTTCGTTTAGACATGCGTGAGACAAACTCTTACAAAACAATTGCAAAGTGCTTGGCAAACCAGTGATAGAGGGTATAGAGATAAAAGAGAAGATCTGAGCCTAAAAGAGAGCATTCTGTTTAGACCCATTTGGTGGCAAAGAGCAGAGACCAACCTCATTCAGATGAGTGGGCTAACTGAAAAGACATCGGTGAAAACCTCCCAGGTTGAGACTGGGCCATAGTAGTGGCAAGCTGCCTGGATCCAAGGCCCAGAGATGGGTCTGCTCCTAGAGCAGCTCTGGAGACCACCAGGACTGTTGAGTCACTTTCTGCATGTCTCCTTCTCTTTTGGACCGTGACCCACCTCCTGACCAATCACTTTCTACCTCCCAGGCACATGGCCCATCATGACAACCCTAACCTCAATGAAACTGTTTATCCTTGAACTGCTGTGTCTACCACTAATGGACATCTCTGCTTTGTGTTGTTTGATTTAATAACCCATGAGATGATTTTTTTTGCTGAACTCATCCTTGAGCCAGGAACTGACAGGTCATTGGTCAAATGCTAGTCCCTCATTCTGGTCCTCTGTGACATTTCAGAGGAAAAAGACAGTGCCAAAAGTTGTGGTTCAAGCTTTGGCTGCTTCAGCTGCAAGATACACACACACATATCTGTTTCCCTTAGAAACTAAATTGAGCCAGCAGTGTGGGTGACACACCCAGCTCAGTGGTTAAGCAAGTCCTCTTTTAGTGAACTGTCCCAAATCTACTCAATTGCTAATGCAAAAGTAAACCAAAAAAAAAGCCTATAAACTTCTGAAGTTTTCTCTTTTATACTATATTCTTGCCAAATATATAAATATAGGAAATGCTAAAATTTTAGAAAACTTGAATGGTGCTTGAATAAAACACGTGAATTGACTCAGAGTTTTGTTTTAAAGGAACCTGCGTTATTGACAACAGCAGTGAAGCTGATGTGGAAGCTGCCACAGATCCATTCCTCTGTCCCTTTTTGGGATCTTCAGGCCCTGTGTATTTGAAGGGGAACATGTATGGCCCAGATCCTTTTGAAGCCTATCATGCAGGTATGTGGCTTTCTTGCCTGAGTTCTGTTCTGTTTTCTAGAGAGACTTATAGAAGTGCTAACTACAGCTCTTTCTGATATGGCCCTCAAATTTTAAAAGGTTGCAGTGCTGACCGAAGAACAGCTTTAGTGGATCACTATGAGCCCAGTTACATAAAGAAAAAGGATTGCTACCCATGTTCTCATCCCACAGAAGAGTCCTGTGAGCAGAGCCTCGGTAACCTGGGGTGGCCTTCACATGTGAGGAAGCTCATGAACTCCAGTTACTCTCAAAATGAAGGACCTACAATGAAAAATTTGTGTCTAAACAAGAACTCTTCAGATTTTAGTACGAATCTGGAGCCAGCATCAGTTACTTCAAGTAATTCTTTCATGGGTAAGTTCAGTAAGGTGTTAGGTACCTTGTTTCCAGACCCATGCTGTAAGTTGCATGTGGAACAGCAAGAGCTTTGAATAGCTGGTGAAAACAGTTTTCTTAATGGCATTATTATGATACCCTAATATAAATGCCTCTAAATGCACAGTCTGAGGGATTTTGCTTGATTATGTATTCAATCTATAACTGAGCCATGGGAGCCTTCTGGGTAACACCATGTGTGGCATCAGAAAGACAAGAGCTCGGGGAATGACTTAGGAGCTGAGCTTGTCAGCCATGTGGAAAAAGTGGTTTTGGGCTCTAGCAGCATTTGGGGTGGAATTGTGTGCTTTGCATGATTGTGGTTTAGTGTGTCTGGTGGCTTCTAACTGAACCCGCAGCTAGAAGGGTGGAAAACAACATCCTACCTAGCAACAGCTGCTTAGTCAGACAACCTTTGGCATAGGACTACCTTTGACATAGGAGGCCTCCGGAGCCTTAAAGCCCAGGCGGGTAGTGTTAGATGCTGGCTGGCACCAAGATCAGATTGTGGATTTTTTGGTCTAGTGCATGAGAACAATGGGACAAAGCACTGAGATCCTCTTGTCGTTGAATGGAACAGTATGGGAAAATGAGCCACAACCTGTCTTGGTGTGTGTGTGTGTGTGTGTTTTTTTTTTAATAAAATGTAAAATTTTAAATTATTTTACCAAGCTTTTAAGAGATTTTATGTTTTGTCACAATATGATCATTTATATTTCTCCTTGAAAAAACTATGTTTTGCAGGGCTGGAGAAAGACTTGGAATCAATTGAGTACTATTTTGTTTCAGTTAAAGAAGAAAAGACAGGATTATTTTGAAATAAACTTTCTCTATCCAGACACAGTTTACTTGAATGTTATTATCCAGACTCACTTCGTGGAGAATTATTCCAGAGTTGAAAGGAGAATTTAGAGAGGAGGAAGGGACTTATATTGGCGAACTTCAGGAATTTCCTAAAACAACAATCCATACTACTGTAGGTCATGGGAAGTGATAAAGAATGGATGCATTTATTCAGTGGCTGTAAATAAGAGGCAGTGCAGATTCGTTTGTTGCATTGTACAATTGCACAAATACACGAAGACCTGAGTACCATAATGGGGACTTGTAAGAAAATCTTGGTCATGTTTATGGGCTAAAATGCTTTTTCATTTGCACTGTACTTTGTTGATTTGTATGTTAGCAAAAGGGCCCATGTGCTCAAAGTCTTTTTTCCTTTCAGGGACATTTGGAAAGCCTCTGAGAAGATCTCACTTAGAAGCTTTTTCAAGCTTTGGACAGCCGTCAGATTGTCAGCCGAGAGCCTTTCACTTAAAAACTCCTTCTTCCCCTGACTTGAACTCTGAGTCAGAAGATGAAAGAGAAAGGACAGATTTTCAGGAAGAAAATCACACATGTACCTATGAACAAACCTTAGAAAACTACAGGACTCCAAATTTTCAGTCTTATGAGTTGGACACATAGACTGAATAAAATCAAAGAAAACTTTAACATACTACCTCAAGTGGACTTTTATTTAAAAGAGAAAGAATCCTATGTTTTTAAGTGGAGTTATGAATTTTAAAAGGATAAAATGCCTTATTTATACAGATGAACCAAAATAACAAAAAGCTATAAAAATTTTATACTGGGAGTAACTTTCGTATAAAAATACCTTTTAAAGTATTTTATAACTTTGTTTTATGCAAAAAATATCTTATGTAAATTAATGGTATAAATTCATGACTATTTTATGTATTTTTATAATACCAGATTTCTTTTTATTGAAAATAACTACTAAAGCCTTTTAAATAATATTTGTCTTGTACCTTTTTTGAATAGAGGTCACTTCATTTTATTTTGCACATTACATTTAATAAAATGTGTCATTTTGATTCCAAGCCCCATTTATACAATAATAATTTGTATTGTTTTTCAATACATGTTAGACTTAGTTCATGTTATCACCTCTCAAATTGATGATCTTATTTAACCCATTTAAAGTGCAAGTAAAAATGACCATTCTGCCTGCCTCCCAGGATTCAAATCACATTGTTGTATGTAAAAGCACACTGTAAATGAAAAGGAGCTACAAAGATTTCAGGTAACATTAATTTATTTCCAACTGTACAACAAAAGACAATTTGCTGTTATATTGTGGTGTACTATGGTATAACAGTCTTTGCTTAAATCACTGTTCAATCTGTTTCCTTTTGTGGTCTCGTGTTTTAGACTTATCCAAATAGTTTCACATTCACCATCCTTTGTCTTATAACGAGAGTGGTTTGTTGTGCATTTCTATAGCTGATGGCTATAGAAGAAGTGGATTTTCATCCCTGTTCCAGGTCATAATGAGATCCTGATAGAATTCTTTTTTGTTCTTATTGATTTTCTGCTGGATGAGTGGTTAATATATATAAATGGTACTTCTAAGCTGTTCTGACACATTCTTTAAGAATTAACAAAATATTTTTCTTAATTAGTCATCCTAGCTCTATTATTTAAAAACCTAAATACTATTGAATCTATTATTTAAACACATAAAACCATTTAAAACATTAGTTTTAAATAATATTTGGTGAAATTATTATGACATGACAGGCCTGTGTACACAGAGAATACATCAAAGCATTTCAAAACTAGGTAACATTGTTCAGAATAATTAAATGGGCTAAACTTACTAAATTTAATAATTCAGGTTTAAAAACTAGACCTTTTGGTAAATCCTTTTGCATACATGTGGTTTAAAGAAAACTCTCTTGACCAGGATAAATTTAAGTTGGCATGAAAGGAGTTAATACAATATAACACTTTAAGCTTTAAAAACCTAAACTTGAAGGTGTGAATTTGTGCCACTGTCAGTGCTTTGAACTAAATTGAAAACAGCTTTTGGAAAACAAGATTCTTCTCAGTAGTGAGTTTAGACCTTTGTTGTTTGTGACCCATGAGCCCGAACCCAGATTACAATAAGATTGTCCTCCCTTAATTCAGACGCCATAGACCCAGAGAAGAAGTTGGGCCTTTCTTAAGCCCCCAGTAGCTTAGGAACAAACAAGTTATTCTGTGTGCTTTGGCTTTATCATACTGCCAGATTTTTGAAATCTTACTGTTAATTTGTCTTCATTATGGCCATATATGATGCAGTCATCGTTTGGGGCATTTGAATGATTATGCACTTCTTTTAAAGGTTTAATTTTTTCAGACTTCAGCATTAAAGTTTAAATCAGTAACGGAAATTTAAAAATCAGATTCATCAATATGATCTTACCCCTTTATTGTGTTTATGTGTTGAGACTTAAGGAGTAGATGTAATGTTAATTGTCTGGGAAAAGAAGAACTTGATTTCTCTCTGACATTTTCAGGAAAAGAAAATACATGATGTTGAAACTTTGTACGGAATTAACATAATTAATAGGTATTAAGATACCTTAAAATAACGTGAACTTAAGGGAAAAAGCAAAATGTAGGTAAAATGTTAAGTCACTTAGTTTATTTATTTTATATTTGTGATGCTGTGCATGCCAGGCAAGTGCTCTAACCCTGAGCTGCACTTCCAGTCCCCTAATCACTTTATTTATTTATGATGAAGAACACTTAATTATCTATAGTGTCAATAGTGGAATTAAAAAAAAATAGAAATTGTATGATCATCTATTAAGATTGGTTGTACATCAAGCTTAGTTTAATTTTTTTACATTTCCTGATATAACACTGCTTGATGTACAACCAATCTTAATAGATGATCATACAATTTCTATTTTTTAATTCCACTATTGACACTAGATGATTACTATATCATATTAAAGAAATATTCATTAATTATGGCAACATTTTATAAAAATTAGTTTATTGAATACATATAATTTTCATAGCCGTCCTACCACAAAAATACAACAATTATTTCTCAGAACAGAGCCAATCATAATGCTTTAAAAATATTGATAGAAAAAGGGAAAAGTGATATTTGATATCTGTCACACATGGGAGTTTTAGTCTTTTTTATTTATTTATTTTTTTGGTACCAGGGTTTTAGTCCTTTTGATAATGTGATAGAAGTAATTTATAGTCAGTGTTACAATAGGTATACTACATTGGTCTTTTTCAAAAAGATTAAGAACCAAATGTCAATGCAAAATTCTCTATCTGTCCTTCCCACTCTTGGTATCTGTTGTGATTGGATTTGTGTAAGAGGATAAATTAGAACTTACCATTTTTTAAGACGGCATTCTGTTAACACATTGAATAACACAATGTCCTGCCAAAAACACTATTAGTCTTCAAAGAAGGGATACAGTTTCTTCATGAGTTGAATAATTTCAGTCCTCCAGAAATACCCAGTTACCAGACAGAACTTAGCTTTTTCATGAGATATTTCTTAAATAATATATAAGAGAATGCTATAACAGTCTTGAGACATTTCATATTTGACCAAAAATAATGGCACAGATGTATTTTGGTTTTGTTTTCTGTTTTTGCTTTTTTTTTTTTGGTGGTGGTGGTGGTGATATTTTGAATTGAACCCAGGGCCTTGGTGCACAGCTGCATACCTAGCTGTTTTATTGGTAGTAGTATTTCTTTTTTAAGTTTTGAGACAGGTCTTGCTAAATTGCTCACTCTGGGCTTGAATTTATAATCCTCCTGCCTCAGCCTCTGAGAGTGTTGAGATTACAGGCCTACACCAACATACTGGCTTGATACTTTGTTTAATAGAGGGTTTGTTCCCATATATTTAAGGAATTACCCCAATATTTAGGACTATTTTTTAAAGAAATCTGGTGGTGGAATATCTTTTGATAAATGTGTTTGATTTCACACAATTTATCAATTCCATTATTATAGCAATACTTACACTATTTGGTGTTAAAGAATTCTGCATCTGAATTCCATATCCTCCCATATGTTAGATATCTGTGAATGCAGGAGAACTAACCAATATTTTAGTGTAGCTTTTTATTAGAATTCCAGTTTTTAATTAAAGAATTTGTAATAATACATTTTGAAGAATAAAAGCAATTCACGCTGTTACAATTTAATCCTTGGGTTTCTTCTACAATTATTTTCTCTTTTCCATATATCTTTGTTGGGTTTTGTGGTTTAACAGATTTAACATCTTTCTTAAAACAGGTTTGAACGCAACACCTAGTATCTTCCTGAGTTTTGGTTATTGTTTTAGTGGATTTGTTTTTGTGGTTCTGGGGATTGAATTCAGGACCTCACACATGCTAGCCAAGTGCTCACCACTGCTACTTCAGCCCTGTTGGTTCTGAAACTTCTACATGCGACCTTTTCCTTTTTTATCTATCTCCAACTCAAGAGTTTAAATTTGGTCACACACTCTTTCATTAAACATTTTTTATGTACTTAGTTGTGTATTTTCCCCAGGTGATGTGAAAATGACCAAAATGATTCTTGTCCTGATTGTCAGTGGGCCAGGAATCAGGTGTGTAATTAAACAACTGATGGCACTGTGTGTTAAGTGCTGTAGCATAGTGGGCCCCTGTAACTGGCACTGATTTTCTATCTAAGATGTTTGCTTTCTAACTGAACTACCTGAAAGTATTACATGAACCTCACTCGCCATTTACCGGACTAAGCTGATTATCTGTTTTTGCCAGATGCATTCCAGAACAGTTCAGTTCAAGATCTGCCACTCCCTTGTTTAGTCATCTACAATCATATTCCTGTTGGTTTTGCACCTGAATTTTTTCAAGGCCGTTCACATCTTCCCACTTATCTCATTGCCACAGCTAAAGTTTAGACTCTTACCTGTGTCTGACAGCAGTGTCTTAACTGCTCTTCTTATCCCTTATCTATTCAAATTATTGTCTTCACTGTTACCAGAAATGTTTTTCAAAAAATAGATATGAATGGGTCACCTACCTGTTTAAAAACCTTAATGGCTAACACTAAATTCTTTCAGTACACAAAATCTTTCACATGCTGATTCCAGCCCTCACTCAGCCCCACACCACTCCCAAATTTTCAGCCATACAGTACACTTTTATCAGCTCCATGCACAATGTCATTTCACAAACTAAATACCCTTGTACATGATATGATCTCATCTTTGCTTCAGCAAAGCATTTAATGAGTGGCTACTCTGCTAGGTAATGTCTTAATGTGCTATGGCTATGATAACACTGTTTAATGTCCTTCCTTCAAGAAACCCTTGGTCAGATAGACAAGAAAACTGGTGCTCTGAAATGTATCCCTACCATCTCTCAGCTGGCAGAATCCAACTCTTCCTTCAAGATCAAGATTTTGTTTTTATCCCAAGCATAGCAGCTTTTCTCCCATAGAACTCTCTATATAAATGGCTATGATAAAATCACAGGGAAGCAGACGGTTACAAAGCCAGCTATGATGTGGCTATGATGTCATTTGACAAGTACTACAAAAAGGTTAACTTGTGTGTCAATAGGACATTGTCTAGAAGGAAAGGAAGTTGCTATGTGCTGGATGTTTGGACCCTGGTGTAGTTTGGTAAGAGGTTGTGGGTTACAGTACAATGTGATTGGGTTATTGGGCATCATCCTAAGAATGGATTAAATAATTCTTGTGGAACCCCAGTGAGATCTTCCAGAGTGAGTTATTATAAGAGTGAGGCTGGCCCCTCCACACACTCTACTTGCCATGTGTTCTACCTCACACACGCCCCTGCCACTGTGATGCCACCTACCAATTGGTCTTTACCAGATCCAACACAATGCCCTTAAACCTTCAAAACTGTGATCAAAGTAAGCTTTTAGTTCCCAGTCTCAGCTGTTTCATTACAGCAACGGCAAAGAGACTAATATGCAAATCAAAGGTTCTGTGTGTTGAAGTATTTTTGTTTTTGTTCTTGTTTGTTTTTAAACAATCACCAGATGACCTGGCCTAACACTTAGCAGGAAAATCACACAAGTTCAGTGTACTAAACAAGTAGTGCATCAAGAAATCTTTGTTTCTGTAGGAGCAGCAACTGGCTCCACATGAAAGAGGATGGAGCTTGTATGGGAACTCGAAAGATGTCACTGGAGGGAGAGATTGCTGCCCTCCATCTTTAAGCTCTAATGTCCTCAACTTATAAATACTGTTATCAAAGTCCAACAAAATAGTATCTCTCTCTTACTTTCCTCATTCAAGCTTCTTAAAAGCGTAATTTCTTTCCAATCTAAGGAAATAAGAGTTTTCTCAAATTCAATTGAAATTCCTTTGCCAGAATCACCAATGCTCCTAACTTCCAAACTTATTAATATGTTTACAATCTTTATTTTACTAAACTAGTATGTTGTTACATACTTTTTCATAAATCTTCACATTATTCTAGTTCTACACTTGTTTTGCTGATGATTTTTTCTTCCATGACCCTTTCCCTAAAAAGCAGTGTTGCTCAGCATTTAATTTGCATGGAGGGTCTGATGTTCTATCCAAGACCAAGTTAATTTTTAAAATTTGATAGATATATCTTCTTGACTCCTGTAAATCTCAATCTATTTATGCCACTTTTGAAGTAAGATTCTATTTTAATGAGGTATTTAAAATAGTCAAATTTAAAGGAACAGAAAGTAGAACAGTTGTTACCGGGGACAGGGGTTATGGGAATGGGAATTGTTACTTAAATGGGTATAGAGTTTCAGATTTACAAGACGAGAAAGTTCTGGAAATCTGTTCCAGGATCTGCTTAACAGTACAGAACTGAGAGCCACCCCCAGCACCCAGGAGGTGACCCACACAGGCACCAACAGCACATTGAAATGAGAAGACACAAAAACAAGTCTCAAAACCAGACTTCCAGATCACCTAAAGCAACCCCAAAGGGAAAAGAGATGGAACAATCTGATACTAAAACACCTGGACTCCCTGAACTGGCAAGAAAAGAGGATCTAGAAAAACTGAAATCAGAAATAATTTCTGAGATAACAGAAGAGATTGTGACAATAGTGCAAGACATGATTAATAAATCTAGAGAGGACACAGATAAAAAAATAGAGGATCTGAGGAACATGATGGAATCCCAACATAGGAAACAAATGGAATCCATAAAACAGATACAAATATATTTCCAGGAGATTTAAAACTCCATTGAAAATTTACACAGCAGAACGAACCAATGTGAGCACAGAATCTCAGATATAGAAGATAAGATTGCAATTAGTGACCAGGAAAAGAAAAATTTCTTTAAAATAGTAAGAGACCACAAGAAATCAATCCAGCAGTTGCTAGACAATCCAAAGAAGAATAACATAGACTGATCAGAGTGAATGAAGAAACAGGAGAGAGTGCAGACAATATAAAAGAAAAACATTCCCAGAAGTGATGGCAGAAAACTTCCCAAGCAGGGGAAAAGAACTTGAAATACAGATAAGTGAGGGATATAGGACTCCAACTACCCTTGATCAAAAAAATCTACACATAGGCATATAATAGTTAAGATTCCCAAAACCCAATAGAAGAACAAAATTCTACAAGCAATTAGAGAAAGGAAACAAATCACATACAAAGGAAAGCCCATCAGAATCACAGCAGACTTCTCAATGCAAACCCTCAAGGCAAGAAGACCTTGGACTGATGTATTTCAAGCCCAAAAGGAAAACAGCCTTCAACCCAGATTGATGTACCCTGCAAAACTATCTTTCAAAATTGATGGAGAAATAAGATACTTTCATGACAAAGAGCGCTTTAGGAACTTCGTGAATACCAAACCAGCACTCCAAAGAATTTTACACAATATCCTAGGAAAAGACAATGAGGATCACAACCCCAGAAAGCCCTGCAGAATGAATCCATCAGGCATGACAAGAAATTAAACACAAAGGGGGAAAATCAAACAAAAAGGAAAAGTCCTGACAATAATAAGTCAATACATATCAGTTATAACCATCAATGTTAATGGTCTCAATTCACCATTCAAAAGAAATAGACTGGCAGAATGGGTCAAGAAGCAAGATCCAACAATATGTTGTACACAAGAAATATACTAAATTCAAAAAGAAACTCATAGACTGAAAGTTAAAGGGTGGAAAACAATACTCCATGTGACAGGAAACCCAAAAAAACAGCAGGAGTAGCTATCCTCTCTGCAGATCAAGTGGATTTGAAACAAATACTGATTAAGAGAGACAAAGAAGGACACTACATCCTTGTAAAGGGAACAATTCAAGAGGAAGAGTTAACAATCATTAATATATATGCACCAAACACTGTGCACTCAACTATATAAAACAAATACTAACGAACATGAAAGGTCATATAAGCACTAATAAAATAGTAGTGAGGGAACTCAATACTCCACTGTCACAAATAGACACATCAACTAGACAAAAAATAAACAGAATACTAAAAATCAAACTCTTGAACAAATGAACTTAACAGATGTTTAAAGAGTGTTCCACCCCACAAAATCAGAATAAACATTCTTTTCAGCTGCACACGAGTAATTCTCCAAAATAGACCACATACTTGCACATAGAACATGTTTAAGTAAGTGCAAAGGAATTGAAATTATCCCTTGTATATTATCAGACCATAGTGCGATGAAATTGGAGATCAATAGCAAAAGAAGCCCCAAGAATTTCATCAACACATGGAAATTGAACAACACACTTCTGAATAACCAATGGGTCACAGAGGAAATTAAAGAAGAAATCAGGCAGTTCCTTCAATTAAATAACAATGACAATACAACATATCGGAATCTATGGGACACAATGAAAGCAGTCTTATGAGGGAAATTCATAGCAATGAATCCTCATATTAGAAAAACAGACAAAGCCCAATTAAACAACCTGATGCTGAACCTCAAGCTTCTAGAAAAAGAGCAGGACAAACCCAAAGATCATACAAGGGAGGAAATTATAAAGATCAGAGCAGAAAGCAATGCAATGGAGAATAAGAGAATGATACAACATATCAATGAAGCCAACAGTCGGTTCTTCAAAAGAATAAACAAAATTGACAAATCCTTAGACAACCTTATTAGAAAAAGGAAAGAAAAGGCCCAAATCCATGCAATTAGAAATGAAAAGGGTGAAATTACAACAGACCCAGCAGAAATCCAGAGGATCATCAATACCTACTTCAAGAAACTATACGCCAATAAGATGGACAACACGGAAGAAATGGACATATTACTAGATAAGTATGAATTACCAAAGTTGAATGAAGAGCACCTAAAAATTTTAAACTACCCAATATCAATCAATGAAATTGATAATATAATGAAAAACTTACTAAGAAAAGCCCAGGTCCTGATGGCTTCACTGCTGAATTCTACAAGACATTTAGAGAGGAACTACTGCCACTACTATTTAAGCTTTTCAATGAAATTGAAAGGGAAGCAATACTCCCAAATTCATTTCAGGAAGCAAGCATCACCTTGATCCCCAAAGCAGAGAAGGACCCAACCGAAAAAGAGAACTATAGGCCAATCTCGCTGATGAACATAGATGCAAAAATCCTTAATAAGTTACTGGCAAATAGAATGCAGAAGATCGTCAAGGAGATCATACACCCTGACCAAATGGAATTCATCCCAGGGATGTAGGGATGGTTCAACATATGCAAATCAAAAAATGTAATACACTATATCAATACAGCCAAGGACAAAAACCATATGATCTTCTCAATAGATGCAGAAAATCATTTGACAAAATCCAACATGCATTTATGATAAAAACCCTACAGAAAATTGGAATTGATGGTCTCTAACTCTATCTGATAAAAGCCATCTATGAAAAACCAACAATCAATATCATACTAAATGGTCAAAAACTGAATTCCTTCATGCTAAAATCAAGAACAAGACAAGGATGTCCACTATTACCACTCTGGTTCTATATAGTTTTGGAAACATTAGCTACAGCAATTAAACAAGAGAAAGAAGTAAAAGGACTAAAAATAGAAAATGAAGAAGTCAAATTGTCATTATTTGCAGATGACATGATACTCTATATAGAAGACCCCAAGAACTCCACCAAAAGTCTTCTAGACTTAATTACTAAATTCAGTAAAGTAGTTGGATACAAGGACAACACACAAAAATCAATAGCTTTCCTGTACACGAACAACAGACTCACTGAGAGAGAAATAGGGCAAATAATTCCTTTCATAATAGCATCCGAGAAACTAAAATATCTAGGAATCATCCTAAGGAAAGAAATCAAAGACCTCTTCTCTGAAATCTATAGCACTCTGAAAAGAGAGATTGAAGACAATATCAAAAAATGGAAAGACCTCCCTTGTTCCTAGGTAGGAAGAATCAACGTAGTGAAAATGTCCATACTTCCAAAACTCCTATATAGATTCAATGCAATCCCAATTGAGATCCCAGCAGCATACTTCATGGACCTTGAGAAAACAATCCAAAAATTCATTTGGAACAAGAAAAGACCAAGAATAGCAAAAGCAATTCTAGGTAACAGAGACATGGCAGGGGGTGTCACAATCCTCAATTTGAAACTATACTACAAAGGTATTGTGATAAAGCAGCATGGTACTGGCAAAGAAACAGACTTGATGCTGAATCAGGAACAGTGGAAAAAATTAGAAGGTGCAGAAACAACCCCAGACACATTCAGCCACCTCATCCTGGACAAAGGAGCCAAACACCCTCAGTAGAGGAAAGATAGCGCCTTTAATAAGTGGTGCTGGAAAAATTGGGTTTCAACTTGCCAAAGATTAAAACCAGACCTATATTTCTCATTATACACTAAACTAAAATCAAAATGGATTCAAGATCTAAATATTAAAACAGAAATTCTGGACCAACTGGAAAAAAAGGTTAGGTAGAACTCTTGAAGACATTGTTGAAGGAAAACATTTTGTGAACAAAACCTCAGTTGCCCGTGAACTAGTGCAAACAATCAACAAGTGGGGTCTCTTCTTATTAAAAAGCTTCTGCACAGCAAGAGAAACAACTGGCAGTGTGAAGAGACAACTCACAATGTGGGAAAATATCTTCCCCTGCTGTTCCTCAGACAAAGGCCTACTATCTCAAATCTATAAAGAACTTAAAAAAAAATCAGACCTCCCAAATTTAAAGACCCAATCCAAACATGGGCCTCTGAAATGAACAGACATTTCTCAGACAAAGAAGTAGAGATAGCAAATAAACATATGAAAAAATGTTCAACATCACTGGTCAGTCAAGAGATGCAAGGAAGAAAGGGTTAGGAGATGAAGCTAGATAGGTAACAGGGGTCAGATGCTGAGAACCTAAGTAAAAGGATTCTGGTCTTTTCTCTATGAGACACACATGGACCTTGAGGAGTTCTGATCAGAGGAAAGATATGTATTAAGAGCTTGCTTTTCTTTCTTTCTTTCTTTCTTTCTTTCTTTCTTTCTTTCTTTCTTTCTTTTTTTCTTTCTTTCTTTCTTTCTTTCCTTCTTTCTTTCCTTCTTTCTTTCTTCTTTCTTTCATGCTCAGGATTAAATCCAGGCCCTTGGGCATGTTTAGCATGCACTCTACCCCTGAGAAACATCCAGAGGCCCTTAACAGGTTTATATTATGGCTATGATAATAGACAAAAGAAGACAAGGTTGGAAGTAAGGACACTAATTTTGTGACCATTTTCATAATCCAGACAATAATTGATGGTTGTTTAAACTGGCATTATAGCCGTAGAGGTAGTGAGAATTATATTGTTTATACATGTTGAAATTGGAGTCAAGAAGATTTGCTAATGGATTGGATATTGGATATGTCAGGTAAAAATGGAGGCATGGATGACCATAACTATATTGTCTGAGAAAAATGGAATCAATTTCAGATGGGGAACATTGTGGGAGGCTCAGATTCATAGTAGAAAATCGGCTCAGTTTTGGACCCAGGCATGACCCAGAATTCTGAGTGATTTTCAAATGGAAATGTCAAGTTGCCAGCTGAATATACAAATCTTGGATGAATTTATAAATTCAAGGAGTCATTAATATTAAGATAGTAAAGTCTTTGAATCAATTAGTTCACCTAGAGAGATGGCAGAGACAGAAAAGATGTCCAAAACTGAATCCTGGGACTCTCCAAATATAAGAGATCTGGGAGATGAGGAGAATCCATCTAATCTGAGGAGTCACTAGTTAGGTCAGAGCTTCATTAATATCCTGAAAAGCTATGTGAAAAAAAAGTACATCAAGAGGGAGAGAATAATTGGCCATGTAGATCTGCAAACAGGTCGAGAAGCATATGAACTGAGAATTTATCTCGGGATTTAGGAAAGTGGGGATCATTTGTGACCATAATAAGAACTGTTAATGATAGAATCATGGGTGCCAAAATTTGATTGAAATGGTGTAAAGAGAACATGGGGAGAAAAGAAATTAGATAGAGTAAGTATACACAATCCTTTCAAGGTATTCTATTGTAACAAAATATGAGAGAGAAAGAGAGACTATTGTAGGGTCAGAGACTACTCTACCTGTGTACAGTCTTAACAATGAGCACAGATGACAGTTCCATTAGATGACAGTTCTATGCTGCTATCAGAGAAAATAAAATGGAAATCTGTTACTGGGGAGTGGGTACACGTATTTGTGGGAGCTTATAGAATTTCTCCTCTACTATCTTATAATTTCTCAGTGCACTAAGAACTAATATTGAAAATAGAGGATTGTCAGAGATTTAACACTAGCAGAGTGGAAGCTATGCTAGGAAAATATATAGTATGGTGTCTAGGTGGCCTTGTGGGCCCACTTGAGTTTGTCACACATTTATGGCATGTTTTTCTACAGTCTTGCTCTAATCTGCAGGTGTAAGCATAGCGAAGGCTGAAAGCTGGATTTATTCAGGGTTGTAATTAGATCATACAAGCATAGTGAACAAAGAAGTAAAGGGTTTGGAAATATATGCAAGGGATACTTATAGTAATTGACCATGGAATTTGCATAGAGAAAAAGAGGATATTAAAAACTATGATTTTACTCTCAAGAAGATCCAATTATGTTCTAAGGGTTACTGGAGTAGAAGTCTTACAGGCAGTGTCCTGCACAGTTCTTCAAGTTATTAGCATGACAACTTAATCAAATTCTGTAATTTTTCAATGTTAATGATACTTTTCCCACTTAACTTTCTCACAAAGTTAAATGACCTCTCTTGTAGTGAGTGCTAGAGGATCCATGATTTAAACACGTCTTTCTGACATCAGTGTCGATGATGCATTCCTTAAATGTCTATTAACTGTGGAAAGCTCCAATAGAAAGCAACCCAGAAGTGCTCTTTATTCTGGTTTCTCATGTGGCTCTGGCAGATTGTTGTCAGAAGAGCAGTGATGCTAGAACCTAGTTTATAGTGAGTTGTATAGTAGTTCTGAGTTGAAGACAAAAAATATAGCCTATGTCACCAAGAAGAATGGCAATGAAGGGAGATTGAAAGATGAATTTGTAGCTTGAAGGAGGGCCAAGAGTAAAAGAAATTACACTTAGGACATGGTAAAACTATGTGTTCATAAACTTAGGAAAAGGAACCAATTAATACTATTCTTAGAAATACATAGTCATCATACTTAATTGAGAACCATAGCATCTCAGATTGTTACTGGTGAGTGAAATAAAAACCTATTTAAGAGATTAGGTCATGGTAGGTATATTGTGACTAGAAGCTTTAATTTATACTTCTCAATTGAATAATTTTTAAGTTTTGAACATGTGAATTTTTTATTCACCCATGATAATTTTATTTTTATTGGTATATGTTTATGAGATACAATAATTACATTCATTTTGGGGGAAATGATACACATATTTTGAATCTTGATCATTTTTGATGAATGTGATTTTTATTCTTAATTCTATTTATGTGTTATATTACTTTTATAGATTTATGTATGTTGTATCATTCTTACATTCCTGGGATAAAGCTAACTTGGTCATGATTTACGATCTTTTCAATGATTTGTTCTATTCTTTTTTTATTAATTTTATTAGCACATTTTAGGTATACAGCATAATGACATTCATCATTGGAAATTTGTACCTTTACATAATATATCTTGGTTCTTATTTATTCCCCATTCCCCTGCCCTCCCTTCAACCCCTCTACCACTCCCTATTTACAAAGACTTTCTTTCCATTTTTTCATTTTCTCATATTAATTCCTTTCCTGTCCCAAACCCCTCCTACTTCTCCTTCCCCTTTGGACCTTTTCTTCCTATTTCACACTATCTATTATATCTTTTGATCCTTATTTACACTTTCAGTTTCTCACACGAGAGAAACTATTCGGTATTTACACAACTGTCCTATTTATTTCACTTAAGAGTATCACCTCAATGTGCATCCATTTAGCTATAAATGTGATTTGTTCTATTCTTTTTGAAAGTATCATATTGGGGATTTTTGAATCTGTGTTTATCAAGAATATTGACCTTAGTTTTCTTTTTTGTCATTTTTGTGGAATCATTGTCTGGTTTTGGTATCAGGGTAATTCTGGCTTCATGGATTTAGTTTGGCAATGTTCCCTTTCAATTGCATGGAAGAGTTTAAGAAATACTGGCACTAGGTCTTTTCTGACATTGTGGTAAAATTTAACAGTGAACCCATCAGTTTTTGGGCTTTTCTTAGTTGGTAGTGTTTTTATTAATGCATCAATTTCATTGACTGTTATTGGTCTATTCAGTGTTTTTATATCTTTTTGGTTCAATTTTTGTAAGTCATATGTGTGTAAGAATTTATCCATTTCTTCCAGATTTTCCAATTTATTAGAATATAAGTTTTCAAAATAACTCCTTATAATTCTGTGGATTTCAGAGGTGTCTGTTGTGGTTTCCTCTTTTTCATTTTTATTTGCATTAATGTGGGTCTCTTTTTCTTTCTTTTGGTGAATTTGGCTAAGGGTTTATTGATCTTTTTATCCTTTCAAAGAACCAACTCTTTGATTCATTGAACTTCTGTATTATTTTTAGTCTCAATTTCATTGATTTCCACTCTGATCTTTATAATTTCTTTCCTTCTACATATTTTGGATTTGGATTGCTCTTGTTTTACTAGGACCTTGGAATGCACCATTAGGTTATTTATGTGGGTTTGCTCTAGTTTTCTAAGGCAGGCACTCATAGCTTCAAACTTCCCTCTTAGAACTACTTTCATTGGGTCCCATGGGATCTAATATATTGTATTACCATTGTAATTCGTTTCTAGAAATTTTAAAAATTTCTTCTCTGACCTATTGATTACTCAAGAATATTATTTCATCTCTACATGTTCATGTAGTTTCTGGGATTCCTTTTGCTGTTGAAGAGAAGGAAATATAGGTAGAATACATGAGAAGCTTTATGGGTGTTGGAACCAATTAATTGCCTATCACCACCTGCAGAAAGTCAATGCTGGAAGACTCAAGAAGTGACCTTGGGTGAGAAGGAACCCACTAGGTCTATGTAAATTACTGTATCAGTAATTTACATTAATCCACACCCATAGACAGTTGCATACGTGCTTAAGCCCCACACCTACACTTTGGGAGTGAAGGAGCCTGAGATAGCAAACATCTAGCAGGTTTAGGGGAAGATACAAGCCCAAATCCATTCCTGCTGTCCTTAACACACCAAATTCCTAAGTTTCTATTTTCCTCAGAATCTTTTGTGGAACATTTACTCTGCTCCTTCCATTGAGTTTCAGCCTGAGGTTGCCTGGCAACCACAAACTTTTAAGCCACTTGTTCTGATACCATCTCAGCTCATTTGGGCCTCTGTCATTTCAGTAGACTTGGGGGAGTGGTTAAGGAGGAGGTTTCCTCAGTTAGTGCAGGTTGTTTCTATCTCCCAACCAACCTCGAGGCTTTGGTCCCTAATTTCCCTGGGCCTCTGAACTTATCTTTAGCTTCTGTATCTCCCTGTTCCCACATGTAGGAATTGTGTAGCTCTGCCTGTGGTGTGGCCAAAGGTGTCTGGAGCAAGTTCCCAGAGGTAGTTGCCCCCTGCCTCCTTCCTCTGGAGTTCCTTCAGAATAGGTAATGTAACCTACTCCTAGGAGGCTGTAGTGGAACTTCAACATGAAGATGAAGAGAAATTAGAAAACAATCTCTAGAGACTTTGTTTTATAGAATTTATAGACTTTTTACAAAGATGGGAAGCATAAAGTTAGCTACAGATAACCCAACAAAACTTCAATGAGTAGTTCATGCAAAGAAATGTGCTGCCATATTCTGATGAGGAAGGAAAGGTATATATGATAAAAGATGAGTGAGAGGAAGGGACAGATTCCTGCCAATTCCCACCACTACCTCACTGCAGTCCCTGTGTACAGAAAGCAGAGGGAGAAGGGAGTGATTCTGATTCTCATCACATGGCAACTGACTGTACTCCGTGGCTTTGAAAGAATAAAGGGCTTTTCTTTCCTTAAAATAAATAAATCAAAAAACTTTGAAAAATGATAAGAAGTTGACAAAAGACAAAGAATAAAAATTAACTGTAATACTACAGAGAAATTGTAATACTCAGAGAAACTAACTGCTAACATATAGGTGTATACACTTTTGGTTATCCTCTGTGTGTATTTATATAATTTCCAAAATACATACTCTAACGTTTTGAAGCACAGATTATTTTACCATACTGTTTTACTCAGATTTCCATTGCTGTGAAAAAACTCAACTTTTAAATTGGAGGAAATGTTTATTTTGGCTCATTTCAAAGATTTCAGTCAATGATCAGTTTATTCTGCTTGTACTATTGTAAGGCAGATCATGGCAGGAAGTGCATGGTCAAGTGAAGCTGTTTACCTCATGATGGTTGTGAAGCAAAAAACAAAAGAGAAGTCTGAGGTCCCAACAGCTTCTTTAGAGAGCCCCCAATGACCTAATTCTCTAAAGACCTAACCCTAATGACGTAAACTCTTAAGGCTCTTGAACCTTATAGTGCCACAGGCTGGGGACCAAGCTTTTAAAACACAGGCCCTTGGGGTATATTTAAGACCCAAACCATAACACATGCACACCAACATAATTTTGAGTAACTATGATAGTGGCTATTTGACTCTCCTATTTTGTTTTGGAAATACTATTCTTCTCTACTTTCCATGAGAACAACAAAATTCTAGAATTCCAAAGTGTGCAAACTGAAGTCACATTGTGGTCAGATCATACAGTGACTCACATGAGCCATGATCCTAGCACACAGTGACCCAGGTGAACAGGTACAGGTACATGGTAGCTATACATGATCTACATGGTGAGTAAAACATGTTGAGTCCTTCGTGACCCATCTACATGGAGTTAGAGGACCACAATGACCAAGGATTGTGGTGATCCATCCATTAGACCATTAGACACAAGCAGGAGAGAGCAAGCGTACTGTGGCCAAGATATACTGTGACTGAAAAATACTGTGGACAAGATATTTAGTGACCAAGGCTTTGTCTGATGACAAAATTATATTGCATCAGAGAGGTTTTATGACCAGTGTGCTTTGACCAAGGCATATGGAAACAAAGAAGCACTGTAGCTTAAATATTGTATGACCAAGGTATACTCTACCAGACTATGACAACTTTGAGGTGTCTGTAATTGAAACAAGTTTTGACCGAAGCACATGGTGCCCAAGCAACACTGTGACACAGTTGTACGATGAATAAGGTATACTGTAACCAGTAGATGTAGAGATCAAGAAATACTGTAACACTGTTCCCAAGATGTGCTGTTCCTCAGTTACTGTCAATTGTGGTTACTCTGTACCCCAGGGCCCAGAAAAATCCACATTCCTCCTTTCTTTTTGCAAGTCTGTAGTCTCCACACTTGCACCATGCCTACTATCTCCTACCACCCCAGATCCCTGCCTTACACCTCTTACAGATGCTTTAAAATGGCAGCATGGAAGTCATCTTACCTTCACATAGTAACAGGGGCAAGGCCCACAAACTAAATGTGTGACACAAACGATACATTCAGGAGTGGCCAGGACAATGGTGTCCATCAAGGATACCAGCAAGTACAACCATATTGACCAAGACACTCTGGAAGTTCCACAAATTGCTCAGGAGTTCTTGCACAAACTTTGTGTGCTGAGAACTGAAATTGTAGTGAATGAACATCTTGTGCATTCTCACTGTGATCCCCTTTTGCTAATTTCCCCAGGCTCCCTCAGCTTGGACCTAACCTAAGACCAGGTGTTCCTAAGTAAATAATATGGATTTATCTTTCTAACCCAAGAGGAGTGGAGTCTAAGCATAAAAATGAGCTATTAAAGCTAACTACCTTTTTAAAAATGAATGCTGTCAGAAGAGAAAACTTTGAAGGTTTCTTGGTTTCATTACCCTCACTCCCACCCTCAGGGAAAAATGAAGCCCAACTTTTAGAGCCAAGTGATCTTTAGAATTAAGTGATAATGGTGAGGAGAGGATAAGTTCACTTTCAGTAAAATAATAAAAGCTTGTGCTGGCTTTGTTAACACCTGCAATTTTAAAAATATCATATAAGAGTAAAACACACACAAAAAGAAAACATGACATCTATGTTCCATTCTGTTTGTAAATCTCACTTAGCCACAGGAAACTGGGCCAATGGGTAATCAGAAGTGAGCCCCAGCTCACCTCTACCCTCGCCCCACCTCCTTCTTACAGATCCTAATATAAATCAATTAGGGGCTGATACAGCAATTGGCTGCTTGACAAATGTTCCATAATAACGCAGCTCGGGAGAATGTGGAATTTCTGAGGTGCTGGTTATAACGCTTTCAATATAGCTGTAAATCTCACCCCATGTCAGCACAGGTGGAAAGCTGAGTCATAAATAAAATGTTTCCCCAGTTCCTAAAGAGCTCCCTAGATGATTGACCAAAGCAAGTTGTGATTTAATTCAACCACATAAACTCTCAGGGAGTAAAATCCAGACCTTCATCAAATTCAGATCCCCAAAAAAGTGGAGGAGGGAGAATGTGTGTGTGGAGAATGGGGGAGGAGAGAAAGAGAAAGAACACTAGCAGCCAAGTATTCTGATGAGCATGGTCTGCTGAAGCAATTAGAGGGCTCATTATTTGGGAAATAGAAAAAAAAAAAGACCAGGGCTAGACATGTGCTCAGTTCCATGGGAGTAATTAGGGAGGCACACATTTCCTTGCCCCCTTTATGGGCCACACCATGTCATGCATGCAGTGACTTAAGTTTTCCACTGCATTTTAATGCCTAACGATGGAAGCACTTATGATTCATGTTGTTCTCTCAGATCCCTCTCGCATTTAGAGAAGCCCAGTGAACTGAAGCCAATTACCTTCTTTGAGTGGGAAGAGAAGGGAAAACTAGTTTTCAAAATTTTCTCCAGGAATCTCCTGAAGGGCAGGCACTATGCTACTTTATGAATTCCTCATAGCTGTTACAATAACTCTGAGAACATAACAGTCATGTGATAATGTACTAGAAAATGAACAAAATTAAGATGTATCTTCAAAGATATATTTCAGGACAGATAAGATACAGTAGATGAAGGTCTGAAATATGAATATGCCCTGTGTGAATTTAAAATAGAATATCATTACTGTCTTATTTCCTCTTAATTTAGTATAGTTTTAGATGTAATTATGTCCAAGTATTCTACTGATTATTTATGGGGAGGATTAAAACTTTCTAGAGATAACTATCAAAACATTTATATTTTAACTGATGCTAATGTATACTCTTATTTTCAGAAGGATGCCTAAGTCAAGTGAAAAAACTCATATTGTCAAATAATAATTGGTTTTATTTTTATGTTCTTCTATTTTACATTTAATCTAATTCTTCCGGAAAAGTTATGAATACCTACGTATGTGCATAGATACCTGTTTGTGCAGTTTTGGGTATGATCTTAGATACTTCTAAGCACTATATTATTAAATCCTTCACTAATGTAACAGATATAAGGCTATTATAGAGGAAATTGAGATAATATGGTCTATTATCTGTGAAGCAATAAACATAGTTGTGTTTACTTTTCTGTTCATAGAGCCAACCATAACTTTCATTAGGTATATCAATAAATTCCAATATATCTTTCACAAATACTTATATATTTCTTAAGTCTTGTACTTCAGTAACTATAATTCACTAGATATTCTGATTAGCAATGTTGTCAGACAAGACCAAATACCTATTTAATAAACAACAATTAAGGATAATTAGTCATTTGTTAATTTAATATAATTTTATTAATATAAAATCAGTTAATATTTATTACTTGTCACAGATACTATCTGTTGATTCTATGTAATATAAGACCTGAAAAGCAAGTCTTCCACTGATCTATGTCTATAATCTCAATTCTACTTTTGTTTGTAATGTAGTATACCCTGGGCAATTTAGAAATTATTTCAAAATTTAAAAAAGGAAAAGAATTTTAAAGATTGGAGATGTAGCTTAAAGATAAGGGCCTGGATTTAATGTCTAGTAACACACACACACACACACACACACACACGCACATTCATTTTCAAATACTCCTGTGCCTCTTCCAGTCCCCAGGTCTTAACACATACTATATTCCCCATTCCAAAAGAAAAGACCCTGTCTATTCAGTAGTTCCACTCATCTAAGGTCTCAGCTTTCCAAACTCTTTCCTCAGGAAGCTTTTGCATACTTCTTGGACAAATATTCCCAAGGTCACTGTTCCTTTGTGCCCCTATTCTCCTACATGACCATTTTAACCCTCGCTCCACAAGCTTTGGAACATCTTCATCCTTGGTTTTCACTCTCAGATAATTGAATTAAGAAAATAGAAACAAATAAGAAAGAATTTGTACAAGTTCCTCCACTACCCACCTACACACATCCTACATATCTTTCCCTCTTGTTACCTTGAATCATCTATCAATTCTCCAACCACAGGCTTGAAAAGATTTTTGCCCTTTTCCTATTTTCTGCCTGGGGCAACCTAACAATAGTCCAATCATCATTGAGTTAGATTCATGCTGTTTCTGTCACTAGACAAGATACCAGCTTTGGGCTCGAAGCTCCAGAGTCATTTGTGGGCAAAAACCAGTGGGGAGCTTCTTACCCCTTGCTATTCACACACACCACCCACCTCCCACATTGGTCTTCCCTTGATAAATAACTTGGACAAATTAGAGGCATGAGCATTTAAAAAGTTCCCTCTTTCTCCTGATGAGATCCTGATGGATCTCAGGGGGTGTACCAACTTCCCTAATACAGTATCTTTGAAGATATCTTGCAAGACTGAGTACTTTGTCACAAAACTAAAAAAAGATTGGTAATACAGTATTATTTTATATTTTGCTTCCTTCCTTTCCCACTACACTCCTCTTATCCTCACTGCTGCTTTCCAGGGGGTCACATTTCTAATAAAATGTTACTTTGCCAGGCTTCGCTTTACTTAGAAATCCACACTAAGACACCTCATTCTGTGCATGATATCATCCCTCCTTACTCAAGGACACTTTCCAGTGGACTTCCTCTCTCACATCATCGTTTTTTCTCTGTGTTCTACATTTTTTCTTATAAGCATACCAAGCATTGTTATTTCTCTTTTTAAAAAAGTTGGGGTGTTATCTTAATATCATTTCTCTTCCATCTGCTCCATATTTCTTTTTTACTTGTTCTATTTATCAAACTGCAAAACTCTAGAAAAAATTCATACCTAACTCCTCACCTCTCATCCTCCCATGAACCCACTGTATCAAGCTTCAGTACTCACCTCTTCTCTAAAATTTCTTTTGTCATTATGACCCACAACTTCCATGTTTCCTAATCTAGTGATCACTTCTAAGTCCTACATGTATTTCTAAAGAGCTTTCAGAGTAGATCCATTCAATTTCCTTCAAACATTTTCATCTCTCAGCACCCAGGATATTATCTTGAAGTTTTTTTCCTGTCTTAAGGACTGTTCCTCTCTCCTTTGGCAAATGCATCTCACAATCCTCATTTCTTAACATTTGGGTGCCTGGGCTTGGTCTTGAATCTCTTATCTCTCACGATACCTACCTTTCAATAAAAATTATCTTGTTTCATTATTTTAAATACTATCTAAATGCTGATAGTGTTCATGTTTATATTCCAAACCTAATCTCTGCCCTGAACTCCTTCTGTCCTTGTGCCTCTTTGAAATCTCTTTTTAGATATTTTTTATGCATCTTGAACTTTACATGTCAAACACCTACTCTACATCTTTCCCTTTCCTACTGCTCCTTTTGTAGTTTTTCACATTTTATTTTAATGGCAACTCCATTCTTCCTTTGATTGTATTTAAGCAGTGTTAATCTTTTTTATTTCTCTTTTCCTGTGGTACCTATATCCAATCTATTAGCAAATTCCATTTACTCTAATTTCAAAATATATCCAGAATCCAGCAACTTCTCCCCTCAGCTCTTACCACCAAGCTGTTCCAATCTACCCCTAGCATTCCCTGAATTCCTGCAATATATATCATATATAGTCATAAACATACATTATGCAGTGTTTACTACACATACATATACCTTATGGATGCATACATTTTATATATGTAACTAGCCACGCAAGTTTTTTGGTTCTCTTTTCTTCGTAAAACAGAGAATGATTCTTTTCTAACCTATAGGTAAAGTTATTCTTCAGAAAAAATGATTTTAAAAAAATTGTTTAACTGAAAGACCCTGTGCGAAACGGAGTACTACTCAGCTATAAAGAATGAGAAATTAGAGACATTTATAGCTGAATTGATGCACGTTGAGGCAATACTCTTAAGTGAAATAAATAGGACAGATGAGTAAATACTGAATAGTTTCTCTGGTGTGAGAAACCGAAAGTGTAAATAAAGATCAAAAGGGATAATAGATAATGTGAAATAGGAAGAAATGCTCCAAAGGAGAAGGGAAATGGAAGGGGTAGGGGAAAGGAAAGAAGGGAATGAAATTAATATGAGAAAAAGAAAAAATGGAAACAAAGTCTTTGTAAATAGGGAGGAATGGAGGGGTTGATGGGACGGTAGGGGAAGGGGGAAAAAGTAAGAACCAAGAGAGATTATGTAAAGGTACAAATTTCCAATGATGAATGTCATTATATTGCATACCTAAAATGTACCAATAAAATTAATTTTAAAAATAAAGACACTGTGCAGGTATTTTCAATCTCCATAGGATATGATAAGTATTGAAACTTCACTTTTAAAATATTAATAGCAGAAAATAATTTCTTACTTAAATTAACTTGAATAAAGGAGAAGATAATTTGTCAATTCTGCCAATTATTTTGTCAATTGTAAACAAAATAAATATTTGCTTTTTTTTTCTGTAAGGAAGGCAGATCGTTTAGACATTTGAGGCCAAAAACTCATGGATTTGCTGAAATTGCTACAACCTACAGTGAGCAGTTTAAAGATTCCTAGTGCGCTCTCTAATCAGTCTAGTCAGAGACGTGGCAATTACTAGATGAGAAAGGTACCCCAAAGATAGTCCTGATCTGACATGTCTCCTACAGCTTTGGCAATTGAGCCTGAAATTGTACCACCTCTTAAGTTTTGACATTTCTTTCTGGTTGTGCAAGAAACCTTTGGAAGGGCCCTCAAACCCAAGTGGCCGTGCCATTTCAGGCACTATTATTTTTTTAAAAAATGTTTAACATTTGTGCTGTGTCTTCAGCCAGATGAAAATTCTTCCTTATCTGAACCTCATCTCACCTGAAACCTCCCTTACACAGATAAGTACATTAGAATTATTTGTGCTCTAGTTCTCTGTGTATGCAGAACAAGCTCTTTCATGTAGTTTATCCAATGCCTTTCATACATTAATAACAAAAGATATGTAAGTTAGATGGAATAAAAGTCAGTGGGAGTGAAAAGTTATTAACAAACATAGAAAAGCAAACTCTCCAAGGACTGAAAAAAAACAATTTTTTCATCAGTACAATTTTGTCTCGAATGTATTAAAGAAAAACATTTTTTATTATTTAAAGTTTTCCATAATTATGCCCCAAACTGTCTCTTGGTGGTTGCTTCCCATTATTCTGCAACAAAGTCTACATTCTTTTTGACTTAGCCTCATGAACAAAAATTGTGGGAGCCCATCACTGACTGTACAGCCTTACTGTCTGTCTCTCGCTTTTCTTTATTCATCAAATAGGGCCCATTTTTAAGGACCTTTCTAAATCTTTTTCTTTTCCCTCTACTCCATCTTCTTCAGATTTATCAGAGAGGGTCACATTCAGGTGCTCTACCTCTAACTTAAATCCCTATCCCCCAAACCTATTTCTTCTAAGAAGTCACATACACTTTGCACAGCTCTGGTCTTTATTAGTCATTTGAATTTAATTTACTGAATGACATTATTGGTTACTTTTTACTTGATGATATTCTATCTGTATGCCTGAAATCATGAATTCTTTTAAGGGGCTATAGTATATCTGTACCTTTTAAAATTGTCTCTTATAACTACATCAGTGCCTCAGTTAATAATTATAAATGGTTGCTTAATTAAACTGCCTTCCTAGTACACGTAGTAAGTCCAAGAGTCTTGGTAGGCAGCTTAAAACACTCTGTCGGGAATTTGTCCTTCACTTTATCATTCGTTTCTCCTTCTTTTCTTTCTGTTATTGCCCACTGTACCCAGGGGCTGCTCAACAAATGTTAATGGCCATGATCTTTTCAATCAGCAATTTTTAAAGTGGGTGATTATTGTCTATAAGTGACAAGGGAGACACTATTTTTTATTTATGCTAATGAAAGACTTGACTTAGGAAGACAATATCTACAAATAGTGAAAGGCAAAACCAAACTTCTCAGCTCTTCCATAGCAAATAGTGTTCAGATTTAGGAGGAAGAGTGACACCTGTTGTTCAGGAGAAGTTCGCTGGTGTCTGCTCTTGTTTCCTTCTGCATTGATTCATGCTTGTGTCAGTAATGTGAGCTATAAATAATAGTACGTGCAATGTAAAGTGGTACTTGCCTGCCCTTTGTAGCATAGGATGTCGGATACCAGCAGCATTTGGTTGTCAAGTTTATTGGCAGATCACACATACAGCAGCAGCTATGTGCTAATTTATGCCCATTTAAATAGCAAGTCATTAAAGATGGGAGGAGAGTTATATGAAAACACAACTAAAGCACATCTTTTAAATTTTCTAAAGAAAACCATTAATTATGAAGGAATAATTTCTTTAAGTGTGTCTGGTAAAATAAGACTTCTTTGTATAAAATTATAGCTCTGTGATTTTAAAGATAAAATGAAAACTAAGTTTTATATTACATGTGACCTATGTAAGACATAACTTCTTCTAAAAGGTCATTGTCAAGAGCCAAGAGGACATTGACTTTTATGTGGTAATTTTTTTTTTTTTTTTTTTTTTTAGTGGAGAATGGCCCAGTGGAAATAGTCTGTCAAGTAGCCTCAACTTCAACACAGGTGGCAGGAATTTCACTATGTCTTGAGGCAGATACAACAATACAACATGGCAATCGATACTTGCTTTGTTTTGTTACAATTGTTAAATAAATCTGACGGTAAAATGTGTATGAAGCTATTCTGAAATGTGTTTGGTACTATTCCAAGTCATAATATATACAGTGAAAAACACATCTATCCAGAATCCTCGAGCAATTAATCTGTATAACATAACAGTGCTATTCAAAAGTTAATTATCCCTTTAGATACTATGTAATATATATTGCAAAATGTGCTGAAGATTGGTATTTCTAAAATAACTTTGGAGTTGCTAAAAAAATGATTGCACCAAAGTTAATTTAAATTTCTACAAATGTCACTTTAAAAACCAACATGCTAAACATGTCTTTTATATGCTTTATAAATTAAAAGGATATATATTCATATACAATAAAATATTTACTGTGGTCTACATGTAGTTCATCTAAGTGCACAAAATCCATAACCTCAAAATAGTCTTACAATGAGGTGATTTCAAAACAATGTTGGATAAGTAAATTCTCCAATTTACTAAAAGAAAAGTTTTAAGCCTGAAATTGCAAAACATACAGTGAAAAAATTCCAAAAGAATTAATGATGTAGAATATTTATGTGTTAAATTAGGTAAAAATGGAGGGTCCAGGTGAAGAGTCAAGGAAAGACATTCTAGGCAAAGAAACAGCATGAGCCAAGACAGAGAATAACGTCTTACACAAGGACTGGCTGCAAAGGAACAGAGAGAAACAGCTGAAGCACTGGGTAATAAATATTTCTATTCTGTTTGACTATTTTCAAAAGCTCAAAGGTTGAGTAAGGAACAATCCAGGAGTGTAGAAAATTTAAAAAGACTGTATACTGGAAGGAGATGAACAAGGACAATATACTGAAAAAAATGGGATCATGATAGAGAGTTGAATCATAAATATAAGAAGGAACAAGTTACCCTTTGAGTCTGAGACAAGTAGGAAAAAGAGAACTGGGAAAACAAAATTCAAGGAAGTACATAACCGACAACTCTTAATATTTGCTGGCAGGTACATTTTATGTATGATAAAATTGACCAAGTTTAAGTATATAACTTGATGCACTTTTATAAGTGTATATAATTTTGTAACCATCATGTGCACAGGATATTTTTAATTACCTTCAAATTTTCTATCATGTGTATTTTTAACCAATCCCTTCCCTATGCCTCCTGGCCCCAAGAAACCAAATTTTGCTTTTCATAATATTTTCTATAACTAGAATCATACAGTGTATAGTCTTTTGTATCTGAGTTTTTCACTTGAGATTCAATTGTGTTGTTTCATCTTTTAGTAGTTCATTTATTTTTATTGCTGAGTGGTATCCCTTATATGAACATACCACATTTATTTTTCAGTATATTAGTAAAAGGACATTTAGATCCTTTTAAGTGTTGAGCTTTATGAATAAAGTTTCAATAAATAATCAACTACAAGTATTTTTGTTGACATAGAATTTTATGTTTCCTGTGTAAATACCATGAAATGAAATAATTGGGTCAGATGGTAGGTGTATGTTTAACCTTTTAAAGAACTTCTAAGCTACTTCCAAAGTGGTTATATCACTTTATGTTTCTAGTAGCAGTGGATGAGAGTTCCAGTTGCTCTAAATCTTTACCAATACTCGATATTATCAGTCTATATAATTTTAGAATTCCAGTATGTACATAATAGTATCTCTTTACAGTGTTGGTCTGCATTTCTCTGATGAGAAATGATGATGAAAAATCTCTTTTACATGCCTAATAAATGATCCATATACTTTTTTGATTAAGCATCTGTTCATCTTTGTGTGTGTGTGTGTGTGTGTGTGTGTGTGTTTGTGTGTGTGTGGTACCAGGACTTGAACTCAGGACCTTGCATTTGCCAGGCAGGCACAGAGCCACTGAACCACATCCCTGGCCCTGTCCATCTTTTGATCATTTTATATTGAGATATTTGCTTTCTGTTATGATTTAGATCCAAAAGTCTGATATGTTTGGAGATGGGGCCAGGTCAAATAGGCAGGTCACTAGCAGCATGACCTAGAGGGGTGTATTCTTGTCCACAGCTTGTCCCTTCTTTTTCTGCTTCCTGCTTGCCATAGGCTGAATAGCTGTCCTCCCTCATGCCCTTCTGCCATACTGTTTCTCTCATAGATCCACCAGCTATGAACTAAATCCTCTGTAACTGCGAGCCAAATAAATGTCTTCTCCTTTAAATTATTGGTGTCAGGTACTTTGTTCTACTGATGGGAAAAATGACTAAAATAGGAAACTGGTACCTAGAGTTGGGTCACTGATGTGCCTATATACCTGACCAGGTCGTTCTGAAACCTTTGAAACTGGCAGGAGGAGTTTGGTACAGTTTAGAGATGCTAGCTAGAAAAACTTTAGAATGCTGCAAGCAGAGTAAGTAGAGATTGATGGAAGATTCTGGTTGGAGCTCAGAAGAGCAGGATACTCATAGGAATGTAGAAAGTAAAGGCCAGGCTCAAGAAATTTCAGATAAGAAGGACGACTGTACTAGAAAACTTTGGAAACTGGAATAGAAGCTTTGCATGTTTCATTCTGGTCAAGAATTTGTATATGGTTTTTCCCTGTCCTACTACTTTGTGTGAGGCTAAATTTAAAGTTGGAGGGCTAATTGGTCTTGTGGAGGAAATTTCAAGGCAGACAAATATTCAGACTGTGGCATGTGTGATGGTGATACTTTTAGCCAGATCTACAGTGAGGATCTGGAGCAAATTTTATAGCTTGTCTAGAAAAGAAGCTCTCAAATTTGGGGCCAAGAAGAGCAGAAGGGTTTGGTTGGTAAATTATTAGCATTAAAAAGAAGCCAAGTACTTTGTATCAGGACAATAGGAAAGATGGCTTGAGGGGATCTCAGGAACTGGCCAGACCCCAGCCTTCATAGACTCATGGTATAAGAGTCTAAATTTCTTTGAGAAGAGAGCCCTAGGAATCTTCGCCCTTTCATGGACTTCCAGGGAAGTATTTTCCCTGAGGTCAGCCAGCAAGGCACATAGTAGTCACTGTGGCTGTGGTCCAATGGGGCCAGGCTACTGCTTCAGTTGGCACCAGACCTTGGTGTCATCTACGTGGAGCTAGTTTTTTAAGCATGCAGAGTGTAGGAGTTGTAGAATCATGGAAGCTTCCACCTAGATTTTGGAGGAATGCCTGGGAGGTCAGGCAATGTGCCCTTGAGAGGATAATATATGTAATTGTGAGAGTGAAGTCAAAGGTCCAGTGGAGAACTCAGGAAGTTGAAGATACCAAGAAAATAAAATGGATACTGAGGAAAATCAAAGGCAGTGAGCAGAACTAGCCCAAGAGAGGCCATGTGGGCTGCAACTGGCAAGGTCTTCAGGTGAGACTGCTAGGACCTTTGGAATGCACAGGGCCCCACCACTTACCCCAGGTGCTGGAAATGAAGCTATAAGATTTAATGGTCTCCCTCCTGGGTTTTAGTCTTCCTTTGGTCTGAATCCTTTCTATACCCCTATTTCTCCCTTTTGAAATGAAAATCCTTACCCTGCACCATTGTATGTTGGAAGTATTTAACTTTCTTTTTATTTTAATAAGGGTGCATAGCTGAGGGTTTGCCTTGTGTCTCAGAGGACACTTTGGATTTGAACATTTCAGCAATGCTGGAATTGTTAAAATTGGCAGCTTTTAGAGATAGACTAAATGAATTTTGCATAATGAGATGGACATGAGCATTTGGGGGGCTGAAGTGGAATGTTATGGTTATATCTAAAAATATTCTCCTCAAATCTCATGTGTTTGGACATAGGGACTTGGTCAGAAAAGGCAGGTCACTAGGAATGTGGCCTGGTTCCTCTCTTCTCTCTGTGCTTCCTAACTACTATGGGATGAGTAGCTATTCTTTGCCATAATTTTCTGCCATGCCATTTCTGCCTTGCAGCGACCGGCTATGGACTAAATCCTCTGAAACAACAAGCCAAAATGAACTCCTCATCCTTTAAACTGTAACTGTGAGATATTTTGTCCCAGTGATGGGAAAGTGACTAATACACTTTCCTGTTATAGGCTTTCAACATGTATTCTGGACGCCATTTCTTTACTAGATATAATTGATATAGAACTATTGGAGTTATCTATTTCTTCTTAAGTAAGCACTGTATCTTTTAAGAATTTTATTGGTTTCATCTAAGTTGCTGAATGTACTGCACTGACTTTTTAAATAATATTTTCATATTACTTTTAAATAATAATCTACAGAATCTTTGGTGATACTGGCTGTCTAATTCTCAGTATTGATAATTCTGGCCTTCTTTCTATTGTTTGTATGATCCTGGCTAGTGGTTTTTCAATTTTTAAGCTTCTGAGAAAACAGCTTTCAGCTTCATTTTTTTCTATTATTTTTCTCACTTCTGTTTCATTGATCTCCATTCTGCCTCTATTGTTTCTTTAATTTTACTTACTTTACATTTAGTTTGATCTTCTTGTTTTACTTTCTTAAGGTAAAGCCTTAGTCAGTGATTTCTTTTTGTCTAATATAAATGATTAGTGCTATTAATTTCCCTCTAAGTAACACTACAGCTGCACACCACACGTATTTATATATGGTATTTTCATTTTCATTCACTCTAGAGTACTTTCTAATTTTCTTGTTGATTTCTCTTTTGATCTCCAAGGATTTAGAAGTATGTTATGAGATCCCAATTTTCAGATTTTCCAGATATCATACTATTACTTATTTCTAATTTAAATCCATTCTCCTCAGAATATATTTGTATGGTTTTAGACTTGAATGAAGAGATTTGTTTTCCATGTCAGAATTTGGTCTCACTTGGAAATGCATTGTGGACATTTCCAAAAAGGAATGTGCATTGTCATACTGTTGAGTAAAGCGTCTGAGAACCGCCAAGTAGATCACAGAGATTGTTCAGGTTGCCTCTTTCTTTGTTCCTCCCTCTCTTTCTTCCTTCTGCTTGTTTTATCTATAATTAAGAAAGAGTGTTGAATCTCCAAATGTAGTTTTGGTTTTGTCTATTTTTCTTTGAAGTGCTATTGGTTTCACTTCATTTATTTTCAATTCATTTATTAAATGCACAATCATTTAGGATATCTTTATATAAATTAGCCACTTAATCTTTAAGAAACCTCTTTTGATTTTAATTAACTTTTTTGAAACTTAATTGTCCTAATATCAAGCCGCCACTTTCAATTGTCTTTTCCTAGTGTTAACAGCATCTTCTTAATATCCTTTAACTTTTAGCTTGTTTGTATCTTTATACTTAAAAGTGAGTCTCTTGTGTCATATAATTTCTTATTTTTTTATTTTTAGTTTTCAAAACAAGGTCCCCCTATGTATTACAAGCTGGCCTTATACTCACTATGTGGCTTAGGCAGCCTTGACTTTTCAGCAGTCTTCCTGTCTCAGTTTCCTGAGTGCTGGGATTACAGGTGTGTGCCACCACACCCAGCAGCATATAATTTCTTATGAAATCCTATAAATTCTACCATTAAATTATTTCAACCATTAACATTTTATGAGATAGTTGAATTTAAATCTGCCATCTTTATATTTATTTTCTAGTTATCAAATATGGTTATTTAATTTTTATTCTTTTTGTTTTTGTGATTCCATTTTACCTTTGTGCTGGGATGGTTAGCTATAATTCTTATGTTAGTTCAGTGATTGCTTTGGCATTCATAATGTATAGCTTTGGTTCACCATGCTTTCCCTTCAAGTAATAGTACATTATATAGACCACACAATAGCAGCCCCATTTCTCCCTCCAAGACATTGTGTTATTAATTCATTTTACTAATAAATATATTTTAACTTGATTGTGGATTGTTGTTATTTTGGTTTTAAAAACTTGACTTTCACAGAGATTCAAATAAGAAGAAAAATAGACTTTGTATTAACCCATCAAGTTACCATTTTTCCCTCTTCTTAGGTTTGAGTTTCACCTGGTATCCTTTTTCTAATGTTGGAGACATTAGAAAATTAGACATTTTAGACTAAGGTTAATGTTTCCCCATGACTAAGACAATTTCCTTCTTAATACTCTAAACTATGGCTTGTAAAGTATAAAGTTTCCAGCCTGGCAGTTAGAAACAATCACTATTCCTGGAAGAGTTTTCCATACTTGTTTTGGCTCAAATGTGTCTCTTAAAGTTCATTTGTTGGGAATTTTATCCCCAAAATAACAATCTTGAAAGATGGGACCCTTATGAAGGGACTGGGTCATGAGGCCAGAGCCCTGAATTCATGGATCAGTGTCAAAATAGGATTAAGTTCATTATTAAAAAACTATGCTTGGATCTCTCTGCCTCTCTCACACTCTGTTGCCCTTTTGCTTTCCACAGTGGAATGAGGCAGCAAGAAGGCCCTTGCCAGAGGCAGGTTCCTCCTTGATCCCAGACTTCCCACCCTCCAAGAACTATAAGAAATAAATCTCTGGTTTTTCAAATAAATTATCCACACCATTATTTTGTTATAGCAACACAAAGTAAACTACAGACTCTTTATTTCAGGTGGTTCTTTATCTTTAGGTAATTTTCTCACTCATGTACTGGTAAGAACTCCATTAATACTCTGAGAGAGAACCTTTGCAAATTTCCAGTGATCTTTCTCTGTACAGCTCCCTCTTCTCTACTCTTCTGTGCTGTGATCACCGCTTATCCTTGAACTGTAGAAATCTGTATCCATCTACTCAGTTCATGGGGCCCATAGGGCTATGTTACTTCCTGGAGACCTCCAAGCAGTAAGCTGCAGCAACACTGTGCTGGTTTTCATATGTCAGGATTCACTTTTCTTTGTTGCCTGTGATTCAGTATCATGAAAGCCACATACTTCAAATACTTTTCCCACTTTTCAATCGTTTCTGTTGAAAGGGTAAATCTGGTCCTTATTAGTCCATGTTGCCTGGAAATTTAAAAGAACTGAATATTTCATTGTATTTAATTTTAATTAATTTAAATTTAAATAGTCACATTAGGTAAAACTGAATGGGACAGAAGGTGCTGATTATAAAGGTATTCACATTATGAAACTTCATTGAACTGTGTACTTAGAATGGTACACTTCTGGGTAAAATTGTGTGACATTTCAAGGTAAAAAAAAGTCTGAAGAACCAAAATATTTTTCTAAAATCTGCACAGAAGAGGCACTTTTTTTCTGGATAACTGATAAGGAAAGCCAAAGAAGTTATGTGTGTGTGTCCATAAAAAATTAGCAAGGAGTAGGTAAACAAATAATGCTCCTTTTTCCAGGAAAGATGAAAGGATTAGTGGTAAGGAAAGCATGTCTATCCATACTACTATACTTCAAACTATTGGTACTACTTTCATTTTATAGCATTAATCATATCTTTAATCTTGTGAAATTAAACTCAGTTATCAGAGATCTCCTGAAAGATGAGTAGAAATTAGTTTTACTATGGATCTAGGTAGAGGAAGTTTATAGACAACTACAGGCCGAGGTAGAATGTCTATATATGCACTGAAGTATGCATCACAAATATAAGAAATAGCTTTGTGATTTTTGAGGGATTTAAAGAATGTCATTATAATTGAAAAGCTAGAGTAAAAGAAAGTGGCTCAAGGCCAGACTGAGGAAAGGCAAAAGTGAACGATGCAGGCCTCTTTGATCCTGCCGGAGATTTTGGTCTTGGTCATAAAAGCAATATAAACATCAAATAATTTTATAGTGAAGAGGGACAAAATTAAACTTGTATGTTAAAAATCACTGCATACATACTATGATGGGTAGGTTAGGAAGAATATGTGGGCCAAGAGGTATGACAGCAAATATGGGAAAGACAGTTTTAGACTACTTAGAAAAGAACTAAACAGTCTAAATTACTAGAGAGTGAACAAATAAGTTAAGACAGCTCTTGGATGTAAAAGCCTGGGGTGCTGAAAGATATAAGAAAGAGGGTTATTTTTTCATCATGAGAACATTTTTTTTCTTGTCTGATTGCATTTGTTATACATAGTCTTTGAAAATTTTAATCTATAAGAGTAGATGGGAGCCAGGCATGGTGGTGCATGCCTGTGATCCAAGTACCAGCAAGGCTGGGGCAGAAGGATCACCATGAGTTCGAGGCCAGCCAGGGCTACATAGTGAGTTCCAGGCCAGCCTAAACTGCATAGAGAGACCTTTTTACAAAAGAACAAACAAACTAAAAAAAAAACAAAAAAATTTTTTTTAAAAAGAAAAGAAAAAAATAAGTATATGATACTCTGAAGGTGATTGTGTGTGTGTGTGATTGCGTATACACATGTACATATGTATGTGTATATATTTTGTTATGCACACATACACACCCAAAGATATATGTAATTTTAGGTATATAAAGTGATGTGATACCCTGTTTTTGTCTGACTCTTATGTTTCCAGATTACGCTGTCCCCTTTCTTAACATGAAGAGTTCAGATTGCTCTTCATGGCAAAAACTCCAATTTGTTTTGATGTTGAGTTCTGTGGAACAGAAAGAGCTTAGTTTATTTTGATGTCCTGAGTAAGAAGATGTCATATTTCTTTGTTCTTATTTTTCACAAATTTTAATATTCTTAGTTTTAAATGAACAAGAGGATTGCCTGGAAACTAGTAATTGAAGTTTGTCTTGAGACTCTCACTTATCCAACATTTTATAGACATTTATAACTAAATTATTGCTGATAATACTAATTCTTATTAAGTCAAAAATTTTATAAGTGATTATTTTTGTGTAATTTGAATATCTTATGAATAATGTAAAGTAGCTGCCTGGTCTGGTCAGGGACTAGACTTTGTCACATAACTATTTCTTATGAATTATGTTGCATTGGCCAACTGTCTGGAAAAGCCAAAATTCTCTGAAAGATAATGACAATAATGTAATGGGGTTATTATTGGGTAGAATTCATGTATTTAATTTCAGGGAGAGATTAGGAATAAAATATTGAAACTGCTGCTCTTTCACTGCTAAAGTCAGACCAAGTCATAGATAACAGTACCTAAGTAGAATGATTTTTAAGAAAGAAAAATTTTTTGTATAACAGTGTAACATATTTCTAAAAAATGTTCATTCACTTGCATCCACTACATGATTCAAAGTCCCCTCTTAAAAGCTTGTCACCTTCCCTAGAAGCAAAAAGAAACTTTATAAAAGATTAAACAGACAAAAAATACAGTGGTATAAATAATAAGATCCAACTTTTTCTGTGTATTGGGAATTTCACCTTCATTTTATGATTTTTGCATCTAGTAGCATGAACACTTTGCTCCTAACAAAATTAAAAATGCCTTCAGGACTATCACAACTACATACTGAAACAGAATTTGCCAGTAAGAATTTTATTATGAAATGAGGTTGCAATGCAAAAATACTTGTTTCAATTTCAAATGGGAAAATAGCTTCAATTAGTTCTCAGAGGAACCTTGATTTATGTAGATGAGGTGGTGAATCAAAGGAGTTTAAGTTAAATTCAATTTCAGGTACTACTTTGAGATATCACATAAAATGCTTCACTCAATGAGTATTTATTAGTAAGACAAAAAGAAATCACTGTATGCTTCTAGAAACTATTATGATTGTGCGCCACTTGGAGAAAAAATAAAATATTTAACATCTGTATATACATCACATAAATTGAAATCTGTAACTGTGTTAAAAGTTTAGAGAAAGTAGGAAACTAGATATATTTGATCAATGTGTGTTTGAATACAATCTTGTTCTTTTTCACAAATCCTCAGGTAAAAAAGAAACTCAGATCTTGACAAACTCAAACACACAAATTTCCTTCCATCTAAAACAAGAGTTTCCCTCTAAGGCACAAATATTCTAGAAGCTTCCACCAATAGAAAGATTCAAATAGAAACCTTGACAGACATGATTTTGCAGTACTAAGGAGCACTCAATTTACAGGATTGTTCCTCCTTTCTTAAAAGGTGAGGTATAACTATAGCAGCACAGGACTCAAGACAGGGTGGGAGAGGAAACGAGAACAGAGGCCTGGTCTTTTTACCTTTTTTTTTTCTTTTTACCTTTTGTGCAAGGTTTAGTGCTTCAGAAAGGGTGGCATTACAATTAGGAGACCTTCAGCTCCATGTAAGAGAAAACTCAGCTCAAAACGATTTAAGCAGCAAGAAACATTTATTATCGGACATGACAAAAAGCCTTGAGGAGGGACAATTCCTAAATAGGATAATTTAATGGCTCAAACATAACATCTAGGAATCAGGCACTTTCCGTACTTCTCTGTCATGTTTACTTCCAGACACAATACCCAGCAGGAGAAAAAAAAACAGAGTGTTCCTTTAAAAGAGAGGAAATCTCTCCCCAAAGGGCCACAACTGTCTTCCCTTCACATCTAATAAGCCTTCACAATAATAGGCACTTATGGGTCCTATCCCCTTTCTTAAGCCAATTACTCACAAGGGATATTACGCTTTTTGCCTTAGACAATGAGTAGGCAATTTTTCTCTGTAAAGAGCTGGATGGTAAATATGTGATGGCTTAGAAGCCATACAGTCTCCATTGCAACTATTCATCCTCACTGTTACAGTGCAGAAGTAGCCACATATGATACATAAATGAGCATGGCTGTTTTCCAGCAAAACCTTATTTACAAAAAACTTTGAAGGTGCAAATTTGGCCTACAGGCTGTAGCTTGCTGATTCCTACTTTAGGGGGATTTGGGTTTACTTCTCACACTGTGAACATGAAAAAATCTGTTTAGATATAAAAAAACTCTATTCTTTTACTTCATAGTCATGTCCAAGTGCCCTAAATTAATGCCTTGGGGATCTTCTGTGATATCAGTGATTCCTGTTCAATTTAACTTTTCCTGGTTTTGTCTGCTAAAAAAGGACTAGAGAGCCCTATTATTCATTTACCCCTTTCTCTTTGTCAGGCTATGTAAGTAACGCATATTTGAAAGTTGCTTTGGTAAAAAATTCTGTGCTCAAATAATCTTTTTACTCTGCCTGTAATTCTATCAATTATATTCATTCAAATGCCACCTCTAGAGTAAAGGACAATATCATTTAGCCACAGCTTCATACAATGAAATTTAATTTGGTTATTTTTTCTCTTCAGTCTTTGATAAGAGATATATGGTGCCACTGAAATAAAGATGAGAGTAGTGGGAAATAGGATAGCATTTCTAATTCAAAATTGTGAACTAAGCATAAATGTTTATCTCCTCCCTTTCTCTCCCCTCTTGATACTATTAAAATAAAAATTATTGAGCAAAAATATTATAAATTCCCAACAATGAAGAGAATAGAATCTTGCACAGATAAAGTTTCAGGAAAGTAGCTTTTAAACAAGTATTTTCTTGGAAACAGAATCAGAAAGCTCAAATTACTTGAGCATGTGAAGAATGATGCTATAAGCAAGGAGGGTACCTCTGAGGCTAGCAAGTCTTAGAGAATCTTTGCAGTTAGACATAGTGGGATGGTGGGTATGGTAAGGACCAGGAGCAATAAAAGCATTGAAACCATGAGACATAAAAGGTATAGCTAGAATCTTGACTCCTGGCCTTTAATCATCTCTGTTTCCATAATGAACACTTGTTGGAAGGATTCATTGCTATAAAAGAAGCCTAGTTAATGAAGAACTAAGAAATGGAGAACAATTCTATGTTCATGGATAGAAACATAATGTTGTCAAGTTGACTATTTCAATTTGGTCTATAGACTCAAGGAAATCCCCACCAAAACTCCAGCAGGCTATTTTGCAGACATGACCAAAGTGATTCAAAAGGTAAAAGACAGGCAAAAGACCCAGAATAGCCAACATAATATTGAAGGAGAAAAACAAAATTGAGGAACTAACACTACTTGATTTCAAGACTTACTATACAGTTATAGGATTCAGGATAATATGGTTTTGGCAAAAGAAAAGACAAACTGATTGAAATGTAGCAGAATAGAGAAATAGACTCACAAAATATATTTAATAACTCATTTTTGACAAAGAAGTAAGAACAACACAATGGAGAAAAGATAGTCTTTTCAACAAATGGTGCCAGAACAAGTGGACATCCACATGCAACAACAAAAATAAATAAACAAACAGAATCTTGGCACAGACTTTAATCTATTCACAAAAATTAACTCAAAGTGGATCTCTATTAGTTAGCTTTCTCGTTGCTGGGACACAACAACCAAAACCCACAAAATAAAGGAGGAGAGATTTATTTTGGCTCACAGTTTTTAGAAGGTGCAGTACATGGTTGGTTAGGTCCAAGGCAGAGGAAAGCTGCTCACCTCATGGCAGATAAAGAGGAGAAGGAGACAAGAGAGAGAGAGAGAGAGAGAGAGGGAGAGAGAGAGAGAGAGAGAGCTGCAAAGGAGATATATTGTCCCAAGTCATGCCCCCACTGACACACCACTTCCAACCAGGCTGCATTTCTTTTTCTTTTTTTTTTTTTTTTTGGATTAAATTCTTTTATTGGTGCATTGTAGGTATACAAAACAATTACATTTCTCATTGGGAATTGTACCTTTATATAATGCATCTTGGTTCTTATTTTTTCCCCATTCCTAGCCCTCCCTTCAGGCCCTCCACCCTTCCCTATTTACAAAGACTTTATTTCCATTTTTGCCATTTCTCATTATTTTGTCCTTTCCCTTCTTTCCTTTCCCCTGGTCCTCCCACTACCCCTACCCCTTTGGACCTTTTCTTCCTATTTTACATTATCGATTATTCATTCTAATAATTGGTACATTTTAGGTATACAATATAATGACATTCAGCATTGGAAATTTGCACCTTTACATAGTCTCTCTTGGTTCTTATTTTTCAACCTTGCCCAGCCCTCCCTTCAACCCCCCCATTCCTCCCTATTTACAAAGATTTTGTTCCTCTTTTTCCATTTTCTCATATTAATCCCATTCCCTTCTTTCCTTTCCCCTCCCCCTCCCACTTCCCTCCCCTTTGCCCCTTTTCTTCCTATTTCACATGACCTATTACACATTTTAGTCCTTATTTACACTTTCAGTTTCTCACACCAGAGAAACTATCTGGTATTTATACATCTGTGTCCTATTTATTTCACTTAAGAGTATCGCCTCAATGTGCATCCACTTAGCTATAAATGTCTCTAATTTCTCATTTTTTATGGCTGAGTAGTACTCCATTTTATTAAAAAAAACCACATTTTCTTTATCCAGTCTCCAGCTGATGGGCATTTGGGCTGTTTTCAAGTTTAGCTATTACAAACTGCGCTGCTATGAACATGGGTGCACATATATCACTGTGGTATGATTCTTTTAATTCTTTGGGGAAGATCCCCAGCAGTGGAAGAGGGGGTCAAATGGGATTTCCAGTCCTAGTTCTTTGAAGTATCTCCATACTGATTTCCACAGTGCTTGCACTAGTCTACACTCCCACCAGCAGTGGAGCAGGGTTCCTCTTTCCCCACAGCCCTGCCAGTATTTGTTATTGGTTGATTTCATGATAGCAGCCATTCTTTCTGGAGTGAAGTGGAATCTCAGCATTGTTTTCATTTGCATCTCTCAAATGACCAGTGATGTGGAACATTTTTTCATGTATTTATTTGCTATTTCTACTTCTTTGTCTGAGAAATGTCTGTTCATTTCAGATGCCCATTTTTGGATTGGGTCTTTAAATTTGGGAGGTCTGACCTTTTTAAGTTCTTTATAGATTCGAGATAGTAGACCTTTGTCAGAGGAAGATCAGGTGAAGATTTTTTTCCACATTGTGGGTTGTCTCTTCATACTGCTGGTGGTTCCTCTTGCTGTGCAGAAGCCTTTTAATAAGAAGAGATCCCATTTGTTGATTGTTTGTGCTAGTTCATGGCCAACTGAGGTTTTGTTCATAAAATCTTTTCCTACACTGATGTCTTCAAGGGTTCTACCTAACCTCTGTTCCAACTGGTTCAGAGTTTCTATTTTAATATTTAGATCTTTAATCCACTTTGATTTTAGTTTAGTGCATGGTGAGAGATACAGGTCTAGTTTTAATCTTTGGCAAGTTGAAGCCCAATTTTTCCAGCACCATTTATTAAAAAGGCTATCTTTCCTCCAGTGAGGGTGTTTGGCTCCTTTATCAAAGATGAGATGGCTGAGTGTGTCTGCCGTTGTTTCTGCATCTTCTAATCTGTTCCACTGGTCCTCAAGTCTGTTTCTTTGCCAGTACCATGCTGTTTTTATCACAGTCAGGCTGCATTTCTTAATAGCACCTTCTAATCATGAATTTATCAATGGATCAATCCACCAATAAGCATAGTGCCCCCATGAGCCATTCATGCCCCTAAAGGCCTGCCTCTAAACACATGAGACTTTGGGGGGATATTTTAGATTTAAACCATAACAGAATCACAAACCTAATTGTAAAAAATGCAAATCTGTAAAACTCCTGGGAAAAAATCTAGATGACTAGTTTGGTGATGATTTTTAAATAAAAGCCCAAAAGTATCATCAATGAGAGAAAGAATAAGTAACTCATGATAATTAAAAGGTTTTGCTTTTCAAGAGAATGAAAAGATAAGCCGCAATTTGGGAGAAAATATTTGCTAAAAACATATCAGATAAAGGCCTATTACCCCAAAATTTGGAAAGAACTCTTAACTCTTAATAGTATGAGTAATAAAAACTCAAACAACCCAATTTAAAAATGGGTCAAGGATCATACCAAACCTCACTGAAGAAGATATACAGATAGCAAATAAACATAAAAAGATGCTCCACATTACACATTATGAGGGAAATACAAATTAAAGCAATGATTTATTACTCCACATTTATTACAATGGCCAATATTCAGAACACTGACAACTAACAAATGCTGATGAGAATGTATTACAAGAAGAACACACATTCACAAACCAAGTTTTTAAAGAGCTCATACAGAAAAGTGGCCCAGCCATTTTGGAAGATATTTCAATACTTTTTTTAGAAAAATAAATGTCCTCTTAACATAAGCTCTAGCAATCACACTTCATGGTATTTACCCAAGGGATTTAGAAGTTTATATTCACACAAAAACTGGCACTTATATGTTTATAGCAGCTTTATTCATAATTAGCAAAACTTAGAAGCAATCAACATATCCTCCTGTAGATAAATGCATATATAAACTGTAGTAAACCCAAACAATAGCGTATTACTCAAAGCTGAAAAAAAATGTGCTATTAAAACCTAAGATGTGGAAGAAACTTCAAAGCATATTATTAAGTGAAAGAAGCTGGTCTGAAATTGAGACTACCTACTATATGACATTCTAGAAAAGACAAAGCTATGGCAACAGTTAAAAGATCACAGTGGTTGGCAGGAATAAAAAGGAGGGACAAATACTGTAATAGTGGATTCATGTCAGTATACATTTGACAAGACCCACAGAATGTCCCACACCAAGTGTGAACCCTACTATTACTACGAACTCAGGGTAATAATGATCTGCCCCTATAGGTTCATCAGTTGTAACAGTGTTCCTGTCTAGTGGTATATACTGACAATGAGTAAGGCTATTATAAGTGTGTGGCCACAGGGGTATGGGAAACCTCTGACAATTTTGCTGTGAGCCTAAAACTGTTCAAAGAAAATAAAGTCTATTTATTAAAAAGGAGAAGCACTGGTATGTTTCTAGATTGTTTGCCATAATGAAGGGCTCTTCCATCAAAGCTCTGCCCATGAATACAGTGTTGTTCTATTGCTTCACTCACTCATTCATTCATTCATTCACTTAATTCAACAATTATTTATTGAAAGTTAAACAGCAGAAGAATAAACAAAGTCTCCGTTTTTATGTAACTTACATCCTTAAAAGGATCACTAAACATGTGAGGAAAAACATTGACCTAAAAAAGAAGACCAAGAGTTTAAATGGAAAGTAACATGGTCCCTGACTGAATTCTCTCTGAAGCTATTACAGGGCTTGGAACCCAAGTATCAGCCAGCCAGTGTTCTGGTCTGGAAGGTCTGGAGAGAAATCTGCTTCGAAGGTCATTCCTGGTGTCAGAATTCACCTCCTTGTGGTGATAGAACTGAGGTCCATGATTTTTATCGTTGGCTGTCAATGGGCTGTGGACTCAGTACGTAGAGGCTACCCACACTCCTCCCAAGTTTGTCTTCAAGCCACCAGTGGCACATTGAGCTGGTCTTGTGCTCCTGGCCTCTGACTTCCTTTCTGCAGCCATATAAAGGGGGAAACAAACTAAGCTTTTAAGGAGCTCATATGGTTATTTTAGGCTCACTGATAGTCACTCTATTTTAAGGTCGACTGTATTATAAAGATAACCTAGTCACAAGAATTATACCAATTACATTCATAGACCTGGGATTATATTGGACATGTGGATCAGAGAGGAGAGAATCTTGGGAAATATTTTAGAATTCTGCCTATGACTAGGCTTTTCACACAAAATTACAAAACACCAAGGTGTTTAAAATATTTCAGAAAAAAATAAACACAGGACTTGCTATGGAATGAGAAACAAAGTATCAGGTTTTTCATCAGCAACAGTGGATATTACCATGCAATAAAACAAGGCTTTCAGTTTTCTAAAGGAATTGCTTTTCAGTCTAGAATTCTATTTCTAGCCAAATTGATATAGGCAAAATACAGAAAATTTTATATATGCAAGCAGCTATAAAGCTTTTCTTTCCCATGTTTCATGATACCATAACCTGGGTGGTTTGTAAACAATGGAAATCTATTTCTTGTAGTTCTGGAGAGAACGATCCAGAACTGCAAGATTCAGTGTGTCAAGGACCATTTCCTGGCTCATACATGGGACCTTCTTGTTGTGTCCTCACGAGGTGAAAGGGGCAAGGAAGTTTTCTGCAGACTCTTTTAAAAGGAAGGGCACTAATACCATTTCTGAGGTCCCTGCTATCATGGCCTAATCACCTCATAAAAGTCCGACCTTCAAATTCCATCCCGAGAGGTTAGAATTTTAACATAGGAATTGTGGAAGAGAGGCACAAACATTCAGTTCACAGGACCACGAACCCTTAAGAGTGAAAGCGAGTGGAAAACCAAGAAAGAAAATGACAGCAGATTATGCACGCAGCAGATTCAACACAGTAAAAGGAAATCGTGAGATGGAAGCTGCTTGGCGGGTTTACATAATCACAGCGTATCTGGAAGCTGGCAGGAAAGAGCAGCCTCTGGGTCTGTGGGTGTGGCTCAGTGGCAGAATGTATACCTAGCGTATATAAGGCCCTGTGTTCACTTCCCAGCGTGCGCGCGCGCGCGCACACACACACACACACACACACACACAGCCTCTGTCCTCAATTTCTTCAACGCTCAAGTGACTAGTAATAGTACTTCAAGAGATAATTACAAAGACTTAACAAATTCATGTTTGTGAAGTGTTTAAGTATTTTCTTTCATAAAAACATTAACTATATTTATGAAATAGATTTGGAGGTAACTAGAAGAAATGTTAAAAAAAAAAATAGTTCATGAGAGGCAGGGCAAAGTTTTTACTCTTTGAGCTCCATTCCGTACAATTTTTTGAAAAAGTGCTACTGATCAGCAATATTAAACACGTCACATGTGTTAAATAAAAGAATGCCTACACTATATGCACTCTATTGACTGTAAGGGGATAGTATAGCCATAGTTTTTTTTTAGAAAAACATAGAAATTTTTAAGAGGAGAGAATTAAATGAATTTAGGTCTAATGAAAGGCAGGTTAACTATTTCAAAAAAATCAAACGCTGAGAAGGAGGAGCTAAATAGGATTATAGCAAGAGAAGGAGTTAAAGTTGAAGGAACATGTTTCATTTTGCTTTTTAAAAAACAAGTTTAAGTTCTTTTAAAAAAACTTTTTTTAAAGTTTAAAAGTTGTTTCTAAGAGGAAAGGGAAAGCTGGAGATTTAGCTCAGTGGTTCCACTGCCTGCCTCACAAGCACAAGGTTCCAAGTTCGATCCCTGGTACCAAAAAAATAAAAGAGAAAAGGGAGAGAAAGGTTTAGTGTTTCCATCCTCAGTCATCTCCATTAGTTCATTCAAACCAGCTAAAATTAAAATAATGAGAATATTATATTTTGATGTAAACAATTTTTTAAAAATTTTTATGTAAAGTGTGAATAAAAATATCTTCAGCAAAGCTGCTACTTTATTGGTCTCTAAAAGTGAAGTAAAAGGGGAAAAGTTTTCCCGGCACACACAGCTTATAGATGAGGTCTGTAATGTGGCCCCCAAGAGGTGAGAATACAGTAAGCCAGCTCCAAGGAGAACAGCGCTCATCTGACTGCCTCTTTGTTTCTGCTCCATGTCAGGCTCCCCTCCTCTCCCCCAGTGCAACAGGAACAGGTCCATAGGCAGAGGCCATGCAGCTGTCTGGTTTCTGAACTTGTATTTTGGAGGAACGCCCAGGTGAAGGCTCGGTCACTGAAAGTGGACTCTGGTAATGATTTGTTCATTTTGTCCGTGGGAAGAGATTTCAGTTTGTTGCATGTAGTTTGGGGACCATCAAATACATGTTCACTGAAGAAGTACTTCAGCATAGTGCTGCTCCAAGTGTGGAGTATGGACTCACATTACTGGTCGGCAAAGGTAATCAAAGGTAAACATTTGTTCTACAAGAATGTGACAGAGTAATTTTATGTCTTTCAAGTCTCATCCTAAAAGTCTGTTTATTGTCTTGATTTTTAAAATTTCATTTTTCTAGTAATTCTTTTTTGTAAGCATCATTACCAAAGTGATAAACTATAATATTGAAAAAAATCCTCCACCATAGACAGAGAAGCAGTACTTCAGAGCACTTCCTACAGGTACCCCGACCTTGAGAGGACTTGGGTTCTATCTATCCCTCTCCCAGTCTGGCCTGGGATTGGGGTGAGCCACTTAACTTTTCTAAGTCATCATGTCCTCTTTTGTTTTAGGTAAGGGCAATAATTCATACCTGAGAGGACTGATTGTTTCCTAAATAGAAGGACTGCTTTCAGGCAGCTGCTTTATCCATATGCACATGGTTAAAGAAAGAATTTTTTGCAGTGTCTGTGTAAAATGGTACTTCGTAGAAATGTTTGTGTCTTACCTCGTTTTATGGTTGTTTTTGCAAAGAATCTCACTCAGTGGCTGTTTGCACTAAGCTGTGTAGAGGCGCGGATCTTTGGTGGGTGATTAGTGAGCAGGTAACCTTGCCCAGGCTTTTATCTCCCACTCATTGTCTTGCTGCCTGTTGGCTGTGCAGACCATTGTTAATGAATGCAGTGAGCAATAAATGAAATGTGATTGGCAAAGCCTAAAATGCAGAATTATAATGTCAGTAATCTTTCACATCCCTCTTTCACATTCTGCTGATGCTCTGCACAGTGGGCCGACATGGCTTTCCTTCAGAGACTCATCAAACTACCTGAGGGAATGTAATGGCTTTAAGATCTCCTTTCTGTTTTATTTCTAAATAATCATGCATTTTAGTAGCTGATGGAAATGGGACTTATGCATGAGAGGTGTACAGAATTTCTATCCAATTCCGAAGGGCCACTTTATGCTCTGTAATTGTAGATGTATTTATTTAACTGATAATTGTAAGTTTACATAAATTCTTTCATTTTTAACTCTTTTTACACATTGTGTTCTGATAGAAATTGCCCTTTCCAGGAACTTGTTCAGGGCTGGGTGTAAATCTACAATATCTCAGCAGTAAAATAACCCTGGAGGGATAATTTTGTGCAACCATTTCAATCTGGATACCAATTAAATTAGTATGATCTATCTAACTGCCATCACACAAAGTAGATTCCTGTGCCGTCTACTCACCTCTTACTTAGAGAAAACCATCAAATTTATTTGGCCCTAGTCAGATGTAAGATCATATATCTTTTCCAGAGCTTTATGGTTTCTAATAACAAGAGAAAGTACTGAAACAAGCCTATTTTCATGGTTGTCTTTCAATCAGTATGTAACACATTTTCTATTTTGTCCTCAGCAGAAATAAATTGTACTTTAAATCCCTGCCTTCCTTAAATATGTCAAATATGTGGGATGTGATATCATCTTTAAAGTGGAAACTTTTGAGATGGCATTGTTAGGAAGGCTTAGAAAAAGTATTTTGCGAACCTGTAACATAATTCTAGAACAGGCATTATTGCCTTAGAAGATACGGGCATCCTCTTGAGATTAAGAAATTGCTATAATTGCTATGTGAAAGAGCAGGTAGAGAGATAGTTTTTGTTGATAAACTTTAAGGTGCTTTAGAGAAGCAAGACAGAGTAGCTTTAAATCTATAAGCTCCTTTCTTCACCCCTAATTGCTCAAATCCTATTTCTCCACATCCTTGAACCTTTTTCCTCCCACTAACTGCTTCAGTTCCCTTCAGTTTTTTTTGTGGTACTTTATCCATACAGTTCAGTCCCTTGGAGAGAAATTTACTAAACTCACAAAGAAGAAAACGTCATAAACAGAGCTGGATTTCCTGTTTTGAAAGGCCATGGGGTTTTGACTGTTAACTTCTGGTGACAAAGAAACATGCGTTGTGGCTATAAGTTATGCCAAGCCATATATTCCTTGTTCTACACTTAATGTTTAATAAATTGCTTTCATCAGTTAGACTCATTAACAGCATTTTACCTTTTTTAATAGCTTCTCATTTTCCCTCCCATTCTTATAGTTGTCCTTAACACTCTCTAAAGGGTACTATTCTTCTTGTGTGACAGATGGGCATAACTTTGAAAGAAAGTGATTTAGTCATTAACATCTATGTACGCACACCACTCTTGCTAAGAAAACACTTAAGGACACAAAAGTAGTCTGGCTTTTGAGAGAAATCCTATCTCAGAAGTTGAAATTAAAAAATGCTCTCAGAAGAGTTGCTTTTTGTTAGGATTATTTGTGGGGAGCAAGGATGTAGAAGCAGAAGGCATGCTAACAAAGATGTTATTCTATGACCTTCCAGGTCTGGAGGTAATGGCTGGGAACAGCAGAGTAGAGCAGAGCAGCAGGGGTATAGAGTAGAAGGAAAGAAGGGATCAAAGACTGTGGAGAGGCTGCACCCCACAGCCAGCCAAGCTCCCCTTGTTTCTCAGATGGACGTGGCAGTTCCTGCCTGAGCACTGGTGATGTTCACTGTTGTGTTGACCAGATCTGTCCCATGCTCTTGAGCCTTCCTGTTCCAGGCCAACCCTTATCTCTTCTCTCTTTGAAACACGGTCATGGTTACATCAGCAACACCATGAAAAATAATATGATAAACTTATTCACATAAATAAAATTACTCTCTTTTAGGTAGATCCATTACTGTATTTCTACGATCCCATCATATGCATTCATTCCTTTATTGAAGAAATAGGTTTTAAGTAGATCCCACCTGCCACTGGCTATGTTAGGTACTGAAGAAATCTCCCAACCTGGGCTCAGAAAGTTTATAGTCTATGTGAGAAACTTAGATATTAAATGAAAAGATACATTTTAAATGTATTACAACTACAGCAATAAATTAATGCCCTTTAGAGTAATTTTTATAGGTTGGGTAGAGTGGTTTCTGTGGAAGCATTTCTTCATGCTATTTTTTTTCTATGTTGCACAAAAACTGAAGTCTTTTATTTTTCAAGTAGGAGAAACGAAACACAAAGGAGGAGATGATTTCCCAAAGTCTCACTTATAGGTGTTTTTTTTTCTGTTCCTTAAGGTATATATTTCTTTATATATGTTTAAATTACTATGTGAGGTATGGGTGCTGATGTTAAATACCTAATCCCCTATTTTATACTTTGTAACACATAGTAGAATTTCCTTTTTTTAGGATTCAGATTCACCACTATGTGGATAAGGTGTTTATTTCTTAATTTCTAAGTTTTGAACAGAATATTATGAAACTACAAAATTACTGGAAGTTCTGAGTTGTACAACACATGAAGTAAATAAAAAACCAAAAAAACAGCATTTAAGGTGACTAGAAATTAAACAATCAAGGTAATAGGGCTGATATGACCTGGAAAACAGACATCTGAGAAATAAGTTGGTCTGAAATCACATAAAGGACCCTTTTTAAAATGCTGTGTCCTCACAGGAACTCTGCAAGGCTAGTCAGGGCAAGTACAGCCTTCCTAGTGCTTTAGGAAAGTTTAAGTCTTGCCAGTGTAACCCAACTAAGGAACAGTGCTAAGACTCAGAACCAGGGCTCCTGCTTTCCAGTTTACTATGAATGCTACTGCAAGGCAGTCCCTTTTCCACCCTCTGCCTTCTATGAATGTGTCTGATGGCTCTAGTCCAATGGTCCCATGAGCAGTCACAGGACAAAAGGAGTCAAATTCATACCACCAAGGACATATGTTTAGAAGGGAATTCAGAAGTTTTGCAAAAGGTAATTCATATTCAATGCAGAAAATTAGAAAATCAACAAAACTCATTTTAGTTCTATTAAATATAACCAGTACATATAATATAAACATATACATATATATACTGTGTATATAAATGTATATATATGTGTGTGTATATATGCATAATGTATATAAATATATCTTTCAAATTTTTTTCTCTTTTTTTGTTAATATTATTATTATTTAGTGGGTGGTTGAGAGAAGGTCTCGCTATGTAGTTCAGGCTGGCCATGAACTCACTATGTAGTTCAGACTGACCTGGAACTTGCAGTGATCCTCCTGCTTCAGCTTCTCAAGTACTAGGATTACAGGAATGAGCCACCATGCCTGGTCTGCTCTTTATTTTTTAATAAAAATTGTATTGACATTCTTTGCATACTGCAGGTTCAAGTTAAAATATATATCTTGTATATTGTTTTACATAGTTATTTGTCCATGGATGTGGTTTACAGATTATAATATTTCTGTTATATGAATGCACCTTAACTTGTTAGTTAATTTAACTAATTTCCAATTGTCAGGTACTAATTATTTTCTGCCAATGTATACATAGTTGGAGTGGTAGAGTGGTATGTTTCTTTGGTTAACATGGTAGGGAAAACAATTAATAATTTTTGCCAATTTCTGTGGTACAAGTATTTCCACTATGGCCAATTTCAAAGTTACCAGTAATTAAACGCTTCTAAGTGTATTCAATGCTTCCAATGCTTCCAGCACACTTCTGCATAGCTGACATGTATATCTTTATGGATAAACCCTTGTCATATCATTTTCCCTCTGTTTTTGACTTCATAAACAGAAAAGTAAATGCAAAGTTATTTAATGATCAGCATTAGTGACATATGTAAATGTCTTGTATTGTTAGTGAAGATTCATTAACACTTCTATTTTTTTCCCTTGGTACTGGTACCAGGTATCAAACTCAGGACCTTACACTTGCCAGGCAGGAACAGCACCACTGAGCTATGTCCACAGCCCCTTCATTAACAGTTCTATGATGACTATGATATTTTTATTTTGAGTCATTAATCCTAACCAAGTCCTCCCCACTCAAGGAATTAAGGACAATCATTGACATATATGCAATATTTGGATTTACGTTAACTCATAAATTTTAAAATTTGAGTCTTGTACTCAGAACCAGGAGCATTAGTGTATGTGTAATAGGAAGATGTGGATTGTCATGCCAGCTTTACCAATTTTTCCCCCATTCCTAGCCCTCCCTTCACCCCCTCCACCCTTCCCTATTTACAAAGACTTTATTTCCATTTTTTCCATTTCTCAGCATTTTTCCTTTTGCTTCTTTCCTTTCCCCTCCCCCTCCCACTACCCCTACCCTTTTGGACTTTTTCTTCCTATTTTGCATTATCGATTATTCATTCTAATCATTGGTACATTTTAGGTATACAATATAATGACATTCAGCATTGGAAATTTGCACCTCTACATAATCTCTCTTTGTTCTTATTTTTTACCCTTGCCCAGCCCTCCCTTCAACCACTCCAGTCCTCCCTATTTACAAACATTTTGTTCCTATTTTTCCATTTTCTCATATTAATTCCATTCCCTTCTTTCCTTTCCCCTCCCCCTCCCACTTCCTTCCGCTTTGCCCCTTTTCTTCCTATTTCACATGACCTATTATACATTTAGTCCTTACTTACACTTTCAGTTTCTCACACCAGAGAAACTACTCAGTATTTACACGTGTGTCCTATTTATTTCACTTAAGAGTATCACCTCAATGTGCATACATTTAGCTATACATGTCTCTAATTTCTCATTTTATATGACTGAGTAGCACTCCATTTTATTAAAAAAATCACATTTTCTTTAGCCAGGATCCAGTTGATGGGCATTTGGGCTGTTTCCAAGTTTTAGCTACCACAAGCTGTGCTGCTATGAACATGGGTGCACATATATCACTGTGGTATGATTCTTTTAATTCTTTGGGGAAGATCCCCAGCAGTGGAATAGTGGGGTCAAATGGGACTTCAAGTCATAGTTTTTGAGGTATCTTCATACTGATTTCCACCCTGGTTGCACCAGTCTACACTCCCACCAGCAGTGGAGCAGGGTTCCTTTTTCCCCACAGCCCCACCAGCATTTGTTATTGGTTGATTTCATGATAGCAGCCATTCTTTCTGGAGTGAGGTGGAATCTCAGCATTGTTTTCATTTGCATCTCTCGAATGACCAGTGATGTGGAACATTTTTTCATGTATTTATTTGTTATTTCTACTTCTTTGTCTGAGAAATGTCTGTTCATTTCAGATGCCCATTTTTGGATTGGGTCTTTAAATTTGGGAGGTCTGATCTTTTTAACTTCTTTATAGATTTGAGATAGTAGACCTTTGTCTGAGGAAAACCAGGTGAAGATTTTTTTCCACATTGTGGGTTGTCTCTTCATACTGCTGGTGGTTTCTCTTGCTGTGCAGAAGTTTTTAATAAGAAGAGATCCCATTTGTTGATTGTTTGTGCTAGTTCATGGGAAACTGAGGTTTTGTTCAAAAAAATCTTTTCCTACACCAATGTCTTCAAGAGTTCTACCTAAACTCTGTTCCAACTGGTTCAGGGTTTCTATTTTAATATTTAGATCTTTAATCCATTTTGATTTTAGTTTAGTGCATGGTGAGAGATACAGGTCTAGTTTTAATCTTTGGCAAGTTGAAGCCCAATTTTTCCAGCACCATTTATTAAAGAGGCTATCTTTCCTCCAGTGAGGGTGTTTGGCTCCTTTATCGAAGATGAGATGGCTGAGTGTGTCTGCCGTTGTTTCTGGATCTTCTAATCTGTTCCACTGGTCCTCAAGTCTGTTTCTTTGCCAGTACCATGCTGTTTTTATCACAGTAGCTTTGTAGTATAGATGCAGGTTGGGGATTGTGATACTCCCTGCCATGTCTCTGTTACCTAGAATTGCTTTTGCTATTCTGGGTCTCTTCTTCTTCCAAATGGATTTTTGGATTTTTTTCTCAAGGCCCATGAAATATGCTACTGGGATCTCAATTGGAATTGCATTAAATCTATATAGCAGTTTTGGAAGTATGGCCATTTTCACTATGTTGATCTTTCCTACCCAGGAGCAGGAGAAGTCTGTCCATTTTCTGATATAATTTTCAATCTCTCTTTTCAGAGTGCTATAGTTTTCAGAGAAGATGTTTTTGATTTCTTAAGTGAGATTGATTCCTAGGTATTTCAGTTTTTTGGATGCTATTGTGAAAGGAATTATTTACCCAATTCCTCTCTCAGTGAATCTGTCATTTGTGTAGAGGAAAGCTGTTGATTTTTGTGTGTTGACCTTGTAAACAGATACTTGACTGCATTTGGTCATTAAGTCTAGAAAACTTTTGGTGAAGTTCTTGGGGTCTTCTATAAAGACTATCATGTCATCTGCAAATAATAACAATTTGACTTCTTCATTGCCATGGCTAATGTTTCCAAAACTATACTGAACAAGAGTGGTGACAGTGGATATCCTTGTCTTGTTCCTGATTTTAGTGTGAAGGATTTCAGTTTTTGACCATTTGGTGTGATATTGGCTGTTGTTTTTTCATAGATGGTTTTTATCAGTTTGTGGTAGAGACCATCTCTTTTTTATTTTTTGTACGGTTTTTATCATAAATATATGTTGGATTTTGTCAAATGCTTTTTCTGCATCTATGGAGATAATCATATGGGTTTTGCCCTTGGCTCTATTGATGTAATGTGTTACATTGATTGATTTGATTATGTTGAACCAGCCCTGCATCCCTGGGATAAATCCCACTTGATCAGGGTGTATGATCTTCTTGATAATCTTCTGCATTCTCAGTGTCTTATTAAGGATTTTCGCATCTATGTTCATTAGTGAGATTGGCCTACAATTGTCCTTTTCAGTTGGGTCTTTCTCTGCTTTGGGGATCAAGGTGATGCTTGCTTCCAGGAATGAATTTGGGAGTATTGCTTCCCTTTCAATTTCACTGAAGAGCTTAAACAGTAGTGGCAGAAGTTCCTCTCTAAATGTCTTGTAGAATTCAGCAATGAAGCCATTAGGGCCCGGGCTTTTCTTAGTTGCTAAGTTTTTAATTACATTTTCAATTTCATTGGTTGATATTGGGTTGTTCAGAATTTTTAGGTCTTCTTCATTCAACTTTGGTAATTCATATGTATCTAGGAATCTGTCCATTTCTTCTGTGTTGTCCACCTTATTGGCATATAGGTTCTGGAAGTAGGTATTGATGATCCTCTGGATTTCTGCTGGGTCTGTTGTAATTTCACCTTTTTCATTACTAATTGCATTTTTTTTTCCTTTTCTTTCCTTTTTCTGATAAGGTTGGCTAAGGGTTTGTCAATTTTGTTGATTCTTTTGAAGAACCAACTCTTGGCTTCATTGATTTTTTTTGTATCATTCTCTTAGTCTCCATTGCATTGATTTCTCCTCTGATCTTTATAATTTCCTCCCTTGTATGAGCTTTGGGTTGTCCTGCTCTTCTTTTTCTAGAAGCTTGAGGTTCAGCATCAGGTTGTTTAATTGGGCTTGTTCTGTTTTCCTAATATGAGTATTCACTGCTATGAATTTCCCTCTTAAGGCTGCTTTCATTGTGTCCCATAGATTCCCATATGTTGTATTGTCATTGTCATTTAATTGAAGGAACTGTCTGGTTTCTTCTTTAATTTCCTCTGTGACCCATTGGTTATTCAGAAGTGTGTTGTTCAATTTCCACTTCTTTATGAAATTTTTTGAGTTTCTTTTGCTATGGATCTCCAATTTCATCACACTATGGTCTGATAATATACAGGGGATAACTTCAATACCTTTGCACTTGCTTAAACATGTTCCGTGTGTGAGTATGTGGTCTATTTTGGAGAATGACCCATGTGCAGCTGGAAAGAATGTGTATTTTGATTTTGTGGGGTTGGAAGACTCTGTAAACATCTGTTAACTTCATTTGTTCAAGAGTTTTATTGAGTTCTTGTATTTCATTACTTATCTTTTGTCTAGTTGATCGATCTATTTGTGACAGTGGGGTGTTGAGGTCCCCCACTACAATTGTATTAGTGCATATATGACTTTTAATGTCCATTAGTATTTGTTTTATATAGTTGGTCACACTAATGTTTGGTGCATAGATATTTATGATTGTCATCTCTTTCTGTTAAACTGTTCCTTTTACAAGGATGTAGTTTCCTTCTATGTCTCTGTTCATCAGTGTTGGTTTGAAATCTACTTGATCTGCCAAGAGGATAGCTACTCCTGCTTTTTTTCAGGTTCCCATCACATGGAGTATTGTTTTCCACCCTTTAACTGTCAGTCTATGAGATTCACTTTGAATTAAGTGTGTTTCTTGTATGCAGCATATTGTTGGATTTTGCTTCTTGACCCATTCTGCCAGTCTATTTCTTTTGACTGGTGAACTGAGACCATTAACATTGATTGTTATAACTGAAATGTATTGAGTTTCCATTGTCATGACTTTTTCATTTTGTTGGGTTCTCCCCCTTTTCATTTAATTTCTTGTCATGCTAGATGGGTTCATTCTGCTTTTCTTCCTGGGGCTGTAATCCTCAATGTCTGTTCCTAGGATATTGTGTAAAATTCTTTGGAGTGCCGGTTTGGTATTCACAAAGTTCCTGAGGTGCTCTTTGTCATGAAAGTATCTTATTTCTCCATCCATTTTGAAAGATAGTTTTGCAGGGTACAACAATCTGGGTTGGAGGCTGTTTTCTTTGAGGGCTTGGAATATGTCACTCCAAGCTCTTTTTGCCTTGATGGTTTGTGTTGAGAAGTCTGCTGTGATTCTGATGGGCTTTCCTTTGTATGTGATTTGTTTCTTTTCTCTGACTGCTTGTAGAACTTTGTTCTTCTGTTGAGTTTCTGGAATCTTAACAATTATATGCCTATGTGTAGATTTTTTTTGATCAAGGCTATTTGGAGTCATATATGCCTCACTTACCTGTATTTCATGCTCTTTTCCCCTGCTTGGGAAGTTTTCTGCCATTACTTCTATGAAATATTTTTTATGTCATCTGCACTCTCTCCTCTTTCTTCATTGAGCCCAATCAGTCTTATGGTATTCTTCTTTTCATTGTCTAGCAGCTGCTGGATTGATTTCTCATGTTCCCTTATAATTTTGAAGCAATTTTTCGTTTCCTTATCATTAATTGCAATCTTATCTTCTATATCCGAAATTCTGTCCCCACTTTGGCTCATTCTGCTGTGTAGACTTTCAGTGGAGTTTTTCATCTCCTGGAAATCTATTTGCATCTGTTTTATGGATTCCATTTGTTTCCTATGTTCTGATTCCATCATGTTCCTTAGCTCCTCTCTAGATTTATTAATCATGTCTTGTACCATAAGTAAAATCTTTGCTGTTATCTGAGAAATTATTTCTGATTTCATTTTTTCCAGATCCCCTTTTGTTGCCAGTTCTATGGGTCCAGGTGGTTGAGTATCAGAGTGTTCCGTCTCATTTCCCTTTGGAGTTGCTGTAGGTGAATACTTATTTATGTGTTTTCTCATTTCTACTGGGGTGGGCAGGGGGGTTGCTGTTGGCACCCGCATGGCTCACCTCCTCTGAGCTGTGAGAGTTGGGACAGAGGCCAGGAGCGGCAGTAGGGAAGGTGGCCCAGAAGCCTCTCCCTCTGGGCCACGAGCAGTGGGACAGAAGCAGGCCCAAAAGCCCTTTCCTCTGGGCCAGAAATGGTGGGAGGGAAGGTGGCCCAAAAGCCCTTTCCTCTGGGCTGGGAGAGGTGGGAGGGATGGTGGCCAGGAAGCCCCTTCCTCTGGGCCGTGAGCGGTGGGACAGATGGCGGCCCAAAAGCCCTTTCTTCTGGTCTGGATCCACCAGCTCTACTAATTAACATATTCCCACATTTGTCAGCATTTTCCTAGATTCTGAAGTTCAGCCTCCTCATTTGCAAAGCAGAAATCACAGTGTTTATTTCACAGGATTCACAGGTTTACTGTTCTGTACAATTTAAAGATGCTTTTGATGGTGGGATGCAACATAATGCCATTTGGGTAGATGCAATGCAAAAGTCTTGTTCCTTACAGCTCAGAAGGAGAGCACAAAGAATGTTCTGCAGACACCATAACAGTGAGCTATAGGGGACAACATATATGTGGGAAGCACGGTAGGTTTTCAAGTTTTCTGTGGACTGGCTAACTTGAATAACTTTTCAAACTCCAGGGAATGGGATGTGCCCCTGGAGCTCATTCAGGTTGTCTGGTCCGGGTCCTGAGGGAGATCACAGCTAATCCCTAATGGCCTGGAATGTGAAACAGGAAGGGAAAAGGCTGGGCTGTGGACTTGACATTCTGACGTCAAGAATCAGATGTTCAGGACGTGGGACTTGTCAGCTTTTTTCCTGTGCTTTGCCCTTTACTCTCAGATAAAGCCTCTTCTATGACAGAAAAATGACCATTATCCACAGAAACTACCCACAGTTCCTTTGTGTGGTCTCACCTGTAGAGTGTAGTGTTGGGATAACAGTGGTTCTGATCATTCTTGAATCCAGAGGTTCATTGGGAATCCTTTGAAAGCTATGGACAGACTCCATGAAATGTGTAAGTTTATACAGACTGTGCATCCCTAATCTGAAAACCTGAAATCCAAAATGCTCCAAGCTCTAAAACTTTTCAGTGCTGACCTGACACCATAAGTAAAATATTCTGCACCACCAAACCTAAACCTCCAATACTATAGTGATTAGATTTGAGCCCCATCCCCAAAATATCTTATTATGTATACACACAAATATTCCAAAATTTAAAAAAATACAAAATCTGAAATATATTTGGTTGTAAGCATCTCAGAATGCTAACCTGTACATGGAAACTTTGCCTTTGCTGATTTTGTTGCCATAGCAAATGCAGGTTACAAAAGCATGTGTTTTGCTATTTGCTCCCAGAGCCCTCTGCCTCCATTTTCTTTTCCAGTGGAACAGTTCTGCCCAAAGAAAGTACAGGCTTCCAGTAAAACCATGTAAGTTAGTGCAGAGGATTGGAACAAAATTACCTGATTAGCATAACTAAAATCATCCACACAACCATTCAGGTCAATAATGAGCCCTTTCTTGTCAAATTACTCAGAATGGATTTCTTTTGTCTTCATTAAAAGGAAATCATCTTCAGGCCCAATCAAGGCCTGAGAGATATCTTCTGCAAAAACAGTTTTTTCTGTACTGCATAAAGAAATTTACACTGTTTCATTTGTTATAAACTTCCTGAAGAAATCGTATTTTTCATGAAAGTAATGACTTTATAGCTACAAACAAGACTTACTTCAAGGTACTTGGAAAATCCTTTGATTCCAATATATTCTGATATATGTATAATATTTAATTTAATAAATATTTATGAAGCACTACTAGATAATCAGTCCCTCTAATAGACATAAGGATGTACCACAGAGAGAAAATTACTGCAAGGAACCATGATGTGTTAGTACCTCTATCTTTAGCCAAAAACAACAACAAAAATCCAAGGTGTTGCCAAATATTTCAGATATTCTACCCAACTGTAAAGTCCCCAATTTTTTTTCCAAAGACATTGTATTTTTTAAGCAATCTGAACACATCCATTTCTTGACTTTTCCTTACAGACATAAAATAGAAGTGCATTTCTGATAGCATCAATTTACTTATTCAACAAGTACATCAAGTATGTATTCTATATCATTCACTGTAGATGCAGAAGTGAGTAAGACTTGGTCCTAAACCCTCTTGTAAGCCATGAAGGAAGAAGGCTAGGAACTATCTGAACTATAGAAATTAGCAAGTCCATTTCCACCTAATTTATGTTGAAGGAAAATGGCAAATCTGCCAGTTTCTCTAAGGCATGCCTCAAAATATTAAGTGTAATATCAGCAGTTTTGGATTAGATGATTTAGACAGAGGCACAAACCACAAACCAAGCCACAAACTACTTCTCCTATTTCCAAAGCATGGATTCATTAAAGCCTCTCCAATTTGTGTCATATCTTCTACTTGGTGGGGCAATGAAAACCTCACAGGGAACTTAGTTTTTGCATTGAATTTAGAGTGAGCATCTATAGGGTTGTCTATATATCACACCTTTTCTGAAAATTCTTCTTTCATCCAAACATATCATTGGGTATCAATGGGAACTACTGTGTTTCTGTAACACAGTTCATTCAGTGGTCAGAGCCATTGAACTAGGGATGGCCACATGATCCAGCCTAGACAAATAAATATGTTCATTGGAGAATTTGCATCTACTATTAAGCACTTTAACAAAAGCTAAACTCAAAAAAAGGAATACTATAACAACCTGGAAAGAATTTATTACCAGTTTAAAAATATAATTTGGATCCTATTTTTCTTCTGATTTATTCATTGTTCTTTAAGATGTAAAAGAACTCTTCACTTAAGTCTGTATGGCCCTATAAGATTGTTCTCCTTCCTTTCTTGACTTCATTTTTTATCACTCTATCCTTTATTCAGCCTCACTAATCTTTTCTCTGAAATGTGGCAAGCTTATTCTAGTCTCAAAGACTACATGTATCCACCAAAAAACTGAAATAAATACCCTCCAATTTTCCTGTAACAGACTTCCTTACATACAAGTTTCAGCCTCCATGACCTTAGCTAATGTACCCCCTTTCTTAAGTCACATTGACTCACATTATCATTTTTCTAGCATCCTTATTATTACCTGAAATTAGAATATTTTTATATCTGTGCTTACTTGCTTCCTTCCTTCTCCTCAGTTACAATGTGCTCTTCTAATTTCTTCATCTGATTAGCATACTGTTATATCCCCAAGACCTGAAAAAATACCTAACATGTTGTAGCAATCAATAATTGTGATCAATAAATATTTGCTGAATTCATTAAAAGATCCTATAATATCTAATACTCAGAAACTGTTGTCATCTTTTTTTTTTCAATAGTTGGAACTGAGATGTAGAGGAAGGTACAAAGAGGAAAACAAAGCAGATATCTTAAGATTAGCTTTATTGGTAGACTGCAAGACCTGAAAATATTAAAATCCCTGGTTCTGCAGGGGATTTAGCTCTGCCATTCCGGTGCCTGCCTCGAAGCGCAAGGGACCCGAGTTTGATCCCCAGTACCAAAAAAAAAAAAAAAAAAAAAAAAAAAAAATCCCTGGTTCTAGTTCATTCTTTGAGCCATATGTATCCCTGTTATCTTTCCTGTAATGCTCTCAAATTCCTATTATCAATTCTTTTTTTAAGCTAATTTGAGTAAGATTTCTGTTACCTCCAATGGAAAAAATCATTGTTTAATTCAAGTATAATTTACATCTAATAAAATGAAAAAAATAGTGCACACTATTTATAGAGATAATTGGATCTCATCTCACTGTGGCATTTTAATACATGAATATAACATATTCATTCTCTCTGTTACCCTCTCCCCTCTTCTGTCCTTCTGATCTCTTTCCTCTTGTCTAATAGTCACCCTTCTATTTTCAGGTCACCTTCTTCCTTCTAGATTCCACATATTATGGAAAACATAAAATTCACAGATCTTAAATATTTAATTTGATAAAATTTCACAGTTGTAGAATCTATGTAACAGGTACTCAAAGCAAAATATTGAAAATTTTTACTAATCTAGTATATCCACTTTCATCCCTTTCTAGGCAGCCCTTCAACCCCCAGACAGAGGCTTCTAACTTTGATTACTATAGACTAATTTTTCCTGATCTTGTAATTAATATACACAAAATCATAGAGTGGTTCATATCTTATATATTTTATCCAGTATAATGTTTTTGACATCCACATTTTTACATTACCAATTCAAGGCTTTGTTAATGTGCTTTCCTTTTGTTGCTAAGTAGCATTCCATTAAATGAATGTATGCAACTTGTGCATACAAGAGAGACTTTTGCATGCAGAAATTGTGCATTAGTTGAATGAAAGCAGAATGGGAATAGAAAGAATCATTTATTTAGGATGAGGAAGAGATTCTATGTCACTGGTAGCAAAGAAGTTGGGCATCCGCCTTTTTTTATATTGTGTGTTCAAAGAATTTTTATGGGGCTTGGTAGCAAAATGTAAAAATATTTTAGCATGTTAGCTACTTCATTTAGGCTTCATTAAAATTTTTCACTGAAGGAATAACCTTCAGTTGACAGTAGCTCAACTGAAAGTAACTCAAGGACAGTAGCAGAAATTTATAACTTCTGCCTTCAACCAACTTGAGGCCAAATGATCTTTTACTTTGGTGAACTGTAGTAGCCAAATCCTCAGTTGAATTCCATTATAGAATTAAACAAATAAATTGGATTCTAGAACTCAGAATGGGAATTCTGAAGTTCCCAAGGTAATTGACACCCCTCCAAAAACCAATGTTGTGGGAGTAGACAAATTGATAACCCCTTCCTTTGTAAATCACATTCTGCTGGAGTTGAAATATAGCCTGGGGCTAGGGGACTCACTAAAGTAAAAAGGCACAAACCACTCTGTTTTAACTTATTGGTTTTCATCTATGAGACGGAATCTTAAACTGAGAAAGAAAGAGATGAGAAGAGTACTAAAGTGTGATGCTATAAAGTAGGTTCTAAGGAAATAAAATCCAGTTCAGGCTAGGGATTCAGAGGACAATTCAATAATATATTCTTCACTGGCTATTCAAACATAGGATTTCTGAAAATAAGATGACAAATGACCAATAGTTTATAGAAGTTGCATTGCCAGAAACTCAGAAAGTCTACATCCAAGTATTGGCACTAATAACAAACTAGCAAGATGATTGAGATTTCTATGGAAAAATCTTTCAAAATCTCAACCTCAGATGTAGTTCTCAGAGGATATTTTTCTTTGGAAAAACTCTGTCGGTGGGCCCGAGTGGGGCCGAGCTGTTGTAGGCTGACCGGGAACTGCTTGCTCCGGCTTGCTCCACCAGCTTTCCACCAGCTACCAGGACAGGGTGAGGAGGACACCCCACCCCCACCCCGGGCAGGCCCACCAGCTGACAGCTGGGCTGAATGGGCGCTTCCAACAGTACTCCTCCCCGCCCCCGGCCTCTGGCCTTCTGGCTGTGCAGCTACTTGGTTACACACTGCAGAGGCACAGGGGGACAAAAGCCATTGTCCTGAGCTCCAGAAGTGAACAACAGAGAGAGTGCCTGTCTCAGGCTCCCAGATGAAAACAAGCCCACTGGAAAAGTGAAGGAAATCTCTTCAATAAAGGTACACCAGACCACCGTGATTGGTAAATTGGAGGGATTATCAGCTCCCATCGGAAACTGGACTTTCTTCAGGGGAAAAGCAGCTGAAACCTGCAGTAGAAACGTGCACAGTGCAACACTGCAGGAGGACAGGGAGCTCAACATGAACCAGAAATCTGCCTTAATCTCATGGGTCTGGGACTAGCTTACTGAGACTCATTGATTTATAACTGCAAACTGCTGCCCACGTTGTCTATTGTGACAGCAGAGACACACCTTGAAGGAGGCCCTTTACTTTTTAAAGGTGATAGATTAATAACTACCACAAATTGTCATTCTTTAAGAGGTATTTGATGCTATGGTGTTGCTGATTATCTGACTTGGGCTAAGATGTCGTGATTGATCTAAACAGTTTTTCTTTCTGGTATAATGAAAATGAGATAGCCTCTGAGTCATTAGAGACTCAAAACCTAAACACCAGCTATATCTGGTAGACACCTCTGAGAAGCAATCATTCCATAAGAGTTTTAAATAGACCAACAAAGATACTTACAATAAACAACTTCATAATATCAACCCAGGAGCTAAACTAGGGATAGTACCAAAAACAAAAATGAGAAGGCATTTAAGCAAGTCACAAACCCAGACTTCCACCCCACAAAAGGCAATTTCTGGGGGAAATGAGATGCAAAAGTCTGATAATCAACCACCTGGACACCCTGAACTGATAGCACAGAAAGTAACAAAACAGATGAATGAGGCTCTAGAAAAATTCAAAGCAGAAATAATCTCCCAGATAACTACAGAGATGATGAGCAGAGTGAAAGGCATGATTAGAGGCTCTAGAACAGAAACCGATGAAAAAATAGATGAGCTCAGAAACATGCTGGAAGCCATGAATGCCCAGAATAAGGAAGAAATGGAAACCATGATCACCCAACATAAGAAAGAAATAAAATCTATGAAACATATTCAAACAGATATTCAGGAAATTAAAAACTCCATTGAAAGCATGCAGAGCAGATTAAGAGAATCTGAAGATACAATATCAGTTATAGAAGACAGGATTGCAGTGAAGGACCATGAAAACAGAGATTTCTTAAAAATAGTAAGGGACCATGAGAAATCAATCCAACAGCTGCTGGATGATGCAAAGAAGAATCCATGAAAAAACAGGAGAGGCACGCCCTCCCAAGGTCATGGGTCACACAGAACACGCTGAATCAGCCCACGCCCTGGCAACAATCCACAGGACACGTCCCCACACCCACTCCTCTATACAGCCACCTGATTCCACACTACAAAGACACAGGGGACACTGGAACACCAGACCATGGTACAGGGTCCTGCCACTCCCAGCCCAGAGGAAGGGGCTTCTGAGCCGCCATCCCACTGCTCCTGGTTCAGAGGAAGGGGATTCCCAGCCACCATCCCTCCTGTTGCTCCCAGCCCAGAGGAAAGGGCTTTTGGGCTACCTCCTGTCCTGCCACTCCTGGCCCAGAGGAAGGGGCTTCTGGGCCACCATACCTCCCACCACTGCCAGCACAGAGGGAGGGCCTTCTGAGTCACCATCCCATTGCTCCTGGTCCAGAGGAAGGGGATTCCCAGCAACCATCCCTCCCACTGCTCCCAGCCCACAGGAAAGGGCTTTTGGACCACCATCCCTAACCCTGCTCCTGGCTCCTGTCCCACCTCTCCTAGCTCAGAGAAGGTAATTCATGCAGGTGCCAACAAACACTGCCTCCCAAGACGAAATGACTCAAAACCAGACTTCCAGATCACCTACAGCAACCCCAAAGGGAAATGAGATGGAACATGCTGATACTCAACCACCTGGACCCATAGAACTGGCAACAAAAGGGGATCTGGAAAAAATGAAATCAGAAATAATTTCTCAGATAACAGGAGAAATTGTGGCCCTAGTGCAAGGCATGATTAATAAATCTAGACAGGAGCTCAGGAACATGATGGAATCCCAACATAGGAAACAAATGGAATCCATAAAACAGATGCAAATAGATTTCCAAGAGATGAAAAATTCCATTGAAAGTCTACACAGCAGAATGAGCCAATGTGAGGACAGAATTTCAGATATAGAAGATAAGATTGCAATTAATGACCAGGAAAAGAAAAACTGCTTCAAAATTATAACAGAACATGAGAAATCAATCCAGCAGCTGCTAGATGATTCAAAGAAGAATAACATAAGACTGATTGGGCTCAATGAAGAAACAGGAGAGAGTGGAGATGACATAAAAAAAACTCTTCAAAGAAGTAATGGCAGAAAACTTCCCAAGCAGGGGAAAAGAGCTTGACATACAGATAAGTGAGGCATATAGGACTCCAAATAGCCTTGATAAAAAAAACTACACATAGGCATATAATTGTTAAGATTCCAGAAACTCAACAGAAGAACAAAGTTCTACAAGCAGTTAGAGGAAAGAAACAAATCACATACAAAGGAAAGCCCATCAGAATCACAGCAGACTTCTCAACACAAACCATCAAGGCAAGAAGAGCTTGGAGTGACATATTCCAAGCTCTCAAAGAAAGCAGTCTCCAATCCAGATTGATGTACCCTGCAAAACTATCTTTCAAAATGGATGGAGAAATAAGATACTTTCAGGACAAAGAGCACCTTAGGAACTTTGTGAATACCAAACCAGCACTCCAAAGAATTTTACACAATAACCTAGGAACAGCCATTGAGGATCACAACCCCAGGAAGTAAAGCACAATGAACCCATCTGGCATGACAAGAAATTAAATCTAAAGGAGGAGAACCCAACAATAAGAAAAAGTCATGGCAATGATAAGTCAATATGTTTCAGTTATAACCATCAACGTTAATGGTCTCAATTCACCAATCAAAAGAAATAGACTGGCAGAATGGGTCAAGAAGCAAAATCCAACAATATGCTGCATACAAGAAACACACTTCATTCAAAAGGAAACTCATAGACTGACAGTTAAAGGGTGGAAAACAATACTCCATATGACAGGAACCTGAAAAAAAGCAGGAGTAGCTATCCTCTTTGCAGATCAAGTAGATTTCAAACCAACACTGATTAAGAGAGATGAAGAAGGACACTACATCCTTGTAAAGGGAAGAATCCAAGAGGAAGAGATGACAATCATAAATATCTATGCACCAAACACTAGTGCACCCAACTATATAAAACAAATACTAACGGACATGAAAAGTCATATGTGCATTAATACATTCATAGTGGGGGACCTCAACACCTACTGTCACAAATAGATCGATCAACTAGACTAAAAATAAGTACTGAAATATGAGAACTCAATCGAACTCTTGAACAAATGAATTTAACAGATGTTTACAGAGTCTTCCACCCCACAAAATCAGAATACACATCCTTCTCAGCTGCACATGGGTCATTCTCAAAAATAGACCACATACTCACACATAGAATATGTTTAAGTAAGTGCAAAGGAATTGAAGTTATCCCCTGTATATTATCAGACCATAGTGCCATGAAATTGGAGATCCATAGCAAAAGAAACTGGAAAAATTTCATAAACACGTGGAAATTGAACAACACACTCCTGAATAACCAATGGGTCAAAGAGGAAATTAAAGAAGAAATCAGACAGTTCCTTCAGTTAAATGACAATGACAATACAACATATCGGAATCTATGGGACACAATGAAAGCAGCCTTAAGAGGGAAATTCATAGCATGGAATACGCAAATTAGGAAAACAGAATGAGCCCAATTAAAAAACCTGATGCTGAACCTCAAGCTTCTGGAAAAAGAAGAGCAGGACAACCTCAGAGCTCATACAAAGGAGGAAATTACAAAGATCAGAGGAGAAATCAATGCAATGGAGACTAAGAAAATGATACAAACAATCAATGAAACCAAGAGTTGGTTCTTCAAAAGAATCAACAAAATTGACAAACCCTTAGCCAACCTTGTCAGAAAAAGGAAAGAAAAGGCCCAAATCCATGAAATTAGGAATCAAAAGGGTGAAATTACAACAGACCCAGCAGAAATACAGAGGATCATCAATACCTACTTTCAGATCCCATACACCAATAAGATGGACAACACAGAAGAAATGGACAGATTCCTAGATACATATGAATTACCAAAGTTGAATGAAGAAGATCTAAAAATTCTGAACAACCCAATATCAACCAATGAAATTGAAAACGTAATTAAAAACTTATTAACTAAGAAAAGCCCAGGCCCTGATGGCTTCACTGCTGAATTCTATGAGACATTTAGAGAGGAACTGCTGCCACTACTGTTTAAACTCTTCAATGAAATTGAAAGGGAAGCAATACTCCCAAATTCATTCTTGGAAGCAAGCATCACCTTGATCCCCAAAGCAGAGAAAGACCCAACTGAAAAAGAGAACTATAGGCCAATCTCACTAGTGAACATAGATGCAAAAATCCTTAACAAGATACTGGCAAACAGAATGCAGAGATCATCAAGCAGATCATACACTCTGATCAAGTGGGATTCATCCCAGGGATGCAGGGATGGTTCAATATATGCAAATCAATCAATGTAATACACTATATCAATAGAGCCAAGGACAAAAACCATATGATTATCTCCATAGATGCAGAAAAAGCATTTCACAAAATCCAACATGCATTTATGGTAAAAAAAAACCTACAAAAAATCAGAATAGATGATCTCTACCTCAAACTAATAAAAGACATCTATGAAAAACGAACAGCCAATATCATACTAAATGGTCAAAACCTGAAATCCTTCACACTAAAATCAGGAACAAGACATGGATGTTCACTATCACCACTCTTGTTCAGTATAGTTCTGGAAACATTAGCCATGGAAATTAAACAAGAGAAAGAAATAAAAGGAATAAAGATAGGAAATGAAGAAGTCAAATTGTCATTATTTGCAGAAGACATGATACTCTATATAGAAGACCCCAAGAACTCACCGAAAGTCTTCTAGACTTAATAACCAAATTCAGTCAAGTAGCTGGTTATAAGGTCAACACACAAAAATCAATAGCTTTGCTCTACATGAATGACAGAGTAACTGAGAGAGAAATAGGGCAAATAATTCCTTTCACAATAGCATCCAATAAACTGAAATACTTAGGAATCAACCTAACGAAAGAAATCAAAGACCTCTTCTCTGAAAACTATGGCACTCTGAAAAGAGAGATTGAAGATGATTTCAGAAAATGGACAGACATGCCCTGCTCCTGGGTAGGAAGGATTAATATAGTGAAAATGGCCATAATTCCAAAAACTGCTATATAGATTTAATGCAATTCCAGTTGAGATCCCAGCAGCATACTTCATAGACCTCGAGAAAACAATCCAAAAATTCATTTGGAGCAAGAAGAGACCCAGAATAGCAAAAGCAATTCTAGGTAACAGAGGCATGGTAGGGGGTATCACAATCCCCAACCTGCAACTATACTACAAAGCTACTGTGATAAAAACAGCATGGTACTGGCAAAGAAACAGACTTGAGGACCAGTGGAACAGATTAAAAGATCCAGAAACAACGGCAGACACACTCAGCCATCTCATCTTTGATAAAGGAACCAAACACCCTCACTGGAGGAAAGATAACCTCTTTAATAAATGGTGCTGGAAAAATTGGACTTCAACTTGCCAAAGATTAAAACTAGACCTGTATCTCTCACCATGCACTAAACTAAAATCAGAATGGATTAAAGATCTAAATATTAAAATAGAAATCCTGAACCAGTTGGAACAGAGGTTAGGTAGAACCCTTGAAGACATCAGTGTAGGAAAAGATTTTATGAACAAAACCTCAGTTTCCCGTGAACTAGCACAAACAGTCAACAAATGGGATCTCTTCTTATTAGAAACTTCTGCACAGCAAGAGAAACCACCAGCAGTGTGAAGAGACAACCCACAATGTGGGAAAAAATCTTCACCTGCTCTTCCTCCGACAAAGGTGTACTATCTCAAATCTATAAAGAACTTAAAAAGATCAGACCTCCCAAATTTAAAGACCCAATCCAAAAATGGGCATCAGAAAAATACTAACCAGTGCAATAATAAGATTGAATTATACACTCATTAGGGAGATGAAGTTAAAAGTTTTAAAAGCCTTGTTATGACTTTTTCTTTTTGTTGGATTCGCCCCCTTTGCATTTAATTTGTCACACCCAATGGATTCATTCTGCTGGGTTTCCTGGGGTTGTGATCCTCATTGCCTTTTCCTAGGGTATTGTCTAAAATTTTTTGGAGTACCAGTTTCATATTCATGAAGTTCCTGAGGTGCTTTTTATCATGAAAGTATCTTATTTCTCCATCCATTTTGAAAGATAGTTTTGCAGGATACATCAATCTGGGTTGGAGGTTGTTTTCTTTTAGGGCTTGAAATACATAACTCCAAGCTCTTCTTGCCTTGAGGGTTTGCATTGAGAAGTCTGCTGTGATTCTGATGGGCTTTCCTTTGTATGTGATTTATTTCTTTTCTCTCTCTGCTTGTAGAATTTTGTTCTTCTGTTGGATTTCTGGAATCCTATTATATGAGTATTTGTAGATTTTTTTTGATTAAGGCTAGCTGGAGTCCTATATGCCTCACTTATCTGTATGTCAAGTTCTTTTCCCCTCCTTGGGAAGTTTTCTGCCATCACTTCTGTGAACAGCTTTTTCATGTCACCTGCACTCTCTCCTGTTTCTTCATTGACTCCAATCAGTCTTGTGTTATTCTTCTTTGCATCATCCAGCAGCTGCTGGATTGATTTCTCGTGTTCCCTTACAATTTTAAAGCAGTTTTTCTTTTCCTGGTCACTAATTGCAATCTTATCTTCTATATGTGAAATTCTATCCTCACATTGGTTCATTCTGCTGAGCAGACTTTCGATGGAGTTTTTAATCTCTTGGAAATCTGTTTGTAACTGTTTTATGGATTTCATTTGTTTCCTATGTTGGGATTCCATCATGTTCCTCAGATCCTCTATTTTTTTATCTGTGTCCTCTCTAGATTTATTAACCATGTCTTGCACCATGAGTAAAATCTTTGCTGTTATCTGAGTAATTAGTTCTGATTTCATTTTTCCCAGATCCTCTTTTGTTGCCAGTTCAGAGAGTCCAGGTGGTTGAGTATCAGATTGTTCCATCTCGTTTCCCTTTGGGGTTGCTGTAGGTGATCTGGAACTCTGTTTTTGAGGCTTATTTATGTGTTTTCTCATTTCCACAAGGAGGAGGGTGCTTCTGGCGCTCACGTGGCTCACCTTCACTGCCCTAGGAGCTTGGGATGGCAGCGGGGGAGCTTCCTTCTGGGTGCTGGGACCGGCTGAGCTTCTCTCCACTGCTTTTTTTTTTTTTTACTATAACACCAAATTTATTGTAGGTTGTACAAGGGAAAACATTTCCAAGTTTCTTTTTAAACTCAGAAATCAGCTATCTAATATTTTTCTTAGGTACAAAGCTCTTACTCATTGCTTTTTTCTGAAATTTTAAAGTAATTTTCATGAATTATTCTAAGCACATGAAAAATCAGGCATCAAAGAAGAAAAGTAGGAATAATAGAACACGAAGATACAAGAAAGTACCTCTCCTTTATGTGAGAAATATTTAATTTCCAATTACTGGTCTACCAGAAGACATCCAAAATGTCTCAGAACTAGTTACTATCCAATATGAAATCTTCCCTGCTGCTTCTGCCAGCCAGCATTTCATTTCTTCTTGTAACCACCTCTGCATTTATTAAAAATAAAAAATAATTCAAGGAGATAATCCTTGTCTTGGTACTCAGTTCTTGGCATTACTAAATAGAGAAAAAATGCATATCCTGTTTCTGGAACATTTTCTTGCCTGTGAATTTTTTCTTTGGCCTGAGTTGAGGTACTGGGAATTTCAATCACTGTAAAATGGGAGGAAAATGCTGTTCTTGTGTTTTTAAAATGTGGAAACATAAAGCAGGTCCTGTAGGCCAGTGTTGGAAGTCTCAAATGAGCATACTATTATAAGTTATGTGAGGAATTCAGAACCACATTGCTTTACCATCTTCACAAAATTAGATACTTAAATACTCTTCCTATTTGTTGCAAATGGGACCTGAGCACTCTTTTATCAGTAAATAACACTGGACTTGTAAATAACTGGTACTAATATACTACATATTTCAATGCTGTCAGAAGATACAAATGACACATCAAGTTAAACATGAAACAGAGCTGTTTAATTTAACAAATGTAATTGACTTTGTTCATCAACCTTCTGATGTCTGGAGTCAGGGAGCGAAACTACAGGACCTTCCGTCAAATGCCACTTTCAGGCATCCTCAGAAAGCGAAGGTGAGGCTAAAGTCATGAGGAGGCTATCAACATGCCATTTTTAAGCATACATTGGCCTATTCCATTTGAATCAAATAGTTTTCTTTCACAGAGGAAAAATAAGTTCCTCTATACTTTGCTATTAGGAATTGGTGTGTGTTATCTCACTATTTTTACATTTCCACAGTCAATCCCAGCTTACCTCTAAACTGAGGAAATAAAAAATTTCTTGGCATCAACTCCTGAAGTAAACCCTAGGAAGAAGTAGCCTTCTATAATATAGTAAGATGGCAGATGAAGAGAGATGAGACCTAGGCAGCAACAGAACTCTCAGAAAATACACTTATTTCTGACCTAAATGTTGCCAGAGAAGCAGATCCCTAGATGTATCTTGGGGTTTGCAGCTGCCAGGAAGGTTTTTTGGGTGGTCACAGAGCTCATTAATCACTTCTGTGTGTTCACCAGCCTGGTGGAAGGTTGATGTGCAGAAGCTTAAAGGAGTGGGCAAACCTGACTGGCCTAAATCCCCTCAAAGCTCCAACTCATTTACGTGGTATATGAGGCTTTCCTGATGTAACCCTAAACCTCTCTTCCATATCATCCCTGACTATTGTTTTTGTCCCACCCTCAGCTTTAAGCTATGCTAGGTCATGTTTCTATGCCTTTGTAAATTCTGCTGTTGATTGTAATATTCTTCCTTCTCTAGTAAGCCATAAAGCTTTCAAAACTCTGCTAACTTCCATGCATCTTGTTGATTACTACCTTTTTTTATCCTCATCACACAATCCTATTACTTTTTGTTTCTCATTATAACCATTGTTTACTGTTGCTTTCTATTATAACTGTTGTTTGCTATTGTAACTGTTCTGAGAGACCAGGAAATAGATCATTTATGGTTTTACCATGAGCAGAATGCCTGGCATATGACAAGTGGATAATAAATGTTTGATGAATAGATGAGGAAATGAATCCCGATCAATGAATGTGTAGACTTCAACCAACAAGGCCAAAGTAAATTATATACAGAGTCAAATGATCCACAAAATTCAACATTATGAGTTCTGAGTGTCCAAAATTTGAGTTTGTATCTAGTAAGATTCAAGACAAACAAAAGAAAGAAAAATTAGTGTACACATGGTCAAATATCCAACCTTCTTCTTATTTTAATAAATGCAAATTAAATGAGAAAAAACACAAAATTTGAGTTTGGAAATAAGATCAAGAGGTCATGAACATCTAGATAGAAGAAAAAGGCAAACTAAGTACAGAACTGGAACACAAGTTCAGTTTGAGATTTTCGGGGTGGGGAGAATTATGATGTTAGGACTCAAAATAGTAGAGTGGCTTAAGATGAACTGACAAAGAAAATAATTGTAGACAACCAGTGTCCCAGCCATGGTCAGGCCTAAGAGTCTGAATACACAGAGTAGAGTTATAGCAAACTGATTTTGAGTTCAGGAGCAGGAACTTCAGTCACCCATGGCAAAATGTAAATCAAGTCCATCAACATTTTCAGAGCAAGGAAGAAAATCTAAGAACTAAGGAATACATCAAAAAGAATGTCTCATGCCAAGTCATTTACTTGCCTGTTTCACCTTATATTTTTTCTACCAAGGACAAACCCCAGTCAGCAAATTTTAAGAAAGGCTATCCAGACCTGTAGGGTGGTGTGAACAGTGTTTAATAGTTAAGCCCTGGAATCCGGCTGCCTGAACTACAAGCTTGAGTCCATTACTCTCCAGCTGTGAGCCATTGGTCAATTACAGTACTTAACCTCCCAGAGCTGTAAAACAGGGCTGAAAATAGTACCTACTTCACAGGGCTGTTGGGAAGACTGAATGAATTAATCCATGGGCAGGATTTAACTGGAGCCAGGAAGGTTCCCCGTGGGTAGCCAGGTGAGTCATTACACTTAAGGAAGGTCATGGTAGGAAACATACTAAACATACTTATTTGTTTGTGTAGAATCTGAATAGGTTCTCAGCCTAGGTATTTGTTTTTATAAAATACCTAACACAAGTTTCCTTTAGAAGAAAAACTCTACCAACTCAAAAAAATACCCCTTGGAATAGAAATAAGAACAAAGAAATACATCTAAAACTTTACAAGAGAAGTTGAGTTTTATTTGGTGGTTGATGTGTTGGTTTGGTTACAACTAGTTTATAATGTTTGGTTAGAGTTTTTTCAAAGTGGTTGCTCAATTTATATAACAATAAAAACATATACGTAATTTAATGTAGTATATATGGTATTGGCGGTGAAGAATTGGCCCAGTTCCTCTTCAGCCTTTGCCCAGCCTGTTCCTGCCTTCAGCTCCCCCATCACTGATGTGAGCTAGCAAGACCCATTTTATGCACTCCAAGAAACAAAACAAAGGAACAGAGATTATTATTGGTCAGAACACGATTACTTTATTGCATCTAGTTGTGAAAATGACTGAGATGTGTACTCTGTGTCAGGTAATATGCTCAGCAAAAGTTGGAATTCTATTGCTGCTGAAGATCAGATTTGGGGCAACTAATAGCCTTGCCAGAGCCAGCCTCGATGTCTTTGCCTGGACTGAGATGTTTTCCTTATATCTCCGCTGTGACAAATGCATTTGTAGGAAGGGAGTGTATTTGTTTGTTAGTAATGCATTAAACCAAAGCTGGACTTGCATGCATCTCTTCCTGTCACTGTTCTTTGTTTCACAGTAATGGGGATTTGTCAGTCATTTCTGACCAAAATGAATTTCTCCCATTGCAGAACTATTGCTGAGGCTAAAAGTCTAATTTCTCAGTTAGAACTGATATTTGTGAGGTGTTTACTCTTAGACCAAACTCCTAGAAGCCTTGGAGGTTTTAAAATTACATACGTGAACTTTTTCATGATAAATGGACCTTTGTACATACAAGTCTCATTACTTGTTATGATCTAATGTTTCTATCTAGAAAACTCTTACTCTTTCTTCAAAACCCATAGTGAGTGTTCCATTTTGTGAAGTCTCCTACTCTGGTGCCATTTAGCTTTGTGCCCTTCTGAACTCTCATAGAATGTTGTTTTTGTGCTAGTATCATGTCTGGCACTTTGTCTTGTGCATGTTTGAATCCCTGTCCTCTTGCGCTAAATGTGATAGTGAGGAAGTATTTGGAATTACTTGTTGAATAAATTGATTCTTTCCCTAATAAGTGATTATTAATAAGACTATTTCAGGGAATTTTTTTTCATTAACAAAAACACAACATACATCATAACATTGATATACACATAACCTCTTCTAGTTCACAAAGAAAATAAAACTATCCGACAGAAACGCCTTTGCTTCTCTGGTATCAAATTTTCAAACCTGATTGCTTCCTTTCCCTGTCATTATAGTTCAGAAAATGACCCTCCATCTCTGTTACAGCTCTCACATCCCCTGCACTTGCCCCAGAATCTCACACTGCTCTTCCCTTTCTCCTTCTTTCTCCTTTAACTTCTTTCTATTACGTTTTTCCACTCATCATTGAAACATATACAATTCAGTTTCATGTTTAAAAGAAACCATTGTTTTTGGATTCTACTTCCTTGTATATTGCTGCTATGTTTTCTTTCTCCTTTACAAAGCCTTGAAAAAGATGCCTAACTTTACCTACTGCGGACTCCTCAGCTGCTCCTCTGCTCCTCTCCTCCTTCAGCTGCACAATTCCTGCAGTGACTGTGTGATGTTTCTGTCAACTAAGCCCATGGGCATTTTTCTGTCTTTTATTCAACCTCCTCAGCATCTTTTGAGAATCTTCACTACTCTTTCTTGAAACATTTTACCCTGGGGTTCTGTATCAAGGAAAATTCCTCTTATTTTCTTTTATCTCCAGGACTAATGCTCACCGGTTTTCTTTGCTGAATCACTGTCCTTTACCTGCCTTTTGATCTTGAGTTCTTCAAGGCTTCATCATTGATTCCCTCCTCTTTTTACTCTGTATTCTCTCCCTCACGATTTTACCCATGCACATATTTTTAATGACCATCTGCATTTTAAAAACCTTCAAGTGACTATCTCCACTCCAAACTTTTCATTCGAGCTTCAGATTCATGCAAAGAATTGCAACCTACCATGTCCAATTAGAAGCCTCAGAACTAAAAAGGCAACAAAATTTGCATATCTATATCCAAGTCTTACATAAATACTCTCTTATTTAATAAATGGCATTACTCTTTATCCAGAGTGTAAATTCAGGAGTCATCATTTCATCACAACAAAAGAATACAATTAGTTCTATGTGGTTGACTTCCTATCAATTTAAGGTGACTTTATTTATGGTAACCTTAACCAGCCACTAAGGTGGTCATCAATCCTACCACTTGGTATTTCTCTTTTTGAGAATCCCTTAAATTTGGACCTCTCTTCTGTTCTCCTCCCTCCCTTCCCTTCCTCTCCCCTCTTTCTCCACCACCCTTGCCTTGAACTAGGGGGAGCTAGCTGCTATACCTTGAGCTCATTCAGAACATCTTGTGGAGAGGCCCATGCATCCAGAAACCGCAAGCCTCAGTGGCCAATGGCATGCATGGCCGCAGGCCTTGCCAACAGCCCTGTGAGCAAGGTTGCAAGTGGACTCTTCACCTCAAGTGAGTCTTGAAGTGACTAAAACCCCGCTCACAGCTTACATCAGACTCTGTATTGGCTAAGCCATTTGTTGCTTTAATTTACTATGTTTTGGCTAATTTGCTATGCAGCAAAAGACAAACAAGGTACATTTTAAAAGAGCAAAACATGCTATTATAGAAAGAGGCTTCCCACATAAATTTATAATTCTGTAGATTGCAAAACAAACAGCATATAATGCATCCAACTGATTAATAATATGTAATTGATTTCATGTTTCCTATAAAATAACATAATAAAAGTCTGCTTTTAGTGTGAATTCTTTTTTACTTCTGAAAAACTGTTAACTATTACACAACTATAAAAACAATGTAACTAAGTAGCCATGATTTAGGATCTGTAGGTCTTCATCAAATACCCTTTGAATCTTATACAACCTATTAGTGACCCATCTTCACTTTCACATATTCTGGTGAAAATATTAGACAGCAAGAATTCTTTTGAGCTGCCAAAGGACTATGGGACTCATACAAGGACATGTTAACAAATTCCATATCTTGTGTACAATTTTTTTTATTCCAAGCTAAGATTATGAGCTATTTTCATTCATCTTTTAAGCGAATCTGAACAAATCTTTATTTCTTTCTTTCCCCAGTTTAATTGGCTTATCTGCATTACTTTTTTCCCCTCAAATAATTGTTCCCTTATTTTTGTACTCAATCACAAAAGAGGCAAGATCCAACAAGTTTAATATAATAAAAACTAAAAACATGGATAATGACTAAAGTCAGTCCTTACAGAACAAACAAAGATGCAACTTTGAATTCATTTCTCTTCTGGAAAGAATAGTAATAAATTAGTGCCAGAAAATTCTCTAAGAAGGGCAGGTGTATGTGTCTCAGAATATTGAATCAGAAAAACATGACTTTCAAAGAGACAACAGCAGAAATAATCAAATGGTTGAAACACAGATAAGAATTTTTAAAATTCTTCGCAATAAGTATTAGAAACCCAATTTACTACCAAAATTTTAATATGAATATGTAGTAATCATTTAATAAAGAATATACCCTGTATATAGTTGAATCTAATAAGAAAAAGGGTTTTAAAATTTCAATATTTATTGAGAAATCTTGGTTACACCATAGCAGTTTTACAGTAACTGATGAATAGTAGTTATTTAGAATTAAAATGACTATAGGAATGAGACATACTTCCTCATTTAAATTTTATTGTTAAAATGAAAATCTGTTATTAATTTGAAAATTCTTCTGTTTACTTGTTATATGAATTTTTTTTAAATGGAGGCATTGAGTAGGTAAAAATAATTGCTGTGAAAACATTAATCAAGCATTGCTGGAGAAAGAGCATTTTTTTAGGATGAAACTTTAAAGAAAAATGAAAAACAAAATACTTTCCTCATATGACTAGGCAACGCACTAGAAAATCAGAGCAGGCCTGCATGGTATGAAGTAGGAGCCCAGCTACATTCTTGTGCACATAGTCCTTCAGTTTTCCCAGCACTTCTTTTGTTTGTTTTGAGACATCTCACTATGTTGTCCAGACTAGCTTGGAACTCCTTATGTAGCCCATGCTGGCCTTGGACTTACAGTGACCCTTCTGCATCTACCTCCTGAGTACTGGGATTACAGGCCACCACATTTCATTGAAGAGATTGTCCTTTCTTGATGCCCTTGTAAAAGGATTTATTAACTGTGTATGCACGGATTTATTTCTGGGCTCTAGTCTCTTCCATTCATTCATGTGTCTGTTTTTGTTCTAGAAGAATACTGTTTTGATTCCTATTGCTGTATAGTACAGTTTAAAACCAGGATTTTTCTTCTTCCTCAAGATATTTTGGCTTTTCAGAATCTTTTATGATGTCATATGTCTTAGTTACTTTCTTGTCACTGGGACAGAATATCTGACACCCAAAAATTAAAGAAGAAAAGGTTTATTATAGCTCATAGATGGTAGAGGTTTCAGTCCATAGTTGGCTGGCTCCAAGGCAGGACAGCATGACAAAGGGGAATGGTAGAAGAGGCTTGATTATGGCATAGCAGTCAGGAAGCAGAGAGAGATCAAAGGGGGAGCAGGAAAGAGATAGACCCTGTCCACACCCACAGTGACCCACCTCCTCTCAGGCTTCATCTGCCAAATCACATTTACCTGTAAACTCATCAATAGACTAATCCATTGATGAGTATCATGTGCCCATGATACAAACACCTCTGAAAAGCTCCACCTATAAACACATGAGGCTTTGGGAGGACAAGGGCCTTTAAATGTTGAGGTACATTCCTCTATGTCCCCTGTTGAAAATTTTTATTATGTAGGGCTGTTAGATTTTTGTCAGATGAGCTTTTTAAATTAATTGATCATGTAACTTTCTTCTTCATTTTGTTAATATGGTGTGTGATATTAATTCAATTATGATTTCGTTTATATAAATTTATAGATTTCATTCATATAATGATTTTTCATTATTAATTGATTTCTTTGCTTCTCAAGGATAAATCCCAGTGAATTATGATGAACGATCATTGTGTTAAATTTGGTTCGCTAGTATCTTTTTGATAATTTTTGCAATTTTCCATCTAAATTAATCAAGGATATTGGTTTATAACAGTCCTTTCCTTCTCTTTCTTTCTCTCTCTCTTTCCTTTCTTTCTTTTTCCTTCTTTCTTTCTTTCTTTCTTTCTTTCTTTCTTTCTTTCTTTCTTTCTTTCTTTCTTTCTTTCTTTCTTTCTTTCTTTCTTTCTTTCTTTCTTTCTTTCTTTTTTTGTTCTTTCCTGGTACCAGGGCTCAAACTCAGGACCTTGCACTTGCCAGGCAGGTTTGGTGGCACTTTTTATAGTGTTCTTTTCTGGCTTTCATATCAGGGTAATCTAGCCTCACAAAATGAGCTTGGAAGTACCCTGACCTCTTCAAAATTTTGGAATAATTTGAAAATGATTGGTTTTAATTATAATTTTCATAAGAATATACCAAAGAACACATATGGTACTATATTTTCCGTTGTTAGGAAGTTTATGATTACTGATGCAAATTTGTTATTTATTATTAGTCTGTCTAGGCTTTTCATTTTTTTATTGATTCAGTCCTGGTAGATTGTATGCTTCTAGGAATTTAACCATTTGTTCTAGATTATTCACTTAGATGGCTTATAATTGTTCATTGTAGTCTCATCATTTCTTTGGTTTGTAGTATGTGTGTGGTATCAGTTGTAATGTTCTTCTTTCATTTGTAATTTTATTTGAGTCCTTTTGTTGTTTTGGCTAGTCCAGCTGAAGGTTTGTCAATATTCTTTTTTTTTTGTCTTATATTCTTTTATTGGTACATTGTAGGTATACAACACAATTACATTTCTCATTGGGAATTGTACCTTTACATAATGCATCTTGGTTCTTATTTTTTCCCCATTCCTAGCCCTCCCTTCATGCCCTCCACCCTTCCCTATTTACAAAGACTTTATTTCCATTTTTTCCATTTCTCAGCATTTTTCCTTTCCCTTCTTTCCTTTCCCATGCCCCTCCCACTACCGCTACCACTTTGGACCTTTTCTTCCTATTTTACATTATGGATTATTCATTCTAAACATTGGTACATTTTAGGTATACAATATAATGGCATTCATCATTGGAAATTTGCACCTTTACATAGTCTCTCTTGGTTCTTATTTTTTACACTTGCCCAGCCCGCCCTACAACGACTCCATTCCTCCCCATTTACAAAGATTTTGTTCCTCTTTTTCCATTTTCTCATATTAATCCCATTCCCTTCTATCCTTTCCCCTAGCCCTCCCACTTCCTTCCCCTTTGCCCCCTTCTTCCTATTTCACATTGCCTATTATACATTCAGTCCTTACTTACACTTTCAATTTCTCACACCAGAGAAACTATTTGGTATTTACACTTGTGTGTCGTATTTATTTCACTTAAGAGTATCGCCTCAATGTGCATCCACTGAGCTATAAATGTCTCTAATTTCTCGTTTTTCATGGCTGAGTAGTACTCCATTTTATTTTTAAAAAACCCATATTTTCTTTATCCAGTCTCCAGTTGATGGGCATTTGGACTGTTTCCAAGTTTTAGCTATTACAAACTGTGCTGCTATGAACATGGGTGCACATATATCACTGTGGTATGATTCTTTTAATTCTTTGAGGACTATAGCTAGCAGGGGAATAGCTGAGTCAAATGGGACTTCCAGTCCGAGTTCTTTGAGGTATCTCCATACTGATTTCCACAGTGCTTGTACCAGTCTACACTCCCACCAGCAGTGGAGCAGGGTTCCTCTTTTCTCACAGCCCCGCCAGCATTTGTTATTGGTTGATTTCATGATAGCAGCCATTCTTTCTGGAGTGAAGTGGAATCTCAGTATTGTTTTCATTTGCATCTCTCGAATGACCAGTGATGTGGAACATTTTTTCATGTGTTTATTTGCTATTTCTACTTCTTTGTCTGAGAAATGTCTGTTCATTTCAGATGCCCATTTTCGGATTGGGTCTTTAAATTTGGGAGGTATGATCTTTTTAAGTTCTTTATAGATTCGAGATAGTAGACCTTTGTCTGAGGAAAAGCAGGTGAAGATTTTTTCTCACATTGTGGGCTGTCTCTTCACACTGCTGGTGGTTCCTCTTGCTGTGCAGAAGCCTTTTAATAAGAAGAGATCCCATTTGTTGATTGTTTGTGCTAGTTCATGGGCAACTGAGGTTTGTTCATAAAATCTTTTCCTACACCAATGTCTTCAAGAGTTCTACCTAACCTCTGTTCCAACTGGTTCATAATTTCTATTTTAATATTTAGATCTTTAATCCATTCTGATTTTAGTTTAGTGCATGGTGAGAGATACAGGTCTAGTTTTAATCTTTGGCAAGTTGAAACCCAATTTTTCCAGCACCATTTATTAAAGAGGCTATCTTTCCTCCAGTGAGGGTGCTTGGCTCCTTTGTCAAAGATGAGATGGCTGAGTGTGTCTGTAGTTGTTTCTGCATCTTCTAATCTGTTCCACTGGTCCTCAGGTCTGTTTCTTTGCCAGTACCATGCTGTTTTTATCACAGTAGCTTTGTAGTAGAGTTGCAGGTTGGGGATTGTGATACCCCCTGCCATGTCTCTGTTACCTAGAATTGCTTTTGCTATTCTGGGTCTCTTCTTGTTCCAAATGAAGTTTTGGATTGTTTTCTCAAGGTCTATGAAGTATCCTGCTCGGATCTCAATTGGAATTGCATTAAATCTATATAGCAGTTTTGGAAGTATGGCCATTTTCACTATATTAATCCTTCCTACCCAGGAGCAGGGCATGCCTGTCCATTTTCTGATATCATCTTCAATCTCTCTTTTCAGAGTGCCATAGTTTTCAGAGAAGAGGTCTTTGATTTTTTTCATTAGGATGATTCCTAGGTATTTCAGCATTTTGGATGCTATTGTGAAAGGAATCATTTGCCCTATTTCTCTCTCAGTTACTCTGTCATTCGTGTAGAGCAAAGCTATTGATTTTTGTGTGTTGACCTTATAACCAGCTACTTGACTGAATTTGGTTATTAAGTCTAGAAGACTTTTGGTGGAGTTCTTGGGGTCTTCTATATAGAGTATCATGTCTTCTGCAAATAATGACAATTTGACTTCTTCATTACCTATCTTTATTCCTTTTATTTCTTTCTCTTGTCAAATTGCCATGGCTAATGTTTCCAAAACTATATTGAACAAGAGTGGTGATAGTGGACATCCTTGTCTTGTTCCTGATTTTAGTGTGAAGGATTTCAGTTTTTGACCATTTAGTATGATATTGGCTGTTGGTTTTTCATAGATGGCTTCTATCAGTTTGAGGTAGAGACCATCTATTCCAACTTTTTGTAGGGTTTTTATCATAAATGCATGTTGGATTTTGTGAAATGCTTTTTCTGCATCTATGGAGATAATCATATGGTTTTTGTCCTTGGCTCTATTGATATAGTGTATTACATTGATTGATTTGTGTATATTGAACCATCCCTGCATCCCTGGGATGAATCCCACTTGATCAGAGTGTATGATCTTCTTGATGATCTTCTGCATTCTGTTTGCCATTATCTTATTAAGGATTTTTGCATCTATGTTCACTAGTGAGATTGGCCTATAGTTGTCCTTTTCAGTTGGGTCTTTCTCTGCTTTGGGGATCAAGATGATGCTTGCTTCCAGGAATGAATTTGGGAGTATTGCTTCCCTTTCAATTTCATTGAAGAGTTTAAACAGTAGTGGCAGCAGTTCTTCTCTAAATGTCTTGTAGAATTCAGCAGTGAAGCCATCAGGGCCCGGGATTTTCTTAGTTGATAAGGTTTTAATTACATTTTCAATTTCATTGGTTGATATTGGGTTCTTTAGAATTTTTAGGTCTTCTTTGTTCAACTTTGGTAATTCATATATATCTAGGAATCTGTCCATTTCTTCTGTGTTGTCCATGTTACTGGCATATAGGTTCTCTAAGAAGGTATTGATGATCCTCTGGATTTCTGCTGGGTCTGTTGTCATTTCACCCTTTTCATTCCTAATTGCATGGATTTGGGCCTTTTCTTTCCTTTTTCTGATAAGGTTGGCTAAGGGTTTGTCAGTTTTATTGATTCTTTTGTACAGCCAACTCTTGGCTTCATTGATTTTTTGTATCATTCTCCTAGTCTCCATTGCATTGAATTCTCATCTGATCTTTACAACTTACTCTCTTATATGAGCTTTGAGGTTGTCTTGCTCTACTTTTTCTAGAAGCTTGAGGGTCAGCATCAAATTGTTTAATTGGGCTCGTTCTGTTTTCCTAATGTGCATATTCACTGCTATGAATTTCCCTCTTAAGGCTGCTTTCATTGTGTCCCATAGATTCCCATATGTTGTATTGTCATTGTCATTTAATTGAAGGAACTCTCTGATTTCTTCTTTAATTTCCTCTGTGACCCATTGGTTATTCAGAAGTGTGTTGTTCAATTTCCACATGTTTATGAAATTTTTTGAGTTTCTTTTGCTATGGACCTTCAATTTCATAGCACTATGGTCTGATAATATACAGGGGATAACTTCAATTCCTTTGCACTTACTTAAACATGTTCTGTGTGTGAGTATGTGGTCTATTTTGGAGAATGACCCATGTGCAGCTGAGAAGGATGTGTATGCTGATTTTGTGGGGTGGAAGACTCTGTAAACATCTATTAAGTTCATTTGTTCAAGAGTTCGATTGAGTTCTAGTATTTCATTATTTATTATTAGTCTAGTTCATCTATCTATTTGTGACAGTGGGGCCTTGAGGTCTCTTACTACAATTGTATTAGTGCATATATGACTTTTCATGTCTGTTAGTATTTGTTTTATATAGTTGGCTGCACTAGTGTTTGGTGCATAGATATTTATGATTGTCATCTCTTCCTCTTGGATTCTTCCCTTTACAAGGATGTAGTGTCCTTCTTTGTCTCTCCTAATCAGTGTTGGTTTGACATCTACTTGATCTGCCAAGAGGATAGCTACTCCTGCTTTTTTTCGGGTTCCCATCACATGAAGTATTGTTTTCCACCCTTTCACTTTCAGTCTATGAGTTTCCTTTTGAATGAAATGTGTTTCTTGTATGCAGCATATTGTTGGATTTTGCTTCTTGACCCATTCTGCCAGTCTTTTTCTTTTGATTGGTGAATTGAGACCATTAACATTGATGGTTATAACTGAAACGTACTGACTTGTCATTGCCATGACTTTTTCTTTTTGTTGGGTTCTCCCCCTTTACATTTAATTTCTTGTCATGCCAGATGGGTTCATTGTGCTTTGCTTCCTGGGGTTGTGATCCTCAATGTCTGTTCCTAGGCTATTGTGTAAAATTCTTTGGAGTGCTGGTTTGGTATTCACAAAGTTCCTAAGGTGCTCTTTGTCATAAAAGTATCTTATTTCTCCATCCATTTTGAAAGATAGTTTTGCAGGGTACATCAATCTGGGTTGGAGGCTGTTTTCTTTGAGGGCTTGGAATATGTCACTCCAAGCTCTTTTTGCCTTGATGGTTTGTGTTGAGAAGTCTGCTGTGATTCTGATGGGCTTTCCTTTGTATGTGATTTGTTTCTTTTCTCTGACTGCTTGTAGAACTTTGTTCTTCTGTTGAGTTTCTGGAATCTTAACAATTATATGCCTATGTGTAGATCTTTTTTGTTCAAGGCTATTTGGAGTCCTATATGCCTCACCTGTCTGTATGTCAAGCTCTTTTCCCCTGCTTGGGAAGTTTTCTGCCATTACTTCTTTGAAGAGTTTTTTTTATGTCATCTGCACTCTCTCCTGTTTCTTCATTGAGCCCAATCAGTCTTATGTTATTCTTCTTTGAATCATCTAGCAGCTGCTGGATTGATTTCTCATGTTCTGTTATAATTTTTAAGCAGTTTTTCTTTTCCTGGTCATTAATTGCAATCTTATCTTCTATATCTGAAATTCTGTCCTCACATTGGCTCATTCTGCTGTGTAGACTTTCAATGGAATTTTTCATCTCTTGGAAATCTATTTGCATCTGTTTTATGGATTCCATTTGTTTCCTATGTTGGGATTCCATCATGTTCCTGAGCTCCTCTCTAGATTTATTAATCATGTCTTGCACTAGGGCCACAATTTCTCCTGTTATCTGAGAAATTATTTCTGATTTCATTTTTTCCAGATCCCCTTTTGTTGCCAGTTCTATGGGTCCAGGTGGTTGAGTATCAGCATGTTCCATCTCATTTCCCTTTGGGGTTGCTGTAGGTGATCTGGAAGTCTGGTTTTGAGACTTATTTACGTGTTTTCTCATTTTGACTGGGGAGGGGGGCTGTTAGCGCCTTCACGGATTACCTCCTCTGAGCTGGGTGAAGTGGGACAGGGGCTGGGAGCAGCGGTAGGGATGGTGACCCAAAAGCCCTTTCCTGTGGGCTGGGAGCAGTGGGAGAGATGGTGGCTGGAAAGCCCCTTCCTCTGGACCAGGAGCAGTGGGATGGTGGCTCAGAAGCCCCTCCCTCTGGACCAGGAGCTGTGGGAGGGATGGTGGCCTGGAAGCCCCTTCCTCTGGGCCAGGAGCAGGAGGACAGAAGGTGGCCCAAAAGCCCTTTCCTCTGGGCTGGGAGCAGCAGGAGGGATGGTGACCAGGAAGCCCGTTCCTCTGGACCAGGAGCAGTGGGACAGAGGCTCAGAAGCCTCTACTTCTGGAACGGGAACAGCGGGACTCAGTACCTTGGTCTGGTGGTCTGGTGTCCTCTGCATCTTTGTAGTTTGGAACCAGTTGGCTGCCTGTCTGCAGCGGGGTGATTCGGTGTCTTCCACATGACTCAGGATCTCTTTAGGGAATTCACAGACCTGCCTGTGTGCAGCGGGCTGATTCGGCATGTTCTGCGTGACTCAGGACCTCGGTAGGGCATGCACAGACCTGCCTGTCTCTGTCAATATTCCTTATATTCTCACAAAGCCAACTCTTGGTTTCAATTATCTTTTCTTTATATCTTCTATTTGCTTTTTGTTTTCTATTTTATTTGTTTCTGCTCCAATCTTCATTATTTTCTTCCTTCCACTACTTTTACTTTTCATCTCACTTCATTGTTCTTTTTGTAGTTTCTTCATGTATAAAGTTCTGTTAGTTTTTTGAGTCATTTTAAAAACATTTTTTAGCTGTTTATAAGCTTTCTTCTTGGGAATGCTTTTGCTTCATTTCATGAGTTTTAGTGCATTTCATTTTTTCTTAAGATTTTTTTTATTTGTACTTCATTTCTTCTTGTATTTGTTTTTTAGTAGTGTTTAATTTCCATACATTTGAGAACTTTCTAATTTGCCTCTTGTTATTGATTTCTACTTTTGTATCATTTTAATTGAAAAAGATACTGGATATAGCATAGAAAAATATATAATTTCAGCCTTTAAATTGATTAAGATGGCTTTAAAACTGGTTAAGATGGCTGCTTGGAGAGCCTTGGCAGCATATGGGCCACATGGGCCACCAGGAGGGAGGTGGACAGGAGGTCAATCTTTGACCACTGCTGGGAGACACATGTGTGGAAAGGCTGGAAAATTAATGCAAAACTTCATGAAGGAGTATGTCAACATTGTTAAGGTGTTTTTGAGAGGCCCAGAGGAAAGGGCTTTTGGGCCCCTGTCCATCCTGCCATTCACAGCCCAGAGGAAAGGGCTTTTGGGCCACCATCTGTCCCGGTGCCCCCTGACCAGAAGAAGGAGCTTCCAGGCCGCCATCCATCCCACTCCACCCAGCCCAGAGGTAGGGGCTTCTGAGTCACTGTTCCACTGCTCCTGATCCAGAGGAAGGGGCTTCCCAGCAACCATCCCTCCTGCAGCTCCCAGCCCAGAGGAAAGGGCTTCCAGGCCACCATCCCTACTGCCACTCCAAGCCCCTGTCCCACCTCTCCCAGCTCAGAGGAGGTGAGCCACATGGAAGCCAACAGCAACTTCCCTGCCTCCCCAGTAAAAATGAGAAAACACATAAGTTTCAAAACCAGACTTCTAGATCACCTACAGCAACCCTAAAGGGAAATGAGATGGAACACTATGATACTCAACCACCTAGACCCACTGAACTGGCAACAAAAGGGAATCTGGAAAAAATGAAATCAGAAATAATTTCTCAGATAATAGGAGAAATTGTGCCCCTAGTGCAAGACATGATTAATAAATCTAGAGAGGAGCTCAGGAACATGATGGAATCCCAACATAGGAAACAAATGGAATCCATAAAACAGATGCAAATAGATTTCCAAGAGATGAAAAACTCCATTGAAAGTCTACACAGCAGAATGAGCCAATGTGAGGACAGAATTTCAGATATAGAAGATAAGATTGCAATTAATGACCAGGAAAGAAATATTGCTTCAAAATTATAAGAGAACATGAGAAATCAATCCAGTAGCTGCTAGAAGATGAAAGAAGAATAACATAAGACTGATTGGAGTCAATGAAGAAACAGGAGAGAGTGCACATGACATACAAAAACCTCACAGAGGTAATGGCAGAAAACTTACTGAACTAGGGAAAAGAACTTGTTGTACAGATAAGTGAGGCATATAGGACTCCAAATAGCCTTGAACAAAAAAGATCTACACATACACATATAATTGTTAAGATTCCAGAAACTCAACAGAAGAACAAAGTTCTACAAGCAGTTAGAGAAAGAAACAAATCACATACAAAGGAAAGCCCATCAGAATCACAGCAGACTTCTCAGCACAAACCATCAAGGCAAGAAGAGCTTGGAGTGACGTATTCCAAGCCCTAAAAGAAAACAGCCTCCAACCCAGATTGATGTACCCTGCAAAACTATCTTTCAAACTGGATGGAGAAATAAGATACTTTTATGACAAAGAGCACCTTAGGAACTTTGTGAATACCAAACCAGCACTCCAAAGAATTTTACACAATAGCCTAGGAACAGACATTGAGGATCACAACCCCAGGAAGCAATGCAGAATGAACCCATTTGGCAAGAAAAGAAATTAAAAGCAAAGGGGGAAAACCCAACAGAAAGAAAAAGTCATGGCAATGACAAGTCAATACGTTTCACTTATAACCATCAATGGTCTCAATTCACCAATCAAAAGAAATAGACTGGCAGAATGGGTCAAGAAGCAAAATCCAACAATATGCTGCATACAAGAAACACACTTCATTCAAAAGGAAACTCATAGACTGACAGTTAAAGGGTGGAAAACAATACTCCATGTGATGGGAACCTGAAAAAAAGCAGGAGTAGCTATCCTCTTGGCAGATCAAGTAGATGTCAAACCAACACTGATTAGGAGAGACAAAGAAGGACACTACATCCTTGTAAAGGGAAGAATCCAAGAGGAAGAGATGACAATCATAAATATCTATGCACCAAACATTAGTGTGACCAACTATATAAAACAAACACTAATGGACATTAAAAGTCATATATGCACTAATACAATTGTAGTAAAGAACCTCAACACCCCACTGTCACAAATAGATAGATCAACTAGACTAAAAATAAGTAATGAAATTCTAGAACTCAATCGAGCTCTTGAACAAATGAACTTAACAGGTGTTTACAGTCTTCCACCCCACAAACTCAGAATACACATTCTTCTCAGCTGCATATGGGTCATTCTCCAAAATAGACCACATACTCACACATAGAACATGTTTAACTAAGTGCAAAGGAATTGAAGTTATTCCCTGTATATTATCAGACCATAGTGCAATGAAATTGGAGATCCATAGCAAAAGAAACTCAAAAAATTTCATAAACACATGGAAATTGAACAACACACTTCTGAATAACCAATGGGTCACAGAGGAAATTAAAGAAGAAATCAGAGAGTTTCTTCCATTGAATGACAATGACAATACAACATATTGGAATCTATGGGACACAATGAAAGCAGTCTTATGAAGAAACTTCGTAGCAGTGAATACGCATATTAGGAAAGCAGAATGAGCATAATTGAAAAACCTGATGCTGAACCTCTAGCTTCTAGAAAAAGAAGAGCAGGACAACCTCAAAGCTCATATAAGAGAGTAAGTTGTAAAGATCAGATGAGAATTCAATGCAATGGAGACTAAGAGAATGATACAAAAAATCAATGAAGCCAAGAGTTGGCTGTACAAAAGAATCAACAAAACTGACAAACCCTTAGCCAACCTTATCAGAAAAAGGAAAGAAAAGGCCCAAATCCATGCAATTAGGAATGAAAAGGGTGAAATGACAACAGACCCAGCAGAAATCCAGAGGATCATCAATACCTTCTTAGAGAACCTATATGCCAGTAACATGGACAACACAGAAGAAATGGACAGATTCCTAGATATATATGAATTACCAAAGTTGAACAAAGAAGACCTAAAAATTCTAAAGAACCCAATATCAACCAATGAAATTGAAAATGTAATTAAAACCTTATCAACTAAGAAAATCCCGGGCCCTGATGGCTTCACTGCTGAATTCTACAAGACATTTAGAGAGGAACTGCTGCCACTACTGTTTAAACTCTTCAATGAAATTGAAAGGGAAGCAATACTCCCAAATTCATTCCTGGAAGCAAGCATCACCTTGATCCCCAAAGCAGAGAAAGACCCAACTGAAAAGGACAACTGTAGGCCAATCTCACTAATGAACATAGATGAAAAAATCAATAAGATAGTGCCAAAAAGAATACAGAAGATCATCAAGAAGATCATACACCCTTATGCAGTGGGATTCATCCCAGGGATATAGGGATGGTTCAACATATGCAAATCAATTAATGTAATATGTTATATCAATAGGGCCAAGGACAAAAACCATATGACTATGTCCTTAGACGCAGAAAAAGCATTTGACAAAATCCAACATGCATTTATGATAAAAACCCTACAAAAAGTTGGAATAGATGGTTTCTACCTCAAACTGATAAAAGCTATTTAAGAAAAACGAACAGCCAATATCATACTAAATGATCAAAAACTGAAATCCTTCACACTAAAATCGGGAACAAGACAAGGATGTCCACTATCACCACGGTTGTTCAATATAGATTTGGAAACATAAGCCATAGCAGTTAGATAAGGGAAAGAAATAAAAGGAATAAAGATAGGTAATGAAGAAGTCAAATTGTCATTATTTGCAGATGACATGATACTCTACACAGAAGACCCCCAAAACTCCACCAAAAGTCTTCTAGACTTAATAACCAAATTCAGTCAAGTAGCTGGTTACAAGGTCAACACACAAAAATCAATAGCTTTCCTCTACATGAATGACAGAGTAACTGAGAGAGAAATAGGGCAAATAATGCCTTTCACAGTAGCATCCAAAAACCTGAAATACCTAGGAATCAACCTAATGAAACAAATCAAAGACATCTTCTTTGAGAACTATAGCTCTCTGAAAGAGAGATTGAAGATGATATCAGAAAGTGGACAGACATGCCCTGCTCCTGGGTAGGAAGGATTAATATAGTGAAAATGGCCATACTTCCAAAACTTCTATATAGATTTAATGCAATTCCAATTGAGATCCCAGAAGCATACTTCATAGACCTCGAGAAAACTATCCAAAAATTCATTTGGAAGAAGAAGAGACCCAGAATCTCAAAAACAATTCTAGGTAACAGAGGCATGGCAGGGAGTATCACAATCTCCAACCTCCAACTATATTGCAAAGGTACTGTGATAAAAAACAGCATGGTACTGGCAAAGAAACAGACTTGAGGACCAGTGGAACAGATTAGAAGATGCAGAAACAACTTCAGACACACTCAGCCATCTCATCTTTGATAAAGGAGCCAAACACCCTCACTGGAGGAAAGATAGCCTCTTTAATAAATGGTGCTGGAAAAATTGGGCTTCAACTTGCCAAAGATTAAAACTAGACCTATATCTCTTGCCATGCACTAAAGCAAAATCAGAATGGATTAAAGATCTAAATATTAAAATAGAAATTATGAACCAGTCGGAACAGAGGTTAGGTAGAACTCTTGAAGACATTTGTGTAGGAAAAGATTTTATGAACAAAACCTCAGGTGCCCATGAGTTAGCACAAACAATCAACATGTGGGATCTCTTCTTATTAAAAAGCTTCTGTAAAGCAAGAGAAACCAGCAGCAGTGTGAAGAGACAACCCACAATGTGGGAAAAAATCTTCACCTGCTTTTCCTCAGACAAAGGTGTACTATCTTGAATCTATAAAGAACTGAAAAAGATCAGACCTTCCAAATTTTGAGGCCCAATATGAAAATGGGCATCTGAAATGAACAGACATTTCTCAGACAAAGAAGTAGAAATAGCAAATAAATACATGAAAAAATGTTCAACATCACTGGTCATTCGAGAGATGCAAATGAAAACAATGCTGAGATTCCACCTCACTCCAGAAGGAATGGCTGCTATCATGAAATCAACCAATAACAAATGCTGGTGGGGCTGTGGGGAAAGAGGAACCCTGCTCCACTGCTGGTGGGAGTGTAGACTGGTGCAAGCACTGTGGAAATCAGTATGGATATACCTCAAAGAACTAGGACTGGAAATCCCATTTGACCCCGCTCTTCCACTGCTGGGGATCTTTCCCAAAGAATTAAAAGAATTATACCACAGTGATATATGTGCACCCATGTTCATAGCAGCACAGTTTGTAATAGCTAAACTTGGAAACAGCCCAAATGCTCATCAACTGTAGACTGGATAAAGAAAATGTGTGTTTTTTAAATAAAATGGAGTACTGCTCACCCATAAAAAATGAGAAATTAGAGATATTTATAGCTAAATGAATGCACATTGAGGTGATACTCTTAAGTGAAATAAATAGTGCACACATGTATAAATACCAAATAGTTTCTCTGGTGTGAGAAACTGAAAGTGTAAATAAGGACTAAATGTATAATCGGCAATGTGAAATAGGAAGAAAAGGTGCAAAGGGGAAGCAAGTGGGAGGGGTAGGCAAAAGGAAAGAAGGGAATGGAACTAATATGAGAAAGTAGAAAAATAGGAACAAAATCTTTGTAAATAGGGAAGAATGGAGGGGTTGAAGGGAGGGCTGGGCAAGGGTGAAAAATAAGAACCAAGAGAGATTATGTAAAGGTGCAAATTTCCAATTATGAATGCCATTATATTGTATACATAAGATGTACCAGTGATTAGAATGAATAATCAATAAGGCAAAATAGGAAGAAAAGGTCCAAAGGGGTAGGGGAAGTGGGAGGGCCATAGAAAAGGGAAGAAGGGAAAGGAAAAATGCTGAGAAATGGAAAAAATGGAAATAAATTCTTTGTAAATAGGGAAGGGTGGAGGGGATGAAGGGAGGGCTAGGAATGGGAAAAAATAGGAACCAAGATGCCTCATGTAAAGGTATAAGTTCTCAATGAGAAATGTAATTGTTTTTTAAACCTAAAATGTACCAATAAAAGAATTTAGGGGAAAAAAAGAAGTTTTTTATTTGCAGGTAAAATACAACAAATACAAACCATTATCAAAACCTAAAGAATGAATGAGGCTTTTGCCTGCCTGCTTGCTGTGAACTGTTTGTCCTCTGTGATGTCCCTTTGCCACTTCACCCAGCATTGAAGCTAGCTGACTGTGGTCTGAAACCTCTACAAACTAACTTCTGGGAATATGGCAGAGTGGTGAACAGCTAGGAAACAGCCAGGAAACAACCTCTCAGAGATTTGAGATTTGGTGTCCAGACTCTGGAATATAGAAATGTGAGGAAGAGAAGTTGGGAAGTGGATCTGAAGTGAGAATTGAAGCCTATAGGGAGAGTGAAGAGAGACTTCAATGAAGAGGAAGAATGAGGCAAGCAGCACTTTTTCCCTGAGCCCTGACCCACTTACTGCATAGGAAGGGCAACTTGAACCTGCAGACACACTATGACTACTGGAGATCCCAGAGGCCTCTTTGCAGAAATGCATCAGTGGAATAGAGAAGTGCACACAGTGGACTGCAGTGGCTGGTGAGTTATTCTGGTTCAGATGTCACCCAGGAGAGGGTGATTGGCCAGTAACCATCTTAGAGTGGGTCCAACTGAGCTCAGAATTCAGAGAAACTTAGGGATGCCTCTATCAGGGTGAGATGGAACTGAGTTCATGTAGGCAGGAGTTCAAACTGGTAGGAGGCACATGGGGTGTTTCAGGTTGAACAATATGGGTTCCAGTCTTGCAGCCAGAAACCAGCCTGAGCTTCAGAACTAAAGGTACAGTCTTGCTGGGATTATCCACTACCTCACTATAAGTCTATGGCTGCCTTGTTGGGATTGATCAAAAAGGATTTGAACTCTGTGTGCCCAATTAGTCTGACAGTAACAGCAGAGATACACATTTTTTTCTTATCTTATTTTCTTCTTCTTTTGTCTTTTCTTGTTTTTGTTTTGTTTTTTCTTGTTTTTGTTTTTTTATGTGTGAACATTGTTTCTAGTTTTTTCTTTTTTTCCTAGTTTTTTTTGTTGTTCTATTCTGTTCTTGTTTTTATTTCTTCCTTCTCTCTTTCACTCTTGTCTTCTTTACCAGTTTCCCAAAGTTTGTGTAATCTTCCTTTGTTCTCTCACCTTGCTTCTAATCTCTTCCTCTTTTTCTATTTCTCTATTTCCCCCCAATCTCTTTTATATTTTTTTCCCTGAGGGTAAAAATCACCATACTGAGGGCATATTAACTGTATACATTTTTCTGATTTGTTTTAGATTTTGTTCATATAGTTAAAGGTGGGAAATTAATAGTCACAATGGTTTGTCATTTTCTCAGCTGTATGTGATGCTATCATTGCTGCTGATTATATTACTTTAGCCAAGCTGACATACTTGGTCTAACCAGTTGTTCTTAGTGTGCCAAGACTGAGATTGCCTAAGAGTCATAAACAATATTATAGGCCAATGCCAAAGAAACAGGGGGCTCATCCAAATAGGCAGTAATTTCTCATTCCCAGTAAACTGAAGAGGCAGGATCTTGCAACAGATTCAAAACCCAAAAGCCACATACCTGGAAGACATCTCTGAGAAGTAGTCATTTCCTAAATGTTCTAAATACTAGGAATAAAGTTACTTGCCATAAGCAATTTACAAGCATCAATGCAGGAATTAAACTAAAAAAAGAAAGAAAATAAGAAGATACTTAACCAAGATGCAATCTCAAACTTCCAGCTTACCAAAGGCAAACCCAGGGGGCAATGAGGTGGAACAATCCAAAACCCACCTACCTGGATTCACTGAAGTGGTAACAGTGGAAGTACCACAGCAGATGAATGAGGCTCTAAAAATAAATAAAAGTAGAAATAGTTTCTCAGATAACAACAAAGATGGTGACCATAATCAAAGACATGATTAGTGACTCTAGAGCAGATATAGATTAAAAATAGAGGAGATTAGGAAAATGATGGAAATCATTAATGCCCAACATAGGAAAGAAGTGGAATTCATGAAACAGATTCAAACAGATATTCAGGAGATTAAAAATTCCATTGAATGTATATTCAGCAGAATGAGCCAATGTGAGGACAGAATATCAGATACAGAAGATAAGATTGCAGTTAATGACCATGAAAGGAAAGATTTCTTAAAAATAGCAAGGGACTATGAATAATCAATCCAACAGCTGCTAGATGATGCAAAGAAGAATAACATAAGATCAATTGGAGTCAATGAAAAAGCAGGAGATAGCACAAATGACATTAAAAAAAAAAACTTGTTCACAAAAGTAGTGGCAGAAAATTTCCTGAGGGGAAAAAGAATTTGATATACAGATAAGTGAGGCATATAGAACTCCAATTACCCATTATAAAAAATCTACACCAAGACACATAATAGGCAAGATTCCAGAAATTCAACACAAGAACAGAGTACTGAAAGCTCTTAGAGAAAAGAAACAAATCACCTATAAAAGAAAGCCCATCAGAATCACAGCAGACTTCTCAACACAAACCCTCAAATCAAGGAAAGGTTGCAGTCAAGTATCTCAAGCCCTAAAAGAAAACAACTTTCAACTCAGATTGATGTACCCTGTAATATTATCTTTCAAAATTGATGGAGAAATAAGATACTTCCATGACAAAGAACACGTAAAGAAATTTGTGACCACCAAACCAGCACTCCAAAATGTTCTGAAGGACATTCTAGAAAGAGATAATGAGGAGTACAATTCCATGAACCACAACAGAATGAATTCATTAGGCAAAGCAAGCAATCAAACAGAGGGGGAAAAAGAGAACCAACAACAGGGGAATAACATGACAAGGATAAGTCAATATATATAAGTTATAACCATCATGTAAATGGTCTCAATTCAACAATCAAAAGAAACAGACTGGCAGAATGGATTAAGAAGCAAGACTCAACAATATGCTTCATACAAAAAGCACATTTAATTCAAACATAAATTCATAGGCTGAAAGTTAAGGATGGAAGGCAATGCTCCATGTGATAGGAAACTAGAAAAAAGCAGGGGTAAATATTCTATTTACAGAAAAAGTGGATTTCAAGCCAAGACTAAGAGAGACAAAGAAGGTCACTATATCCTTGTAAAGCAAAGAATCCAAGAAGAGATAACAATCATAAATATATATGCACCAAATACCAGCACACCTAACTACATAAAACAAATATTAACAGACATGAAAAATCAAATAAGCACTAATGCAATTGTAATGGGAGACCTCAATGTTCCATTGTCACAAATAGACAGATCAACTACACAAAAAATCACAAAGAAATATCAGAACTGAACAAAACTTTTAAATAAAGGGATTTAGTACATGTCTGCACAGTGTTCCACCCCACAACATCAGAATATGCATTCTTCTCAGCTTCACATGGGATGTTCTCTGAAATAGACCACATACTAGCTCATAGAACATCCTTAAGTAAATACAAAGGATTTGAAATTATCCCATGCATATCAGGCCATAGTGCAATGAAATTGGAAATCAATGGCAAAAGAAACTACAAAAACTTTATAAATACATGGAAGCTAAATAACACCCTTCTGAACAATGAATGGGTCACAGATGCAATTAAAGAAGAAATTAGACAGTTTCAAAAATTATATGATAATGCCAATAAAACATACAAGAATTTATGGGTCACAATGAGAGCAGTCCTATAAGGAAAATTTAAGTGGTGAATTCCCATTTCAAAAACACAGAGCTCAAATAACCTAATTTTGAACCTCAACCTTCTAGCAAAAGAAGAACAAGTCAATCCCAAAACTCCTATGAGGGAGGAAATTATATAGATCAGAGCAGAAATTAATGCAATGGACACTAAGAAAATAATACAAAGAATTAATGAATGGAAGAGTTGGTTCTTTGAAAGATTAAATAAAATTAATAATCCCTTAGTCAACTTTATCAAAAAAGGAAAGAAAAGACTCAAATTCATACAATTAAGAATGAAAATGGTTAAATCAAAACAGATCCTGCAGAAATCCAGATCATCAATACCTACTCAGAGAACCTGTATTCTAATAAGACAGAAAACACAGAAAAAATGAACAGATTCCTAGTTACATATGAAATACAAAAGCTGAATCAAATAAATAGGACACATGTGTAAATACTGAACAGTTTCTCTAGTGGTGTGAGAAACTGAAAGTGTAATTAAGGAATAAAATCATTAAAATGAATAATTGATAATTTGCAATAGGAAGAAAAGGTCCAAAGGGGTAGGGGAAAGGAAATAAGGGAAAGTAAAAATTATGAGAAAAGAAAAATAATGGAAATGAAGTCTATGTAAATAGAGAAGGGTGGAGGGGGTGAAGGGCACATAGGTAATGGGGAAAAAATAAGAACAAAGATACATCATGTATAGGTACAAGCACCCAATGATAAATGTAAATATATTGTATACCTAAAATATATCAATAAAATAATTTAAGAAAAAAAACACACATATAACAAAAGAAAACAGAAAAGAAGCTATAAAAAGTCTAAATAACCCAATATTTATCAATGACATTGAAGATATAATTAAAAACCTACCATCAAAGAAAAGCCCAGGCCCTGATGGGTTCACTGCTGAATTCTACAGGAAATTTAGAGGAGACATAATGCTGCTACTTCTCAAACTCTTTAATGAAATTGAAAGGGAAGCAATACTCTCAAATTCTTTCCTGGAAGCAAGCATTACCCTGATACTAAAACCAGAGAAGGGTCCAACCATAGAAGAGAACTACAGACCAATCTCCCTAATGAACATAGATATAAAAATCCTCCATAAGATTCTGGCAAACAGAATGTAGCAAGTCATCAAGAAGATTATAGAGCATGACTGAGTAGGAGTCATCCCAGGAATTCAAGGATGGTTCAACATATGCAAATCATATGAATGTAATGCACCATATTAACAGACCCAAGGGAAAAAACCATATGATCATTTCAATAGATGCAGAAAAATTGTTTGACAAAGTCCAAGACCCAGTCATGCTAAAAAAAAAAAAAAAAATCTACGGAAAATTGGAATAGATGGGCGTTATCTCAATCTGATAAAAGCTATTGATAACAAACCAACAGCCAACCGTCATACTAACTGGTCAAAAACTGATAGCTTTCACTCTAAAATCAGGAACAAGATAAGGATGCCCACTGTCAGTGCTCTTATTCAATACAGTTCTGGAAAGATTAGTCAGAGCAATTAGACAAGAGAAAGAAATAAAAAAATGATAGGAAAGAAGTTAAATTATCATTATTATGATACTTTACATAAAAGACCCCAAAACTCCACCAAAAGACTTCTAGATTTAATAACAAAATTCAGTCCATAGCTAGATACAAAGACAACACTCAAAAATCAATAGCACTCCTGTACACAAATACAAACTCACTGAAAGACAAATTAGGGAAACACCATTTATAATAGCATACACAAAAAATGAAATACTTAAGAATCAATCTTACAAAGGATGTAAGAATTTTACATGGAAAACTGCAGTACTCTGAAAAAGGAGATCTAAGAAGATATCAGAAAATAGAAAGATTTCCCCTGTTTTTGGGTAGGAAGAACCAATATAGTGAAAACTGACCATACTTCCAAAATTGTTACACAGATTTAATGCAATCCTGATAAAAATACCAATAGCATAACTCCGAGAATTAGAGAAAACAATCCTAAAATTCATTAGGAAGCAGAAGAGACCTAGCATAGCAAAACCTATTCTGGGCAACAAAGGCAAGGCAGAGGGCATCACAACCACTGACTTGAAATTATAGTACAAAGCCACTGTGATAAAAACAGCATGGTACTGGCAAAAAACCAAACCAAAACAAAACAAACAAAAAAAAGCAGACCTGAGGATCACTGGAACACACTAAAAGATGCAGAAACATATCCAAACATACTCAGCCACCTTATCTTTGACAAAGGAACAAAATGGCGTCACTGGAAGAAAGATAGCCTCTTTAATAAATGGTACTTGGAAAACTGGCTTTGCATATGCTGAAGATTGAAACTAGACTCATATCTTTCACTATGCTCTAAACTAAAATCAGGATAGATAAAATATCTAAATATTTAAACAGAAACACTAATCTACTGGAAGACATTAGTGTAGGCAAAGACTTTATGAACAATACCAGATCAGGAAATATCACAAGGAATCAACACCTAGGAACTCATCTTATTAAAAAGCTTTTGCACAGCAAAAGAAACCACCAATAAAAGAAAGAGACCCAGAGTGGGAAAAACATTTTGCCAGCTGTTCCTCTGATAAAGTACTAATATCTAGAATATATAAAGAATTTAAACAATTAGAACCCCCCCCATATTTAAAGACCCAATTCAAAAATGGCATCTGAAATGAATAGATACTTCTCGGATGAAGAAGTGGAAACAGCAAATAAATATATGAAAAAATGTTGAATATCAGTGGTCATTCAAGAGATGCAAATTAAAACACTGAGATTCCATCTCACTCCAGAAAGAATGGTTATTATCAAGAAATCAGCCAATAACAAATGCTGATAAGACTGTGGGAAGAAAAAGGAACCTGCCTCCACTGTTGGTGGGAGTGCAGACTGGTGCAACCACTGTGGAAATCAGTTTTGAGATTCCTTGAAAAACTAAAACTAGAAGTTCCATTCAAGCCAACTATTCCCCTTCTTAGTATCTTCCCAAAAGAATTAAAAGCATCATACCACAGTGATATATGCACACCCATGTTTATAGTGGCAGTTTGCAATAGCTAAATCTTAGAAACAATCCAAATATTCATCAACTGATGAATGGATAAAGAAGATGTGATATATATATATGATATATATATATGTGTGTGTATATATGTATACTATATAGATGATATATAGATATAGATATATAGATATATATACAGAATATATAGAGAGGATGTGATATATAGATATAGATAGATAGATAGATAGATAGATAGATAGATAGATATAGATATACACAATGGAGTACTACTCAGCCATAAAGGATATCCTTGAGACATTTCTAGGTAAATGGGTGCATCTTGAGACCATACTCTTAAGTGAAATAAATCAACATATATGTTTAAATACCACATTGTTTCTCTGGTGTGAGAAACCATAAGTGAAAATAAGGACCAAAATATATAATAGATCTTAGGAAATGGGAAGAAAATGTTCAAATGGGAAGGGAAACAAGGGGGAGGGGTCATAGACAGTGAAAGGAAAGAAGAGACAAGAAAGAGAGAGACTAGGAGAAAGTGGTAACAAAGCTGTTGTAAATAAGGAAGGAAAGAGGGGTTGAAGGGAGGTGAGAGAATGGGGAAAAAAAAATAAGAAGCAAGATATATCACAAACAGGTACAAATTCCCTATCACAAATGTTATCATTATGTATATCTAAAATGTGCCAATAAATGTTTTGCTTCAAAAAATTGGTCAAAATGTATTTTGTGGCCTAATATATGATTTATTGCGGAGAATGTTCCATGTGCACTTGAGAAGAGTGAGTATTCTGGTACTGTTAAATGCTATGTTCTATATTTGTGTGTTTTAGTTCCAATGATTGATATCATTGTTCAAATTTTCTATTTCTTTATGGATGTTCTATCTGTATGATCAATTTATTTTTGAAAAGCAATAAAATAAATTCTCTACTATTATTTTACTTCTGTTTATTTCTTACAGTTCTATTAGTATTTTACTTGTTTTATATACTTGGATTATCATATTTGATGTATCAATATTTACAATTGTAGCATTTTCTTTATTAATTAACTCCTTTATCAATAAGTAATGACTTTAATTGTCTCTTGTGATCCATATAGACTTCAATTCTGTTTTGTCTGATGTAAATGTAGCCTCCCCAACCTTCATTTTATTATCACTTGCATGGAATATCTTTTTCTAACCTTCATTTTCAGACTATATTTGTCCTTAAATTCAAAATATTTGTGGAGGAAAAATTGATGAATGTTGTCAATTTTAAAATCCATTCAGAGTCTGTTCTCTTATGTTTGCTAATATTCATCCATTTAGATTGAAGTAATTATTGATAGGACTTATAAATGTGATTTTCTTGTTTGTTTTTTGTTTTATAGTTCTTTAGTTCCTTTCTCTGCCTTTCTTGATGATTTTTTTAGTGATATAATTTGGTTTTCATCTTTTTTGCATTTACTATGTGGCATGTGTGTTGGGGAAGGGTTTACCATGAGGTATGCATAAAACTGTCTTTTGGTACAACAGTCTATTTTAAGCTAATCATTTCAGTTGCATATGAAAGCTCCACACTTTCTTTTCTGTCTCTTTACCCTTTATTATTGATATAAGAATTCTTTTTATGTTACATGTTTGTTAACAAATAACTCCCTTTGATACTTTTGGTAGGGAAGTTGTATTGGCAACAAACTCCCATAGCTTTTATTTGTTTGGAAATATATATCTCCATCTTTGAAGCCAATTTTTCTGGGCATGGTATTCTTTATTGTTTAGATTGATTTTTTAGTATTCTGAAAAGATCATTCTATGCTCTCTTGTCTTTCAAGATTTCTGGTAAGAAATCTTATAGTGTTATATATGTGTTGGGTATATGGGAGAATTCCCTGTATGTGATGAGTTGTTTTTCCTGTTGGTACTTTCAACATTCCCTCTGTCTTTGAATTTTGAAAATTTAATTTGCTTTACTGTAGACCTTTCTGTGGCAACTTATTTGAGTACTTCATGTCTAATACATTGAATGTCCATTTCTTTTTCCAGATTTAAGAAGTTTCAGCCATTATTTTGTTAGATGTTTTCTGCTTCTTGTTTTTCCTCTCTCTTCTTAGCTTTCATAATATATATAGATGATTAACTTGATGGTGTCCTAAAAGTCCTCATTTCTTTTATTCTTTTGCCTTTTTCTCTTTCTGAGTAGACAATTTCAAATGACTTCTCTTGGAGTTCACTGATCCTTTCTTCTGCTGGATCAAGTACTAGGCTATAGAAGGTCTCTATTGAATATTTAATTTCAGTCACTCTTCATCTATAAAATTTCCATTTGGAGTGTTAAAAATTGTTTTTATTTCTTTCTTGAAATACCCATTAATATATTTTTCTATTTTTGTTTTTTATCTATGTGTGTTTTCTTGTTGATCACTGATCCCTAAGATGTTTATTTTTTTTCTTAGTTCATAAATCTCTGTTGCTTTAGAGATTGAAGTTTTGTTTCCTTTGGTGATTTCACGTTTCTCTGATTCTTTTTGATGATTGTATCTCTGGATTTGTGTATGTGTGTTTGAGAACATGGGCAACTCTCCTAGACCTTATAGGTTCATTTCAATAGGGATAGATCTTCACCATTCAATTCGTGTTGGGGTTCTAGTGGAGCTGGCAAGTACCTTGTACAGGAAGATGGGATTTGCAGTCAGGTTCTTAGCTGAGCTTTGCCAATGCCTGTACTCTTAGATTGGGTGAGACTTCTGTTCAGTTTCCATGATAAGGTAGGACTTTTGGCTGGACTTTATGTTCAGTTAGGGTCCCACATGGGCTCCTAATTTAGGTGAAACTGCAGGTTATGTTCCTCATCCAGGCAGGATAATTGCTTTGAATCCACAGTCAAGCTGGGTTACCGTCTGTCTTATGTTAGGGGGCAAGATTGATTGCTGAGCTCTCTGTTTAGTTGGAAACACAAGTTGTACTCTGAAGTGGGTAGGATTTGTGAGTAGCCTGTGCAGTGAAGAGTTGCTGGCAGTTGTCCATGGTCTGACAGGGTCCCTGTCTGTATACTCCAGTTGCACAGGGCTAGCTGGTCTCCACAATAAATGAGTCACAAACTGTATGCAGTAATTGAACAGGATAACTGTCTCCAGTTCCTGGCTGGGAGGGCTGCAGAACAGGCTTCAAGGCTAAAGAAAGTTGCTGTCTGAGCTCCCTGATTGGACAGGGCCAGAGACTATGCTATTTCTTTAGGTTGAGTTATGAGCTTTTCTCCTTGCCTACATAGGTTCTTAGGTTGGGTTTCATGGCTAGGCTGGACCACTGACTAGGGACTGAAGCTGAAAACTGTAAACTGTGTACCTTCTCTAGAAAAACTCAATAATTTTGCTTTGAGTGGGTGAAATCACTGGGTGGACTGTCTGATTGGGAGCCACTGACTGAGAATGTAGTGCCAGTTCTAAGATCTGCACACTGTTGGCTGAGTCCTTTCTTTCTTTTTAGCCGAACCCAATAGTCTAGCCAGACCAATTCTGTGTATGCCTTATGACTCAAGAGGCCTCTCAGGAAGTTCCCTAGAATGCTAGGGAAGCAAGGATGTGTGAATCAGACTTTCTTTACCCCTCTGGAGAAACTATATGCCCAGTAGAACCTTCTTGGTGTGGCATTGTACAAAGATGGGGAAGAGTGGATATGAAACTACTTTTGTTACCCTTCTAGTAGCTTTGTTTGTTTTCTGTGGTCCAAAAGGGTATTTTCACCTTACTTCCAGGTACTGAGAACTTTGCAAAATTATTATTTTCTATGGATCATTGCTAAGTGGACTGACAGCAAACTAAAATGAGGGATTTTGTAATTCACCATCTTACTGAATTAAATTGATTTTTAATATTGCTCTTGAACTCTTCAACTTAAACTCACTTATAGTTTTGGGGGATTTTTCTTAGGATTTATATATGTAAGATCACATAATCTATACATAGAGATAATTATACTTCTTCCTTTTCAAAATAGAAGTCTTCCTTTTCCTTTTATTGTTTAATTTCTTGGATAGAACCTCCAATAAAATGTTGACTAGAAGTGCTAAGGTGATGAGAGTGGACATTCTTGCCTCATTCTTAATCTTAGGAGAAAGGATTCAGTATTTCACCATTAGTTTTATGTTAGCTATGTGATTTTCAATATAAATTCTTTATCATTTTGAGAAAATTCCTTCCTATTCTTAATGTGTTGAGTGATATCATTATCATAAAATAGAATTGGATTTTTATCAAATTTTTTAAAGGTTGTATTGAGATTCTCCCTTGGTTGTGTCCTTTAGTCTACTAATTGATATGTTATACTGATTGATTTTCGCATGTTGAACCAAACTTATTCCTTGGAAAATTCCCACTTGGTCATATCATAATTTTTGTCATGTGTTCATGGATTAATTTTTCTTTTCCACCTTTCCCTCTCTCCCTCCTTTCCTTCTGCCCTCCTCTTTTTCTTTTGCTTCTTCCACTTCTTCTCTTCTTCTTCTCCTTCTCCCTTTCCCCTCCCCCTCCCCCTTTCCCTCCTTCTCCTTCTCCTTCTTTGTCTTCATCCTTGTCCCTGTCCTCCTCCCCGTCCTCCTCCTCTTCCTCCTCCTAATTAATTTTTAGAGTATTTTGCATCTATATTCATAAAATATACTGCTCTGCAGTTTGCTCTTCTTGGGATGTCTTTGTCTGGTTTCAATATTAGTGTCACAATGGCCTCATGGCTTCCTATTCTACTTTCTGAAAGACTTTATAAATTATTGCATGGACTCTCCTTTAAATGTTAGGTAGAATATACTAGTGAAGCCATCTATTCCTGCAATTTTCTTTGTGGGAAATTTTTGATTAGTGATCTCATTATAAATCTAGTCAAAATTTCTATTTCTTCTTGAATTAGTTTGCACCTTTCTAGAAATTAGTCCACTTCATCTAAGTTATCTAATTTTTGATATACAAATCCTTATAATCTAAAATTTTGTATAACATTGGTAGTTATGGTCCCTCTTTTGTTCCTGATATTAGTGATTTGAGTATTTTCTCCTTTTTCTTGATCAGTGCAGGTAAAGCTTTGTCAGTGTTGACACTCTTTCTGTTAGGTACTCAGCTGAGCTGGAGAGAACTGAGCTGCCAGATGTTAGAATAGCCAGTGAACAAGATGCTAAACTGGAGAAAATACTGATTACTTCCAACTCCCCAGTCCATTTTCCCCCATGGAATGGCAATGAGCAAGGGTCCAGTGGGTCTACCCAGATATGGAAATCATTTCACTGTTGAGAAGTCCCCAGAGAAAAGGCTCCTGTGGTTTTATACATCTGGGCAGTAAGTGAAAGGACAGGCAAAGATCTTGCAGTGAAGAGGCATGAGGACTGAGTCACCATGAAGGGAAGTAACTTTAGGGCTCCCCCTTTCTGTTCTCCCAGGAAGAGTCTCTGCAGTGGTGCCTGAGGGTGAAGGTGCTTGATAAAGAGGCTCTGACTGAAGATGTCTGGGCTAAGAATGCTGATGTGTAAGAATATGACTGGCCAGGGAGGCTTCCATTCCTGACTGCAGGTCTCTTCAGAGACTGAAGTGCAGTAGTTGTACACCAGGTCTAAGGAGCCAAGGGAGAGAGTTCCTCCTTGGCCTGACAGGTATAACCTTTGTAATAATATAAAGTTGAAAAATCACATTTTTTCCCCAATGCCCAAACCTCTTATTTAAATGGACTGACTTTTGGTCTTGTTCTCTGTTGTTTTCTATTCTTTATTGCATTTATTTTTGTTCTAATTTTTATTATTTTCTTTGCTTTGAGTTTATTTTGCTCTTTTTTCCCACTTTCTTAAGGTCGAAGTTTAGAAGATTTACTTGATATTTTTATATATATATATATATATATATATATATATATAGTTATAAATATTCCTCAATGCATTGCTTTGGTTGCATTCCATATACTTTGGTATTTTGTGAGTTCTTTAGTTTTTACTCTCAGTGTGATTTCTCATTTCCTTTGTAATTCCCTTCTTTGACAATTAACTGTTTTGAGTTATGTTTAATTTTAGAAATTTATGAATTTGTACAATTTCTTTTTTTCTTTTTTCTTTTTGGTACCAGGGATCGAACTCCGGTCTTTGCGCTTGTGCAGCAGGTGGCAAAACCACTGAGCTAAATCTCCGGCCCCTAATTTGTACAATTTCTTTGTGTTAATGATTTCTAATTTTGTTTCATTGTGGTCGTGGAACTTATCTGGTACAATTTCAGTTTTTAAAGTTTATTGAAATTTGTTTCATGGACTGATATTTGTTCAGTCCTAGAGAAAGTTCCATGTTTACTTGCAAACCTAGTCCTTGGATGGCCTTGGCTGACCTAAGTCTTCCTCTTTTTCTCACTTTGTGGTTCTTAGAATAACAACAGGATGAGTTAGGAATTCAATATTTTGTTGTTGTTGTTGTTAAATTCTTTTATTGGTACATTTTAGGTATACAACACAATTACATTTCTCATTGGGAATTGTACCTTTACATAATGCATCTTGGTTCTTATTTTTTCCCCATTCCTAGCCCTCCCTTCACCCCCTCCACCCTTCCCTATTTACAAAGACTTTATTTCCATTTTTTTTCCATTTCTCAGCATTTTTCCTTTCCCTTCTTTCCTTTCCCCTGCCCCTCCCACTACCCCTACCCCTTTGGACCTTTTCTTCCTATTTTGCATTATCGATTATTCATTATCTTAAGGTAAGGAGGAACTGTTTGGTAAAGCCTGGACTCTTTTTCTTCCCTTCCTAGAACAGAATGTCTTGCAAAGCTTTGGCTGTGAAGATCCCCCAGATCAGAGTGCCTTTGCTTGTCCCTCAGCTGTGTCGGGAGGTGAGGCACATGGAGATGAGAGTCCATTTTCTCTGGGCCACTTTCCTGAGCCTTAAGAAAGTTCCTGGGATTCTCTTGTCCCTTTCTGCCTAGATGTGAGTAATGTAATTGCTTTGCTTAACTTGTGTGAGTATTATGTCTCACTGGACTTGAGCAAGTGGTAGAAATTGCAACCCATAATGTAGTAAATGGAAATGATTGACTCCCACTCCTGCTGTTGATGTGATGACTATATTTGCTATCTTCCATATTGTGGGAGCCCGTCTCTGGAATTCTCTGGGACTGGTTTGTAGGACTTTGGAAGAATGTATATTCTTCTTCTGTTCTGTGGATTGTTCTATAAATATCTGTTAGGTATAGTTAGTTTAGTGTAATTCAAGTCTCTATTTCCCTTATTGATTTTCTGTCTAATTCTATTCATTATTCAAAATGAGATATTGGAATTGCCACCTATTAATATAGAATTAGGTATATCTCCTTACAGTTTAATCAGTTTTGCTTCATGTATTTTGGAGCTCTGGCTATAATTATTGTTATATATGACTGCCCCTTTTAAATCTTAAAATATCTTTCTTATCCCTAGGGATAATTTTTATTACTGCTATTGATGATTTGGACTTTTAAAACAATAAACTATGTTTCTTGTCTCTAGTAATAACTTAATTTTAAAAGCCATTTTGTCTGATGTTAATATAGCCACTCCACTTTTCTTTTAGTATTGTTTACATGATATATTTTTTTTCATCTTTTTGCTTTCACCATATATGTGCCTTTGACTCTAAAGTGTATCTATTGTAGTCTGCATATACTTGAATAATATTTCTTTTTCCATTCTGCCAACCTTTGTTTTTAAGTATTTATTTTCACATAATATAATTATTAATAAAGTAGGGTATATGTCTGCTATTTCTTACTGGTTTTCTATGTTTTATGTAATTTGTATTCCCTTATTAATCTACTATTGTTTTCTTTTGTGTTAAATAGGTATTTTCTAGTGCAGTATTTTAACTTTTTGTAGTTTATTTTCATATCCATTTTAAAAATTAATTTTTGGTGTTTTTTCCTGGGAATTATTATTAACATCTTAGTTTATAACAGTCTAGTTTAAATTAAAACCACTATTTTTCTTCCCTTTGTTCAATCTATATAGTCTTCACCAATCCACCTTCTGCAAGCTGAATTCTCTCTTCAGCCCCTCTTCTAAATTTTTCATTGAAGCTATTGTACTTTTCAACTCAGATTTTATTTCTTTTGTAAAAATTCTACCTCTGTAGTGATAGTCTTTCTTTGATGCGGTACTTTTGATCAGATCTTCTTACTGTATTAAAAAAATAGATGATTATAGCCTAGACCATGCATCTTTCCTAATAAATTCAACGTGGAATTCTCTACACACAATTTCTATTTACTCCTTTTTACCTCTGTGTATAGGATACACTTTTGTGCTTTTAACATGCTTTGTAATTGTTTTTGAAATCTGAACATTTTAGGTGATAATGGAAAACTAATTTTTCTTCCTCCCTAGGATTAGTTGCTATCATTGTGTCTTATGTTGCTCTTTGTATAACTCATTTATTGAACTAATTCTATAAAATCTATATTCTTCACTGTGGTTAGCCACTGAAATATTTACTCAGCTGATCATCAGCTAGTGATTAGGCAGAGTTTTATTTAAATACCAATAAATCTCCCAGCCCTTGATGAAAGGCTGCGTGTGTGTGCACGCGTGTGCACACGTGCGCACTTGTGTGTGTGTGTGTGTGTGTGTGTGGTTCAATGTGCCTTCAATGTCCGGCAGTTTACAACTCTATCTTAGTCTTCACTTCCTGATTGCAGCCAGAAGTAAAAGCAAGGATTTTCTCAGGTGCTCCTAAGTATGCACATTGCCTAACTTTCTAGATTTTCAGGAATATGTCAGAACTTTTTAAAGCCTCTTAGGGATACTTTATTCTACAGATTTTCCCCTTAAGTGTTGTGCTCAACTGGTTGTTTGCCTCAACTGTTTTCAAAACTCCAAGCAGTTGTGATGTTAAATAAATAACTGCATCTGATTGCTTTTTTTTTTTTTTTTTTTTTTTTTTTTTGGTACCGGAGATCGAACTGGGGTCCTTGAGCTTGTGCAGCAGGCGAAGAAACCACTGAACTAAATCCCCAGCCCTGCATCTGATTGCTTTTGACAAATGTCCCAGGGAAAAAGCTATTCACTTTATGGAAGCTCAGAACTGGGTCAAATAAAGAATAACCTTTTGAGAGGGATTTTCAAGGATTTACTAGATAGGTTAAATAATAACAGTCTACAGGGAGGGAGGCCTTGGAGGAGCTCAAGCCCTTTTCTTTCCTCTTCAGTGTCTACAAGGCTGCTGGCTTTCAAGATGATGGCAGAGGTGCTAGTTTTTAAGGCCTCTATGGATCTCACAAAACTGGGGAAGGGGAATAGGAGAGGACAAGGTAAATGTCACAGAGCCACAAAGCTCACTATTCTTATTGAGATTTCACTGAATTTTCTTTTTCTTTTTTGGTACCAGGAATCGAACTCGGGACCTTGTGCTTGCAAGGCAGGCGGCGGAACCACTGAGCTAAATCCCTGGCACCCCACACTGAATTTTCTTGAATGAATATCCCCATACGGTTGCAAGCCTTTGGTTAATTTCCATAGTTCTAAAAAGAAGTTAATTTGCTTATTTTTTCTAGTGTTTTTGCTTCCATTATAGTCCTTACTCCCAATAATATGGGGCATTAATTCTTGAGACAATATTTTTCTTTTTGTTTTGCAGGTTTTTGATTGAAAAAGATAAGAGTCAGTATTATGTATTAGTATATGAATATTTTAATAGCAAACATATTTGTTATGTGTTCCTAAGATAATCATTTGTTGAAATTAAACATCTTAGTGTCTACAGGTCTCCAAGAAACAAATTGGCCTTGAAACCAATGGGTCAAAAAAGAGTGATTACAGTATTTGAAGCACAGCTGTCCTTACTATTCTATTATTGATTACAACAACATATATTGCACTTGGGCTATGTGAAATGAGATGTCCAATCGCATTTTCTGGGAGAAATACAAAGCAGAATAAGACCATACTTACAATTTAATTTACAACAAATTTCTATGCATTATTAATCATTTGAGTTATCAGTTACTAGTGTTTAAACATATGAGATTTATTACAACATATAAGTTAATAAATCAAGTGCCTTTCTTAAGGCAGTAAAAAACAGAAACAAAAAATATATGACAGGGTTTAATAATTTAGGTAGCTTTTCTGTGTTATAGCTTTCATTTTTAAATATAGTGTACACAGTTCTTACAACAAGGACAAAAGAATTGTAACTTTTTCATTGATGTTTATTTACTACTTTTATTTCTTTCCATATTTGTAGGATTTCTTCATGAATACAAATAACACAATTGTTTTGATGAATGTGTTCATAATTTTATGTTGTGAGATAAGAAAAATAGTATTTAAACTGAATGTAAACAACAAAGCATTTGCTGATTCCCATAATATACAAACTATCAGATGCCAATTAGTTTGATGATTATTTCCATCTCATTGCCTGTGTGTGGGCAGGAATGCAGTCCAACTTTTCATTCCTTTTACTATTTCTTGTCATGTTGGTTTTAGACTCCTACTATTGAATCCAGCTGAAACTGTCCTCACAGTGGGTGGGCCTGGAGATATTTTTTCTCCATATCCTTTTAATCCCATTCCCTCATTGGTGGTAAGCATCTTTATTTCCATCCAAGTAAGAGTCTATTTGCTTTCTGTCTTTTATTGCAAGATGAGCATTTGGCCCACAGAAACTAAAAAGATAAATACTTTTTCATCTACAAAATAAATTTTACATTTCACTGAGACATTCAGTGGGTAGACTTACTTTAATCCTTTCAAAAAACATTTTATACAATATTAGATCTGAATACTTCTATATGTTTTCTTCCAAACCATAAATAGGCAGTCCTCAAAAGAGGAAGGTAGAATCTAAAATGTCAATGTGGATCCAAACTATTTACTTAGGTTCAGGCTGGGGGGGGGGTTCCTTAAGACTAGCTTGAACAAACCATTAAAAATGTCTTTTTTGTGGTAAGAACACTTCATGAAATTTATTCTTTTAACAAAAACTGAAATGTATGATGCATTATTGTAAACTATAGCCATAATACTGGACAGTTGATGAAATTTAATAATCTTGTACAACTGAAATTTTAGATCCACTGGTGAGCAATTATCCATTTCCCATCCTTCTCTGACTTTGACTAGTTTAGATATTTCATACAAATAGAATCATGCAATATTTATCCTCCTATGATTAACTTATTTTTACTTAGCATAATATCCTCAATGTTCAGTCATGTTACACATTGTAGAATTTCTTTAATTTTTAGGCCTGAATAATGCTCCATTTTATTTACATACACTTTCTTTATCCATTCATTCATTCATGGGTGAACACTTAGATTGTTTCCACTTCTTGGCTATGGTCAGCAATGATCATGGGAGTGCAACTGTCTCTTGGTGATCCTGATTTCAATTCTTTGGAATAATATTCAAAGATATTTGGGATTTATAGACCATACTGTAGTTCTACTTTTAATTTTGAGGGGATTCTCCATACTGTTTCCCATATTTGATGAACCAAGGTGGATTCCCACGTAGTGTGCAAGGGTTCCTTCTCCTCTACATCCTCACCAACATTTGCTATCTTTCATTGTTTTGATAATAGGCATTCTAAGAACTGTGAATTAGTTTTTATTTGCATTTCTCTGATTATTATTGATTTTGAGCTTTTTTTCGTATATCTGCTAGCAATGTGTAACTCTGGAGAAATTTCTATTTAAATCTTCCACTCATTTAAAAAATTGATTATTTGCTATTGAATTATAAAGAATTCCTTACGTATTGGGGATATTAGCTCATCAGATACATGGTTTTCAAATATTTTTTCTCGTTCTGAAAGCTGCCTTTGCACTGTCATTTCTTTTGATGTACAGAAACATTTTAGTTAAATGTAGTCCCACTTCTTTATCCTTGTTTTTGTTGCCTGCCACAATTGTTTCCATAATAAGAGTCCTCCAGGTCCAGAATCTGACTTACAGCCTTTAAAGGAGCTATGTTGACCATACGTTAAATTATTTTGGCAAGGTGAAATGACACTATAGTAAACTGGCATTCCTGCAGGGGACACAGATCCTTGATTAGGCTGAATAGAGAACACAACAGGTTGTTGATAAGTCTGATGGGGTGGCTATTCCTTAAAAACCTTGAGGCAATGAAACCTGATATGATGGCACTGAAGGATACCAGATGGCCACTCCTTGAATCTAATTTCCAGTGCTGTTGGGTTGGCCTCCAACTAGGCTCTGACTCTGGGACTGCTGAATTCCGCCTATTCCTTGGTAGTTTTGCTGTTGGTTGGGCATAACTTGATAACCTGTTTGCTGTGCAGGCTGTGGCAGTGGTTGGTTTAGATGTGAACTGTAATGGACAGAGGGATAGGGCAGCACTGAGGCTGACTGGAGTCATAGTGGCTTGGAGCACAATAACAGGCTGGTATCTGTGGTGAGTGCTGCTGAATATATCCCTGATACTGGAGCACAGGGTGGCTGATGGCATGATCAGAGGCAGAATAGCCAGAAGTAGGGACTGGCTGCCCAGGCTGCAGGGGAGGAGGAGGTGGAAGTGGCAGAGGTGGAGGAGGAGCAGGAGGATTTGGTGTGGGTGCTGCTGTCATGATACAACCAGACTGCTGTGGAGGCTAAAGAACGACAACAGACTGGAACATGGTGGCATGTGGGTCAGAACCACCAGATGACTGGTGGGCAAGACTTATGTGGCTGAACTGAGAACCAAGGTCATCCTTCTGTGAGAAAATGTGATTAGCTGCTGGTTGTTGAGGTGGTGGGGAGGTCCAAGTACTTGGGTTTTAACTGGCTATTGAATCATAGGTGGATTATACACAACTGGACTCCCATCTGATTTTATGAAGGGCTGACTTGTTTGTGGGTTAATCAGAATACTGCAAGGTAGTTGCCTGCTGCTTGCAAAGGAAGCAAAAAGAAGCTAGTGCTAGGAGATTCGACTTGCTTGTTTAGGCCAGCATCAACTATGAGTGCTGACAGCTGCATTGATGACCGCTGAGCCATGAGAAGTCTGGCTGAGTGCTATACCTGGAAGAGGCTGCTGGATGTGAGAAAGAGAGCCAGTAGATGACCCTACACTACCAGAAGACCCAGAACCTGTTTTGGAAAGCTTACCTATGATTTTGCTGCTTCCAGAGCTATCACCTCTTGTGAGGACAGAGATTTCACTAAAGCTGCTGGCTTTAGTTACAGCAGGCTTCAAGTTTCGCAGGGAGCTGTCTGTATCTGCTGATCCACAGTCACGGTTCAGAGTATTTCAACTCATTCTCAGTGCTGCTTTAATGACTATTTGTTGATTTTCCTGAAGGATCTTTATTAACTCTAAATATTTGGCAACTCTGCTGGATACTACTACCACCCTCATTTTGGATTCTTTTGTCAGTAATATAATTCTCTTGGGAACACAGGGAATCTTGGGAAAATAATCAGTCTCTAGCTCTCTGGTACTCTTCCCCCCTTCTATAGATTTACTTCTTCTATCATCTTTCAAATGTATTCTCATCTGGTTATCATCTTTGTCAATGCTAGTTATCTCTCTTAAGGATATATCATTTCTGAAAATCTTCATCTTTATCATCTTTAATATATTCATGGAATTTCTGATCAGGTATTTTTGTATTGCTAGTTTTGTTTACTATGACAGACTTTCCACTCTGATCAAAATAGTGGTCTAATCCAAAGTAAGCAGCTACTCCGTAGTAGCACCCTATGGTAATATGTCATTGGGGGGCATTTTTTACATGGAGACTCATTATTATCAATGAAATTTTAAATTTCTTGCTCTTATTTCAGCAGCATCATACTGCCTCTGGAAGTATTTTTTAATGTATTTACTAAAAATTCATGTAGATCTATGCCAGTTAAATCAGTGTATTCTTGACTGGAATCTCTTGATAACATTTTTCTGGACAACTTATCATTGGCTTTTCTTTTTCTGCTTTATCTTTTGAGGGCTTCTCTTTTGCAAATGATTGTGTTAACTGGATCTGAATTTTTTCCTGCGAATCAATTTTGTTGGCAATATATGGATCACTCTTCTCTGGCAAATTCTTCCCATAGTTTTTTTATTTGATTCAATTTTCAACTGTGGTTTTATCTTTCATTTCTGTCTCCAAATCCTTCATTGTTTCAGTTTCATCTTTTACAAAAATAGTATCAGACATCCTCATTAGCAAAGATTACTTTAGAATTCTACAGGGAACTTGGAGCCTGATGTGTCCATTGACTTGGGATGGTGGTGTTCCACAAAAACAAAATAAAATAATCCAAGGTTTCTTTCCACAGCTATTAGGCAGGATATCAATTACATTTAACCATCTGTAATCTGGCAAGAAGAGTCCCATATCCTTGTCACCACTGTAGAATCCTGGACTGAAATAAACTGTCTTTGGCCAAACATATCATATCTTTCAGTGGTCCATGTTATTGAGGAGGAGGAGGTGGGTGGAGCACAGCATGGTGGAGCAACAGCAGGTCTGGGTGGGTACAAGTAAGAGTCTTACCAGACCAGACACTGGCTGTAGTGGCCTTTTTTTCCTTGATAATTCTGAAAATCACTTTTTGTGTGTATATGGTTAATAAAGTTTTGAGGAGAGCAGCATTATCTTGTAGTCATCTATATTACTGGTTTAATAATTAATTAGAAGGAAAAATTATAGATAAATTTCCAATCTTAATTTAGCCAATAAAAATTTTGCATGTTACCTACCAGATTCAGAAAATAGGGGGAAAATAGGCCAGTGAACTTTATGTTAACCTCTTTTTACTTTCCTTGTTCTTATAATATAAATGCTGCGGAGATATTTAACAATAAATATGTTAATGTCTGAAGATTATAATTCCAGACTTATCTTTTTAATTCTAATCAATTCTCTGATGTTGATTTAAGATTAAATCTTTCTTCAATAGGAGAATGTTATTGATTCCTCAAATTTTAGAGAGATGTTGCCAAATGTGAAAGTCAGAATATTATACAAATATGAAACATCAATGAAGATATATTGTAGCTAATACTGCTTTGTGTTGAAAGTAGCATAGTTAATCTGGAAGAAGAGAACCTGTTCCCAGATGGGTGTGTTATATAAACCAAATAAATTAATTAATTTAATCCACCCATTTAAATGTTTTAACAGTGAATTTGAACTATGGGCACCATTTTGCTCATATTACAACTTGATAGATTTATTTGTCATTGGTCATTTCCATCATCATTATTTCAACCATCAGCCTAATAATATAAACAAATTCTATGAAGAAAGACTCATCTTTATATGGTGCCTTTTATGTCAGACAATTCTAAGCACCTATCAAACTTTTTCCATTCCTGTGGGGCACAGAGTTAAACCATATTTCCCAGTTTCCCTTGCAGTTAGAAGATGCATGTTGTCAAACTCTGGACAATAGAAGATGTGTAAAGGTGATGTAATGCATGATAGATCTGAACTTTAATTAAAACACTGTCATGTATAACTCTTGCACTTTTTCTCTGGGTTCCAGTTTAATACTGGTAGAGAGAACTCTACTTCATGAGCCCAGAGGAGGGAAAAGCACAAGTGAAAAGAAACCTGAGTCCTAGGACAACTGAATGGAACAGAATGTGTCTCCTTTTCCCACAATCTGCCCTTATTGAAATGTGGTTGAATTAAATTTTTTATTCTGCTAAGTCACTGAGATTTTGAGTTTATCATATCAGCTAACCTACCCTTACCAATATGCCATTGTAGGATTTTGCTTAGTTTAATTTAAAATTGTGACTATATGCATTATGAAAAAAATACTGTCTGTATAGTTAATTTGAAGTGATTTTTGTCATGATTATTTGACAGGCTATTTAACCAACTGATTAGTTAATCAAACCTTCAAAAATCAACATAGTGTTTGAGTGTGGTACGTGTGAATATAACAGTAACAGTTCAATGGAAACCCTAGCATTTGCAGGTCGACACACGAATGATATGTTAAAAATAGCTAGGTAAGCTGTGGGTGTAGCATGGATAAGGCCCTCAGTTCAATCCACAGCATCACACACACTAAAAAGAAAATAAGTTTCTAGGTGTCCTGGACTTCTATTTTTGTAAGGGACTACCAAATTTTACAGAGGGCCCACCTGTGGGGGGATCACAGGACTGGCAGTTGGTTTTCTCTCTTTTGAAGATAGAGCACAATCGAAGAACAAGATGGGGGAACTTATGACATATTGGCCAAGAAAAATGAGTTAAACAAAATTTCTACCAACATAAGCAAGTGTTATGACAACAAAGTTGAACAAATTAAAAAAAACAAGATAAAGTTGGGTATAGTTCTCAGAAATACTAATTGAAATTTTCTTAGAGCTAAGACGTAGACAATTTGTAATGAAACATACCTTATTCAACTCCAACAATGAGCCTGAACTTGGTGATGATTATCAAGAAATTTGAAATGCCAAGATACTGAGCATCCTAATATGAAGTCAAAGCTTGTTCATACAGAAAAAAGATTCAGTCATCGGTCACATACCTTTTTTTTTCCATGAAGGAAAAGAGCATTTCATAAAAGAAAAGATTTCTAATAGCAAACTTAGAAAATTTGAGTTGCTAAATACTATAGCTGGAAAACTGCTACACAGATAGATACATTGAGAAGCTAATGGAATGACAGGCCATTCAATATGTCAGTAAATGCAAAGAAAACAATTGACACATGCTCCCCAGGAACATCAAAATATAGACTTAAAATGAAAGGGGCTAGGTCCTTTCGACTTCCTAGGCTCCAGCCCTAAATTACATATTTATGGAATGCATCATGAAGTCCAAAGATATAGACTATTGTATTAAGAACAACTACTTGTGGCTTCTCAATCTGAGAAAAAACTGAGGGAGTTGTCTGTGACACCTTTATAATGTATGCATGCACCTAGTTTCATGTTATTTTCCATAAGATTAGTGATGACTTTGAAGAATCCAAGATTGATAGACCTAATTAAGTTCTTACTAAGGGTCAAATACAGTAAGAGAGTGAAGGTCCTATGACTTAGTGATTCCTGTCACTAAAGAGAGGCAAGCTTCATCCTGGCAATGACAGATCATTTTCTCTTTGATACTTCGTTATCCCTAGAAATGGTAAGAGATACAAACATTTTACAAAGCCATTTCAGAGTTATTATTTTCCCTGGGGTATACCAGTTAATATTTGTAGATATAGATAAAGTTACAATATTCCCATGAGGAACTACCTAATTTGTTGACTTAAGCAACTAAGTAATATTCACTAGTTAGGGAAATAACATAATCTTACAACTAATAGCTTTAAATAAATGCTTACATTTTGCAGTAACTACAGTAGAATTCTTGCAGAATAAGATAAAAATTGGAGGCAATTGTCAGATAATTCAAGAGAAAACATATACATGGGATCACTAAGTTCATTATGACAGATTTGGAAACAATCCAAAAAGAGAAGTAATGATGGTAATTTTATTATTTGTTTTGTCAAGAGAAAAGAGACTGTTATATAAATGTTTTCCTAGAAAACCTTCTAGTGATACTTATTAATACTTGAAAATAGTTCTTGAAAAAAATTCCCTTTTACTGTTTACATCTCTCTTTTAAAAAACACTTTTATCAGGCTTTCAACACATGATACAAGAACATTATGTTTTTATTTCCAAATGGTCTGCATTGTTTCCAAATTTTATTCAAACGTTTTTTGGGAAATAATAGTGCGGGATAAGAGTTAGAAGAAAAATAAGATGAAGCTTGCTAAAAGGGTGAGACGCTGATAATTAGTAGGTGTTTGCAATTTGCTTTCTGAAAATTCTCAATTATTAAACAAATGCTTCCTTCCTCTTCCCTCAAGGATCATTTTTGTTTGTGTGTGTGTGTTTTACATGTAATTCCCCTGTATGTTGCCCTTCTACAATAATGAAGAAATTCCTCTTGATTTTCTCTTTCCCAGTTTCCACAGCTAGTGTTAAACTTCCACATCCAAACCTATTGTATAGCACATTCAGAAACAAGCAGTATTGGAGGGAAAGTTCTTAGGGGGAGGAGGATGTTTATTTTGATAGGGCTTCCACTTTGTTTATACAACTTGTAGATGAGCTCACAGTGGTGGTAGCTGAAAGTCCAAGATCAGGCAGCCCCAGCAATTGAGCCTCTGGTGAGGGCCCCTTTGGATGGATCACAGCATGGCAGATGGCATCATAGTGGGAGCATGTGAAAGGTAGAACCATGTGGTGGGACAGGAAGCCAGGGAGTGGCAAGGGGACAGTTGTGCTGCTTTTATGACTCCGTTTCCTGTGAACTAACTCATTCTGTAAAAGCTGAATTAACATTTTCTGGCAGAAATCCCTTCAGTGACCTAATTACTCGCATTCAACCCTACCTCATAATGGTTCCACCACTCTTAATACTACTACACTGGGGGACAAGCCTCTGACACTTGAACATTTGGGGAACAAACTACATCCAAATCAAAACATCTTTGATAATGTCTAAAGATGCCTTAAATTTTTATTCTTGATGTGTTTCTTAAAAGGCACTTAATTAAAAGCAACAAAAAGAATAAGAATTTTAGGTTGTCATTTTATATAATTAAACATGAATATATTTTTCTCTAACTTAGACACCAAATTGCCTGGGTTCTACTCTTGGCTGTACAACTCAATAGCTATAGGACCAAATTGTTTAATTTCTATTTGCCTTAATTTTATTCTTTATAAGGTGAAGATATTAATCCTACCTATCATTTGAAATTATGGTGAAGATCAACTGAGAAAAGGCTTAGAAAGCACTTTGTACACCTACTGATACATAAAGAACAATCAATGAATGTTAGACCCAATAAACTACAAATTCCTGACTAGATCATTTTGATATTAACTTTTGATCTATCCACATAAGCATCAATGAGCTCTGAGGTTCGTTCAACTAAAAACACTCATTTTACATTGTCTTTTACAAGAGGCCTCCTTCATATTGAATGAGTTTCATGCTCATCTAAGCTTACTTTAGTCTTATCAAGCAGTTAGCTACTTTCATAGATGTTTTGTACTAGACACTCAAGAATTCTGGAACTGCTTCAAATTTACACTTGAGAGTCTCCATCATTGGCTTTTTCTTCAATATTCTAAATGAAATATAAAAGCCAATTTCTTGTTATGTAAAAACGAGCTTCTTGTGCCAGTATGTCTTACCTAATTATTTTCAGTGCCTACTTTCACTAACTTCATATTTTGCTTAATCTTCTCAGAATCTTCTTCCCAAACTTTAATTTTTTACATTTTAGGTATACAATATAATGACATTCATCATTGAAAATATATATCTTTACATAATGTATCTTGGTTCTTATTTTTCCCCCATTCCCCTGCCACCCCTTCAACCCCTCCATCCCTCCCTATAAACAAAGACTTTGTATCCGTTTGTTCATTTTCTCATATTAATTCTATTCCTTTCTTTCCTTTCCCCTACCCCGTCCACTTTGGACCTTTTGTTTCTATTTCACAATATCAATAATGCCTTTTGATTCTTTATACAGTTTCCATTTCTCACACCAGAAAAACTATTCAGTATTTACATGTGTCTGTCCTATTTATTTCACTTAAGAGTATAGCCTCAATGTGCATCCATTTAGCTATAAATGTCTCTAATTTCACACTCCTTATGTCTGAGCACTACACCATTTTTTATATTAAAAAACCACATTTTCTTTATCCAGGCTCTAGCAAATGGGCATTTGGGCTGTTTCCAAGTTTTAGCTATTACAAACTGTGCTGTTATGAACATGGGTGTACATATATCACTGTGCTATGATTCTTTTACTTCTTTTGGGAAGATACCCAGTAGGGAAATATCTGGGTCAAATGGGACCTCTAATCCTACTTTTTTGAGGTATCGCCACACTGATTTCCACAGGGTTTGCACCAGTCTACACTCCCACCAAGAGTGGAGAGGTTCCTTTTTCTCCACAGCCCCTCCAGCATTTGTCATTGGTTGATTTCATGATAGCAGCCATTGTTTTCTAGGGTGAAGTGGAATCTCAGTGTTTTTTTCATTTGCATCTTTTGATGACCAGTGATGTTGAACATTTTTGCATATGTTTATTTGCTATTACTACTTCTTTCTCTGAGAAATGTCTGTTCATTTTACATGGCCATTTTTGGATTGGGCCTTTAAATTTGGGACTTCTGATTTTTTTTAAAGTTCTTTGTAGATTCTAGATAGTAGACCTTTGTTTAAGGAACAGCTGATAAAAATTTTCTCTCACACTGTGGGCTGTCTCTTCACACTGTTGGTGGTTTCTCTTGCTGTGCAGAAGCTTTTTAGTAAGAAGAGATCCCACTTATTGATTGTGCTAGTACACAGGCAACTGAGGTTTTGTTCATGAAATCTTTTCCTACACCAGTGTCTTCAAGACTTCTGCCTAACCTCTGTTCCAGCCAGTTTAGTGTTTCTGTTTTAATATTTAAATCTTTAATCCATTTAAATTTTAGTTTAATGCATGGTGAGAGATACAGGTCTAGTTTTAATCTTTGGCAAGTTGAAATCCAATTTTTCCAGCACCATTTATTAAAGAGGCTATCTTTTCTCCAGGGAGGATGGTTGGCTCCTTTGTCAAAGATGAGGTGGCTGAGTATGTCTAGGGTTGTTTCTGCATCTTCTAATCCATTCCACTGGTCCTCAGGTCTGTTTCTTTGCCAGCACCATGCTGTTTTATCACAGTAGTTTTGTCATATAGTTTCAAGTTGGGGATTGTGATACCCCCTACCTTGTCTTTGTTGCCTAGGATTGCTTTTGCTATTCTAGGTCCCTTCTTGTTCCAAATGAATTTTTTGATTGTTTTCTTAAGGTCTGTGAAGTATGCTGTTAGAATTTCAGTTGGGATGACATTGAATCTATATAGCAGTTTTGAAAGTGTAGCCATTTTCACTATATTTGTTCTTCCTACCCAAGAACAAGCTATGTCTTTCCATTTTCTGATATCTTCTTTGTGCTCTTCTTTCAGAGTGCTGTAGTTTTCAGAATATTAGATTGATTCCTAGGTATTTCACTTTTTGGATGCTATTGTAAAGAGTTGTTTCCCCGATTCTTCTCTCAGTGAATATGTTATTCCTATACAGGAAGGCTATTGATTTTTGAATGTTGACCTTGTATCCAACTACTGTACTGAATTTGGTTATTAAGTCTAGAAGACTTTTGTTGGAGTTCTTGGGCTCTTCTATATAAAGTATCATGTCATCTGCAAATAATGACAATTTAAATTCATTTCCTATCTTTAGTCTTTTTATTTCTTTACCTTATCTAATTGCTACGGCTAATGTTTCCAGAACTATATTGAACACTAGTGGTGATAGTGAACATCCTTGTCTTGTTCCTGATTTTAGTGTGAAGGATTTAAGTTTTTGACCATTTAGTATGATTTTGGCTATTGGTTTTTCATAGATGGCTTTTACCAGGTAGAGATAGTGACCATCTATTCCAGTTTTCTGTAGGGTTTTTATCATTAACGCACGTTGGATTTTTTTGGACTGTTTTTTGCATCTATTGAAATGATCATATGGTTTTTGTCCTTGTCTCAGTTAATATAGTATATTACATTTATTGATTTGCATATGTTGAACTATCCCTGAATCCCTGGGGTGAATCCTACTTGGTCAGGGTGTATGATCTTCTTAATGATCTTCTGCATTCTATTTGCCAGTGTCTTATTGAGGATTTTTGCATCTATGTTCATTAGGGAGATTGGCCTATAGTTCTCTTTTTTGGTTGGGTCTTTCTCTGCTTTGAGGATCAAGGTGATGCTTGCTTCTAGAAATGAATTTGGGAGTATTGCTTCCCTTTCAATTTCATTGAAGAGTTTAAACAATAGTGGCAATAGTTTCTCTCTAAATGTCTTGTAGAATTCAGCAGTGAAGCCATCAGTACCTAGGCTTTTCTTCATTTTTAAGTTTTTAATTACATTTTCAATGTCATTGGTTGATATTGGGTTGTTTAGAATTTTTATGTCTTCTTTGTTCAACTTTGGAAATTCATATGTATCAAGGAATCTGTCCATTTCTTCTGTATTTTCCATCTTATTGGCATTTATGTTCTCAAAGTAGGTATTGATGATCTCTGGATTCTTCTGTGTTCATTTTAATGTCACCTTTTTCATTCCTAATTGCATGTTTTTGCATCTTTTCTTTCCTTTTTTTGATAAGGTTGGCTAAGGGTTTGTCAATTTTGTTTATTCTCTTGAAGAACCAACTCTTTCCTTCATTGATTTTTGTATCATTCTCATAGTCTCCATTGCATTGATTTCTCCTCTGATCTTCATAATTTCCTCTCTTATATGAGCTTTGGATTTGTCTTGCTCTTCTTTTTCTAGAAGCTTGAGGTGCAGCATCAGGTTGTTTAATTGGGCTCCGTCTGTTTTCCTAATATGCATATTCACTGCTATGAATTTCCCTCGTAAGACTGTTTTCATTGTGTCCCATAGCTTCTGATACGCTATATTGTCATTGTCATTTAATTGTAGGAACTGTCTGATTCCTTCTTTAATTTCCTCTGTTACCTACTGGTTATTCAGAAGTGTGTTGTTCAGTTTCCATATGTTTATGAAATTCTTGCAGTTTCTTTTGCTATTGATCTCCAATTTCATTGCACTATGGTATGAGAATATGCAGGAAATAACTTCAATTCCTTTGCACTTACTTAAACATTTTCCATGAGTGAGCAAGTGATCTATTTTGGAGAACTACCCACGTGCAACTGAAAAGAATGTGTATTCTGATTTTGTGGGGTGAAACACTCTGTAAACATCTGTTAAGTCCATTTATTCAAGAGTTTGATTGACTTCTAATATTTCATTATTTATTTTTTGTCTAGTTCATCTATCTATTTGTGATAATGGAGTATTGAGGTCTCCCACTAGTATTGTATTTGTGTTTATTTAATTTTTCGTGTTTGTTGGTATTTGTTTTATATAGTTTGGTGCTCTAGTATTTGGTGAATATATATTTATGATTGTCAGCTGTTCCTCTTGAATTTTTCCATTTACAAGGATGTAGTGTCCTTCTTTGTCTCTCTTAATGTTGGTTTGAAATCCATTTGATCTGCTTCTTTTCAGGTTCTTGTCACATGGAGTATTGTTTTCTACCCTTTAACTTTCAGTCTATGAGTTTCTTTTTGAATTGTGTGTTTCTTGTATATAGCATATTGGATTTTGCTTCTTGATCCATTCTGCCAGCCTATTTCTTTTGATTAGGGAATTGACAGCATTAGCATGATGGTTAAAATTGATATTATTGACTTATCCTTGTCATGACTTTTTCTTTTTGTTGAATTCTCCCCCTTTGGATTTATTTTCTTGTGCCTGTGGATTCATTCTGATGGGGTCCCTGGGGTTGTAATCCTCATTGTCTTTTCCTAGGATATTGTTTAAAATATTTTGGAGTGCTGGTTTCATATTCATGAAGTTTCTCAGTTGCTCCTTGTCATTAAAGTATCTTATTTCTCCATTAGTTTTGAAAGATAGTTTTGCAGGGTACATCAATCTGGATACATAAATCTGTGATGTTTTCTTTTAGGGATTGAAATACCTCACTCCAGGCTCTTCTTGCCTTGAGGGTTTGTGTTGAGAAGTCTGCTGTGATTCTGATGGGCTTTTCTTTGTATGCAACTTGTTTCTTTTCTCTAACTGCGTGTAGAATTTTATTCTTCTGTTGAGTTTCTGGAAACTTAACTATTACATGCCTAGGTATAGATTTTTTTTTTCCCCGTGGCTGGTTGGAGACCTATATGCCTCACTTATCTGTATGTCAAATTCTTTCCCCCTGTTTGAAAGTTTTCTGCCATTACTTCTATGAACAGTTTTTTTTATGTTGTTTGCATCCTCTCCTTTTTCTTCATTGATTCTAATCAGTCTTAACGTTATTCTTCTTTGCACTGTCTAGCAGCTGATGGATTGATTTCTCATGGTCCCTTACTGTTTTTAAGAAATTTTTCTTTTCCTGATCACTAATTGGAATCCTGTCTTCTGTATCTGATATTCTATCCTCACATTGGATCATTCTGCTACATAAAGTATCAGTGGAGTTTTAAATCTCCTGGAAATCTGTCTGCATCTGTTCTATGGATTCCATTTGTTTCCTGTGCTGAGATTCCATCATATTCCTCAGCTCCACTATTTTTTTTATCTGTGTATGCTCTAGACTTATTAATCATGTCTCACACTATGGATACCATCTCTGTTGTTATCTGAAAAATTATTTCTCATTTCATTTTTTCCAGATCCTCTTTTGTTGTGCGTTCAAGGAGTCCAGGTGGTTGAGTATCAGATTATTCCATCTTCTTACCCTTTGGGGTTGCCTTAGGTGATCTAGACGTCTGGGTTTGAGACTTATTAACGTGTCTTCTCATTGCAACAGATGCAGCCTGCAGTGCCTTTGTTGAGGTGACTTTTTGCTCACCCAGTGTTCTTCAGTACTCAGCACACCACCTAGAGGCCTTTTCTCTGCTCTCACTACTGTGCCAATTCCTGGCTTCAGAATGGTGGCCTTCTGGATCCTTGTGCTGCACTTTTGTGTGGGAGGGGTTCATAATGGGGCCTGTGGACACTTGGGGTGATATCTGGGTGGGCCTCTGGCTCTTGCTTATGCACCCAAGCAGCTCTTTTCCAGGTAGGTCTTTGGTTGGGGCCTCCTGGGCCAAGTTGCTGGGATCTGGGTGGGGTCCTGTCTGGGACATGCCTGCACCTGTGTAGCTCTGGTCCACATAGGCTTCTCACTGGGATCAGTGCATACTTATTCTTTCCAAACTTTTCTGTTTAAAATCATAACATTTGCACTAATGCTCCAATCTCTACCTTTTTTTAAATTGATTTATATTCCTCTCTAGTATTTATCATGTTTGAACAGTCTTTGTTTTGTTTATATTTTTTACTTATTTACTTTTATTATCATTTTCTATACTCTAAAATCCAAATGGCAAGGATATTTTATCTGTCTCACCCACTTTGTATTGTAAAGGCCCACAATAGTGCTTGGCACATAATGAGTACTCAAATATTTGACATATCAATGGAATTTTTTGTCTGTCTTTTCTCTCTCTCTCTCTTTCCCTGACTCTTTCTCTCTTACCTTCTTTCCCTCTCTGTTACTTTATGACTTAGATGTTCGTACTTCTTTTGCCTTTGTTTCATCCCTACATGGTGAGCATTTTTTCATAATCTAATGTTCTCAGGGAGGCAAATAATCTTTAAATTGGTTCCCAAGATAAAAATAGCCATCTCAATTTAGAGAACACAGGTGCTCTTATCTTACTGGTGCAGTATGATATGACCAGATTTTTCCTTTGGTTGGATCAGTATGGGCTCCTCACTGTTCCATCCCTCATCCTGTTACTCTCCTAAACTTCAGTGGAACAATAGCAACTGTTTAAATAAACATGCTCTAAGTATTATGATGTGCTTTGGAAAACTGGCATCATTATGTTCCATGGATATACTATAAAGATCATGCCACAAAAGTGAAATTTCCCAAAGTGTGTATCAATTTTGGTTTTGCTGTCAAGCTAGTGTATTTCATTAAAAGACATATACACTTTTAATGTCAACCAACTAAATAAATCAGCTTTGGAGTCTTCGAAACCTTTTTTTTTTAGCTGATTAGTATTTTAGTGTTACCTGGAATGTGTACTCCAAATGGGTTAAACAGACATCAACATTAACCTATCTGTTAGGGATCAAATTCCTGCCTAAAGGAGCAGATGGCTAATTATTTGTACAGTTTTTACTGAATTTGCATGACAATATTCACACTAGACTGTCTCAAAAATCTGTACTCTGTATTGGTTCTCATGTGCATATTTTCTCTCCACATTTACCAATTCTCCTTCCTCTCCTTCTTCTTCCTCCTCTTTCCTCTTTTTCCTCTTCTGAAAATTTCCGAGATGATATAGACTTTTCCTTACCTATTTTTTTCCTCCACAGAATCTTAGCAATTTAGAGCTAAAATGCCCTTAGATACTATCTAGTCTGTAATGGGAATGCAAGTCCACAAGCATCACTTATTCATTCAGTAGGTACTTAATGATGGCTCAATATGTTCTAAACATGGGTGCTAGGCTATAGGGATTAGTTGCTAAAGTCAATAGTCAAAGATTCCAAGATTTACAATGGGAGCTGAATTGAAAGCTCTACTTTCATGCCAAGTAGACTTTACCTGCAAATAAGATGAAGCGCATCTTGAATATAAAGAAATCTTGCTAAGAATAAATGGGAGAACTTATATTTGGACACAATGTTTCTTCCAGTAGAGCACATGGAAAATTCCAAAAATTGTTTAAAGATTTGAAAGATGCAAAAATGTGAGAAAAATTAACAGTTTTATGCAAGTGATTTCCAGGTTAATGTGTATCTATTCTGTTTTCCAGACATGACTTTATTAAGCCTTTCTGCTATAAATAATGAATTGTGTAGTTTCCTAAGACAATCCTATGTGGCTAGCCCCGTGATTTTGAGAAAACTGGGACTATTATAGACTTTCTGAGATAGATATGAAACATAAAAAGTAGACAATGAGTTAATGAATTATAAAAAGCAAAAACAATCCAAGAATTGGCACATATGAAAGATCTACTATGATTGGGAGTCAACTCAAACTAATGAGAAAGTTCTTCCTGAAATAGTGATTAATATCAACTCATGGCCATAAGAAATGCAGTGATTTGGTTATTTTTCAAAATGTATCAAAATCCAAAGTTATTGGGACTTATTTAGAGCTGTTGAAACAGTTTTCCTGAAAACTGTCCTTAATCTAGCAGTTCTTTAAATACACCATGCTGATGTGCAAGCCCATATTTTTCCTACCCTTATCTTTGTATTTCTAGCCCGGATTCCTCCTCAATTTACTCTCCTAATAGTCCTCTTTGATTATTAGATTAACCTGGAGCTCCCCTTTCTTGCAGTATGTTTCCTTCTTAAATGCTGCCCTACCAATCAGCTTTTAACCTTTATCACAGAAGTCTCATAGTGCTAGTCTTCTTGTCTATCTCCCTTCTAGACTAAGAACATCCTAAATACAGCAACTATTTTCATTCATCACTAAAATCCCCGAGGTCTCAGCTATTTCCTGGCACATCATTGGAGCCTAATAAATATTTCTCGAATGTTGATTGTTACTGAATGAAGATAAAAAGAAACTAGGATTACCACTGATTTAGTGTTTACTTTATATTATTACTTCAAGTTCAGCAGCCTAATCTTTGTTTTATTCTTTAATAGTTTGCAATAATAATGCCTCTAGTGTTCCATGGTTAATTATTACATTCACTATTGGTTTAAAATAGATTTCTTTTACATATTAACAAAAGTCTCTCATTTCCTATTTGAAAAGAATGTTTATTTAAAAATAAGGAAAAGACAGTGCTGTCAAAAATTATTCAAACTTCTCTCATGAAAAAGAGTTAAAACATCAATCTGCCTGTTTTAAAATCACACATATGTTTGATTCACGTTGTGTCAATTGTATGGATTAAGTCTGGTTTCAGGGTACCAAACAGACTGTTTACTGTATTTTACTTTGTTGACTATGAAAGGATATGCTAAATTTTGTATTTTGCTACTAAATAAAATGGAAAGTAGGATTGTTCTATAGGTATTTGATGTGTCATGGCTCATTTTCTTTATGGTTGTCTTTATAGTTCTTTATATGCTTCTTAACTGCATGAATAACCATATTTAGAAAATGAACATATTTTTATACTTTTCCTCACAGTTTCAGAATTTTTTAACTGAAAATGTTTCACTCTTGTTGGACATAGTCTCTTGAAAGTAATGTAAGTTCATAGACATGCCTCAGTTTTTATCCACCCTGATCCTTCTCCCAGTTACAGAAAACTTAGAACTGATATTTTACTCATTTCTGAAGTTTTTGTATGCTTTATAAAATGTATTAGTGGTCATAAAAATAAGATACTAATTGTTAGTTTTAAAAAGTTAAGCTACTTAGCTGAATAGACTAAAATAAGCTTACACAGTCTCTGATTTATTATTCTTGGATGATGGTTAAGCCAAAATAGGAGTAAAGAGAGTAAAGGCCTACACAAAAGTTATAATGAGGGACAACTTAGAATCTCCAAGAATTATCTATATGAGTCCAATTTAAGTTGTCAACTGTTTATGAACAACTTTTGATAGATCTAAATAACATTATTATTAATTAATAGTAACAATTATCTTCTCTCAGTAAATCTATATTGCTTATAAATTGCACCATTGATTTTTATTATACTTTAGTTGTGAGTGTGGTCTGACAACCTACAATAGCAAGTGAGACTGTTCAGAGCAGGGTGTGGCTGAGTTTTGTTTTGTCTAGTTAAGCTGAATGTCAGTTAGTGATGTAAATTCAAAATAATGCATATTTCCCTTAACTGTCAACATTTTATGTTTTGTTAAATATGAATTTTTTCAAAATAAAGATATAATAATGGCTAATTCATAGGAGTTGTTAGTGAAATGCCCTCAAATATTATGTCTCCTCTAAAAGTAGCTAAAAATGTACTTATTTTGTATAGTTTTTAACAAATGAAATGTGTAGAAATGAAACAGAACCTTGCTCACTTGTATCCATCCTAGGCATCTCATTCATGGGCCAGATAATAGGAAGATGTTTATATCTATACAAGGTCTCACATATAGGGAAACCTTCAAAAGCACAAACAACCCCTCTTTTGTCTCACAAAATGTGTGAAATATATTTGACCTTTGTGATGAAGTACTCTTTTGAGCTAATCTAAATATGTTCTAACAATAAGAGGTAGAAAACAGCAAGTTGTATAACAATGAATTTATTATATTAATTTATTTATTATAATAACAGTGAATTTCTTATGGTGTAATGGTTAGATTGGCCCAATCCCTTTACAAATAAATAACTTAGAGATGGTAATGGTTAAGTGATGTTTACAGAGTTAGGTGGCCAACCAATGCAGAACTGGACTCAAGGACATGTTTCCTGACTCCTAGGAAAAGGACCACTCATGACACCACATCATAGCCACCAGAAGAAACCACTAAAGAACTCTTGCCATAGTTTCTGAAGTCCTACAGCTCCTTCTTCAAAATATTCTAAGGTACAGAGTATGAGACAGTTAAGAATTTCGAGAATTAAGTTTTTTAAAACCATAGTATCTTTTTAATGGTTGTATCTGCCACTTTAATAAATAAGATATGCTCCGCTACAGTTCTGTTCTGTGTATGTTAGCTTATCTTTGCCAGCAATGTCACCTCCACAACAACCCAGAGCCTTCTCCTGGCTTTTTTTCTTGAAAACATTTCTCTAGGCAGGGAAAATGATTTGCAGTCTCTGGAGTCAACTGCAGAAGAGTAGATTTCCATTACAATGGAGCTGACAAGTACAATGTGTTAATTTCACAAAACAACCTGCTGACTTAAATGACCTGGTCTCCAGAATCTTTTAAAATTGTAGTCCTTTGGAACTATTTGGTTCAGAGCATAAGACTGAGTAGAGAAAGGAAACTGCAGCGCAAAGTAATTGAATATGACAATAAGGCAAAAAGCATCCATCACATATTTTCTAACTTTTCTGAAAAGCAAAGAACACTAAGTGATGCCATCTCAATGCTAGTGACTGCCTTTGAAATATTACTGCATGTATATTTGGCTATTTGTACCTTATTACACTGATACCTTACTACACTAATGTGAGAACCACTTAAAAATAAGTCTTATGACTTTCAAATTATACTGATGCTCTAATTAACCATATAGCATTCCCCCAGATGCTTCATATAAATGTCACCATCAGTAGAAAATATTCACATTGTGTATAAATCCATATGCTGTATGAAAATCACCATGAGACAGCTGTACAAATTTCTCAAATTTAAATATCAATAGCTTTGTAACACAAGCTTTTGGCCACGTTTTTCCAGCGTGTTAAGTCAAGGTGACATAAAGAGGCTGGAGAAGTCTTTATAAGAAATAAAAAAAAAATTAAAGTGTTGAGAAATGGAGAGTCAGAAAACTGAAAAAAGTGAAAGGAAATTGCATTGTATTGGATCAAGAAAACACTTCTGGTGGGTAATATAATAACTGCATTCATATAGCATGCCCCCTTCTGATAAGTTCAGTAACAGAGCTCATGTAAAGTACAAAATTATTTCCAGGCTTTTGAACATATTCAAACATTTTTCTCATTTAACTCAGCCTAAGCCTTGCTCCATGAGAATGAGAGCAGACATGGGTGTATTTTGCTTTGGCAGTATGACAGAAACTTTATGCAGCTCTTTCGAATTAAATTTCTCCACTGTTTCTAATCTACATTTTAGTGACTCTTACTTTAAACCGGAGTCTACCAATACATTTATTGTAGGCAATGTTCTTTAAGCTGGTGTGTAATTCAATGTCTATGGGAAGCAGCTTGCCTTTCAAGTTGGTCTCTTGTATTATGAGTGTGTCTTCCACTTGCTTCCAATTTACTATTGAATGTCAGAAGATAAAGGACCTTGGTATCCTAGCAACAGGTGGGTTTTCTTTTTGTGTGTGAATCAGTCTCTAGAGGTTTGCTTTGGAATGCTACCCACCATATAAACAAAGCAGACACTGGCCTGTCTGGAAGAACACCAAGAAAAAAGGAAGAGAACATATTTGTGTGTGTGTGTGTTTTATGCGTGTGTGTGTGCTCACACACATGCATTTTACAAAGAAAGGACACTTAGCATCAATACTTTATTGAAAATGTTATAATTCTTCAAATAGACACTTTACTCAGACTTTCAAATGCATTCTGTCCAAAGTTTCAAATGACTGCCCAAAACTGTCATTCACTCTTGTGTTTATATGCAATTGTTGCTTAGATGCTTCCTCAAGCTAGAGGTTTGACAAATTTCTCTGTTGGTTTGAGTCCCAGGTTCATAAAAGGGAATAGTCTAAAAAATCAAATGTCCTTGGCTTTTTCATAATGTTCACTATTTTGCCTCCAGAATGGATTACATTTGAAAGCTTAAAAATTATTTTCTATAGTTTAACATCTATTCTAGGAACTCTTGTGAAACTTCTGTAAAAGAGAAATTCCACTCGTATTTATAATAAGATGTAGATAAAGAACTTTTTATTTTATGAAAACTACTTTGTAATATATTTTTCATTTGTCTTATTCATATAATATTTCTTCTCCATGTTGCTATTTCAGAAAGATATGATCATGGATTATTTTTCATATTAAGTGAGCATATCAAAAGATTTCCAGTGCTCAACAACAATTTATTTTGTAATCAATGGGGCAAGCAGAACCTATATAAATTGTTTATATGACAGCATAATCACAACAATCCAAAGCAGAGGCTCTGAGGTAAGTGGATCCAAGGTAAGAGACAAGAAGGTTTGCACTGTATTTTTCTGTAATATATCCTTTAGTTCTGTAGGAATATTATTTTGTTTCTGGAAATGAAACATCTATAAGTCATTTAAATGGATAACCTTTGCAATTTGTTTGATTTTTTTTTTCTTAATGAGCTGAAAGAAAGGAGAAAGCCAGAACTGACAATTTAACATTCAATGCACTTGGAAAAAAATATTTTTGTCTTTACTTTCAAGAAGAATGAGGGATAGAAGAGATTCTATAAAGTTGAAAATGTAAAAACTTATGCACAAAATAAACAAAAATTCTATATGTTCAATATCTCAACTCTAGTTCACAAAATGGAGGTAAGGGAAAATTCCAGCATTCACTGAGATGATTTGTTATGGTACTAAGAAATTTAACTTTTGGAAATTTGAACAGAAGCCAGATTTGATCAGATTCCCTGTGTGCCTCTGGAAGTCCTTATAGTGTTTTACCAAATAAATAAACAGACCAGCTCTGTTTTCAAAGAAGGAAACAGGTATATAAACAAAATGAAAAACAAACAAGTATTTTGTAATTGTGAATTCTCAATGGAATTTTTCCTTTTGAGGCAACCAAATTCTCCCTTTAGCTGAGCAATTTTAGTCTATTGGAAGAAAACTATTCTGTTTTTTCATTATTATTAATTTTATTGGTACATTTTAGCTATACAATATAATGAAATTCATCATTGAGAATTTGAACCTTTACATAATCTATCTTGGTTCTTATTTTTTCCCCATTCCCCTGCCCTCCCTTCAACCCCTCCAATCCTTCCTATTTACAAAGACTTTGTTCCCATTTTTTTCATCTTAACTATTCTATTTTATAATGAAACCAATATATCCAAAAAATATCATCAGACTCACAATTAAGACCTTTCAAGCTGGCTGTACCTGTAATAGTTTCTGCTAGTTCCTTAGTGGCTGCAAAGCAGACATGAGCCACAGAAGCCACCAGAACTGACACCAGGCATGAAAGCCATCAGAACTCTCTCTGCAGAATATACAGGAGAGTGTGCCTGTATAATTGGATTGTCTGTTATTCCTGCCTCCTGCCTGGAGTTTGGAAGTATAATATTATGATATGTATATTTTAAAGAAATGTGGGGGAAAATAAAATATACATGAATTGCAGGAGAAAATAATTTTGATTTAGTTTTTATGTGACAATATGCATCAATTTGTAGCAATTAACATTTTAATTTAACTTTTGTATTCATAATCTGGCTACATCTTGCCTTCCAGTTTTGCCTCTCTAAATGCCCCTTTGGCTCCTTTTCCATGCCATCAGCCTCACCCTACTCAGTACATGACAGTCATCATGAACTGCTCTCCACAGGGCTAACCACAAAACTCCATTTTCTGTCGCTCTATTGTCTCCAGTGTCTTCACTTTGAATGCTGTCTGGCTATGATTCCCACCCCAAACTTTGATCAACTTTCAAAAGTCAACACAAATGTCCCTACTAATCAAAGCTTTATTTTTTTTTCACCCTCTAAGGGAAACTCAATTGCTTGCTCCTCTGTGCTCCATATCACCTTCTCTATACTTCCCTTAGAATATGTCACGTTTTACTGTACTTTTAAAATTTGTATCTAAATGTTTTAATAGTCTGTTATTCGTGGTGAACTGCAACCATATCTATCTGTGCATCCTTCCACCAATACCTGGAACAGAGTAAGCATTCCATAAACATTTCTTAAAATAATTCATAGTTGCCAATGTTTCTATCAAAAGTTGCAATAGTTAACAAAGAGAAATAGTCAAGGAAGTACAACTTTAGCAAACTAAAGTTTGTGCTAAACTTAAATTCAGAGACATTGTATATAGAGTTTTGTCTGTCAAACATTAAATAAGGTCTTATAACTTATTTCAATAGAGTTCCTTTAGCCTGGTTTTTTAGACCTAACACAAGTTGTTTGAAACCCAGTTGTACTCTGTCATCTTTGGCCTGGTTGGTTGGTTGTGGTTGCTTGTGATACAACCCACTTTTTCCTCCATTTCACAGCCCCAAAATCCAACACACCCCATAGCTGCTGACCACTATAAAACCTAATGGTCACTATCAGTCTTATGCTTTTCCCATTTCCCATTTGTATTTCCCATTTATATGCCTTTTCTTTAAAATAGCCAATCCCCAACGCCCAGGGGAAAGCTTAAGGGATAGTGCCCCTGGAGACCTTAGTAAAGACTTAGTTTCATTGGTTCTCTGCACTTCCCCTCATTGGCTGAGCTCCCAGCTGCCTCCAGACTTCTTGATCGGCCCCCATCTACCACTAACCTCTCCAACTTGTGAGTAAGGAACGTCTTCCATTTCATTCACCTTGGTTTCACTTCCTCATGACATTTCACTTGACACATGCACATTGACCTAACTTTCTGCCCATCAGGGTTCTCTTAAAAATGACTCTCTTGGTTTTTGGCTACTCTCGAGAAAGACAGCCAAACCAAATTAGAAAGAGATCCTACAACAAAAATTTTTACCTAATGTGTGTGTAACAGTAATTCAGAATTTTAGGCAAACCTTTTAGCACTTATTTGGGAGAATAATTCTATATTATACATATGTGATCAAATTGACTGAATAGATGCTAGCAGGTTAAAACCTTATTTCAGTGTTGTCTTATTCACATAAATATTAAAATCAACAGTCAACAAATGGTTATTTCTTGATGAAGAGATTTTAGTTTTACTTTGAGATATACAGTGAGAATGTACTATTTGAATAGGAAAACAATATTTAAAGACATTTAATCTCATTGCATTTTAAGCCGGTCATATGAAATATAAATTTCTACTTTATGAAGATAAGCAGTGGACTTTTATATTGTCAACTCAACTCAATATTTATCATATGTTTCATCTAGTTCTCTCTTTTACCAAAGTATTTGGTAAAAAAAAAAATCAAATTCTAGATATTATATTTTATATTTATTTTGTATTTTATTATATTTTACATTCTCCATTTTACAAATAAAAAATTGGCATTTTTGTATAACTGCAATGCAATTATCATTTGTAAGAAACTAAAACAATTTTTCAAGATGATCTTAAATGTATTCAATTGTGTGAAAAGTGTCCTTTTATAGTTGGTTTTCTTGAAACAGGATCCAAACAAGATTCACACATTACTTTTAATTGATGCATCCTTTAAACCCACTTTACACTCGCATACTTCCTTCTCTCTTTGTTCATCTTTTGTAGATTTAGCTGCTACAAAACAAATTAGTTGCTCTGTAGAATGTTCCATGCTCTGACTTAGTTGATTTTGTTCCTCATGGAGTGAGTAAACTTTCTCATTTCTTCCTATTCTGTCAAAATGGAAATTACTTCTAAGATGTTGAGTTTTGATTAAATTTAGGCTCAACATTTTTGGCAAGAGCTTTTTTTGGGTAGTGCTGTGTTCTTCTGTCGATACTGCATTAGAGGCCTAAATATTTGTCCACTTTTAGTGATGCTAAAACTGATTGGTAATTTCAGTGATGATAATATATTCTCTCTAATGTAATGTTCCACATTAATCTTTGGATCTAATGTCTATAACCCATTGATGACAGTTTTATGAATCAGTTATTTGAAGGGTTGCACACAGTGATTATTTTTTTCTAATTTTATTATGCTTTATGTATAAGAGCCAGGCTTGGTGGTGCACACCTGTTTGAGGTCAACCTGGGATACATAGTGAGTTCAGGACCAGCCTGAACTGTATAGTGAGACCTTGCCTCAAAAAAACAAAACAAAGCAAAATTATAAATGAAAATTTCTTTAATGAAAATTATAAATGAAAATTTTTTATTAATGAACTTTTTCTCATCAACTATGATTTTGGCATCCCAGAAATACAGTTTATATTCAAAGCAAGATAAATGATGAATTCGTTCTTTTTTAGTCATCCATTCTCCCATACTCTAGTTACTTCCAATGGTGTCCTCTAAGGTGTTTTGTTTTGCTTTGTTTTTTGGTACTGGGGGATCGAACTCAGGACCTTGCACTTGCGAGGTAGGCAGCAGCACCACTGGGCTAAATCCCCAGCCCTGTCCTTGTCCTCTGAGTTTTTAATTTCTCCCTCTCTCTCTCTCTCTCTCCCCCTCTCCCTCTCCCTCTCCCTCTCCCTCTCCCTCCTCCTTTTGTCTCTCCTTATAACCACAGGCCATTTGATGTATGCTATTATTACCATTTGATGTATATGTTTAATAAACTACTTTTATTAGCTCTTGCTCAAATTGTCCCATTCTCATTTTTGGTCAATGGAAGTCCTTTATGTTTGCTCTTATGACCAACAGATACAACACTATTTGTCCTTATCTTTGTCTGTGGCACAAAAAATCCTTATCTCAAGTTAAGTTTTCTTCACTCGACTTAGATGTAGCCATATTCTCAAGGAGCTCTCATTCTTTTTAATGGGGAACAAGATTTAGATACCAGAGTCTAGGTACAAGATGTGTTCATTTTCATGGGCACTTATTGCTTCTAGGCTTTTTCAGTGGACTGTGCTAGAAAATGCATACTTTTGAAAAAAAGTTCATATGCATAGTCACAATTAAGAATTAGTACTATAGAATTTTTAATTAACATCTTTGATTTCGTACTTGTACAGATGCTCCTCTACTTACATCCAACAAAGTCCCCACAAATTCATGGTATTATAAAGCAACAATGCTCTTGATATACCTCACCTACAGAAAATCATAGCTTAACAACATAGTGTACTGTATTTTATCAGTAGCTTACCATTATGTTCTTAGACTGGAAATTGCAGCTCACTGCTTGTGCCCAGCATCATGAGAAATAATCATGCAGCATATCAGTAGCCTGAGAAAAGATCAAAATTTAAAATTTAAAGTGTGGTTTCTACTGAATTCATGTTGTTTTTGCACCATAATAAAATGAAAAAACCCTAAGTCAAGTCATTGGTAACAATTACAGTATCTGTATCTTTTTCTCTTTAACACTGAAAAAAATGATTTCTAAAATGTTAAATATCATTTTTATTTTCATGATCCTATAATATATTTTTTATAGAAAATAATTGTTGTTATTAACCAATAGACTGCTAAATCAAGTTTACCATTGTTTGTAGCTCTGCTTCTCTTTAGCATGTTGTTGTATCACAAAATTGATACACAAATTCACTTATTTCAATTTCTTTTCACTTTTCATAAGCTTCAAATTGAACTCAATTTTTATTTTTCCAATTTAAACTTATTTTAACTGATATGTGAAAATCATAAAAGTTGTACATATTTGTGGAGTATGATGTGGTATTTTAATACATGTACACTTTGCATAATATTAAACCAGGTTAACCTGATCTATCTCCTCAAACATTTATCTTTTCTTAATGATGAAGACATTCAAAATTTTTTATTCTAGCTTTTTGAAATTTACAGTTCATTATTGTTATCTGTTTTCAACTCACTGTGCAACAGCACAGCAGAACTTCTTACTCTTATTATTATAACTGTTATTATTATGACATCGATTATAACTCATTGATCAGCCTTCTTCATCCCCCCCCCCCATTTTCACAGCCTCTGGTAACCACTGTTCTATTCTCAACAACTTCCTGTTCTTGCCTTTCCTCTTCCTCTTCTAGTACTGGGAATTGGACCCAAGGCATCATGAAGGATAGGCAAGTGATCTCCCACTGAACTACACCTCTCACCCCCACTCTCAGTTTCTATGAGATCAAATTTTTCAGATTTCACATATGAGACCATGTGGTACTCAATTTTATGTTCCTGGATTATTTCATTTAACATAGTGATCTCCTGTTCCATCCATATTGCTGCAAATGACAGGATTCATTTTTTAAATGGCTGAATAGCATTCCCTTGTGTATTTGTATCATATTGTCTTTATGCATTCATCCTTTGATAGAGACTAAGGGTGATTCATATTGTGGCAGTTGTGAGTAGTTCTGCAATAAACATTGGACTGCAGGTGTCTCTTAACATACTGATTTCATTTTCATTAGATATATATCCAATAGTGGTTTGCAGGGTGATATTGTAGTTATAATTTTAATTTTTTGAGGAAAATTCATACTATATTCCATGACTGAATTAATTTATATTCCAAACAGAGTGCATGGGTTGCCTTTTTCTCATATCCTTGCCATCATTTGTTATGTTTTATTTTTTGATAATAGTCATTCTTAATGTAGTCAGGTGATATCTCATTATGATTTTGATTTGAATTTTCCTGATAATTACTGGATATTGAGCATTGTTTTGTATGCTTGTTGATCATTTTTATATACATTTTTATATATACACAAACATCAATACACACATATATATACAGTAGAGTATATAGAATGTGTATATATTTATATATTATATATATACATATATATATACACACACACATATAAAGCATGGGAGAATGGATAACTAAAAAGAAATAATTGAACATTTATCTTGCTTTGAATATGAACTATATTTCAGGGATTCCAAAGTTATGGCTGATGAAAGTTCTTTTATATATATATATATTTAAGACATGTCTATTTTGATCTATAGCTCATTTTTAGATCAGATTTATTTTTCTGCTATCAAGATTTTTGTGCATTTAGTGCAGAAGAGTCCTCAACAGTGTATGAACTTTAGGCACCACAAAACCTGGAGCCCACGGAACTCATCCAGTGAAGCTAATTGACTATAATTAAAGGTACAGAGGTTTCTCTGAGAGATTTAGGGAAAGGAAAATGGAGTAAATATTCAGAAACTTTGGAAGGAGACTAGGAAATTCACAAGGATAGAAAAAGGATAGTTTTCTGAAAAGTAGAACATTTGTCTTTTAGAAACATGAACATTCTGATTGTTGAATTACTTTCTCATTTATTTATTGTCCACTTCTCTTTAAATAGTAGCTGAGTTTGGAGGCAATAAAAATAAAATACAATAAAATTCTAAACTATAAAAGAAAAGTTTAAAAGTCAAAATTCAAAAAAATGAACATAAAGTTAAGAATGCAAGATCAAAACCCCCCAAAATGCCACCACTTTGCAGGCCGTAAAGGGACAGCATAAGCCTTAATCGGCCCTGTAAATTGAACTCTAAACTTTCCAACAGCAATTAAATGGGAAAACATTGTCATACACATAGTATTCCTGTCAAAATCAAAATCAGATCATTCTCCCAGAGGAGTAAAACCTTCTTTGGTTCCTTACCTCTAAAAACTGTTTTAAGGGACACTTTAATAAAGCAATAGTGAGTGGTATAGCCAACAAATCTTTCAAAATGATCGTAGAGCAAACACAGGAATAGGTTTGAATTATCTGCTTTTGGGATGGCTGTACAGTGTACTTGCTACTCTGTGAAAGATACACTGGACATGTGTTGTTTTGGCTTCCTAGAATTAATTTCTGAGGGCAGTTCTTGTTTCCCAATTTGTTTGAAGAAATAATGATTTTCTGCTAAGGACAGTCAGTTAATCTGGTATCCTAGCCTGCCTAGGTCAGATGTGGTAGTTAGGGTAAAGTAGGAGCAGAATATCATGTACAGATACAAATTTCCAATAATAAATGTGATCATAATGTATACCTAAAAACATATCAATAAACTTATGGGAAAAAAATTAAAAGATGAAGAGACTAAATATATATGAGGTAGGAGTTCCTTTTTCTCTCTCATAATAGTAGGCATTTCTGATTGGCAGATCAGCTTTGCCACAGAAGTTCATTCCAGGTCCCCATCTTTCCATATTGTTGCTCTGCTACTGTCATTATCTTCCATGTCATGGCTGGTCACAGCTAACATTTCCCACAGCAAGGGAGTGAACGCAAGTTAACCTGAGGTAAACCAGTTAGATCTTCCCCCTCTGCAGCCTGCAAAGCAACTACACAACCAAAAGAGTTAAATTATTTCAGTATCTGAGAATATTAACCAGTCTATCAACTGCTACCACCAAGACTCTCAGGAGCTGCTGCAAGTGTGATCCCTTAGCATTCCCTTGACTCCGGGTAAGTTTCCCATACTGTCCAAGAAATCTCTTTTAGTCAGCTTCCTGCAACAAGACTGTCTCAAAGGATTGAAATATCTGTCTAAAGGCAATTGTGTGTTATAAATGGACATTAAATAAGATGCATGTATGTAGTTTTCCTTTCATCCTTTAAAAAGGGTTAATTTTATAAGTATAATTATTATCTTTTTTTTCGGTTAGAAAGGTAACGATGTCTTCGATTCTACAATATGGAAAGACCTTAATACTCCTGCTTCATTACACACAAACTAAGTCTCAAAGTTTTAAAATGTAACTAATTCAATATTCTAAGTCCATTAAGTGGACTGGTAAATAGTAAATTAAGGGGAAGACTAAGGTAATATAACCAAACAGTTGCCACTATTGCCTAAGATAAATGTGAAATACAAATGATTTTGAAAGCTTATTACAGAGTTTATTGTTTAAGTGAGGACAAAAATCTTGACCAAAATGATTCTAACAAAAAGGGCAAAAATATAGAACTGTGAATATGTTGTTTATTTTAATGAGAAAGATTCAATCATGAAGTTGGATTATATAGCATCCCCTGTCCCTCAGGGTATAACACTCTCAACAAGCAAATGAAAGACAAAATTATAAATGTTTTCACAGCTATGAAAGGATTGTGGCAAGGTAGCAAAATGTGAGAGTTAGATGAAAAGACTTGATTGTGGAAGCTACACGTAATTTTGAAAATCTCAGTTTCTATACCTGTGATGGAAATTACAGTGTTGAGATAAAATAAAGGACAATAACATCTTTTCTTTCTTCACTAAAATAGTTATTTGAAGAATATTTCCCTGAAACAGAAAAAGAGACTACTAGTGGATCAGAAACTTTTCAATTCTTGATATGAACAAGAGATAGGACCTTCTAGCAAAGACACAAAATTACTAAAATTTCCACCAACAGTAGTGTGCTTTACCATCTACTTGTGACATTCTTAGAATCTCTCTTCATTAATAGCTGAGATGGCTAACAAGAATGAACAGAAATTTTTAAATGGTGCTACTTATATCTATATATAGGAAAATATGGTGACTCCATGGTGAAGAGAAATATTTGCATAGACATTGCAACTGACATGCAGTGTGAGCCACCTTTGATTCCTTTGTTTTCTAATATTAACTGCAGTTTTGTACGCAGCAAATTATCCATTAGAAAATGACATGAGCATAACTTCCCCTGGGGTCTATTTGTTTGGTTTTTATGCTAATTTGATTTTTAAATTTAAACACAGAAAACAAAATTCACAATAGTTTTTAAGGTAAATAAGAGATTGCAAAGATTTTTTTCACTAGCCTTGGCCATTTTAAGCTATTATTTAGAACCAGACAAAGATCCATTTTGTGGGCTGAAGTGACACAAATATCATGATCACAAGTGTTCTGCAGATGTATGATAATTTGAGCAAGATGCATTTCTGAACACTATTTTCAGATTGTTGTTATTTTCTTCTCTAGTAAGCGCTGTTTGATCTAGAAACAACAAATGTGAACAAGTACTGATGAATTTAATTACATCTGTGATTTCTAAATGCGTGAGTCATGATTCCAGCATCATGACTCTCCTAGGAAATTTTAGCTCTGCAGAGTACAAATGATTGCAAAGTTCCTGTTGCCTCTATTTACGATGTAAACTCCTTGAGGAGCATGACTTTATGCCCCTTGAGATAATTAAAATGCACAAAGTAACACCAAATCATATTTGGGAAGTAAATGAATGACTTGCTGCCAAACTTACTACAAAGAAGATATTTTGAGAAGTCATGAGTTATCTATTATTTCTCACAAATGTTTTTTCATTGGTGCTATTAAAAGTATCATTGAAAAAATAAATGATTATCTTCGGGGAGTAACATTTCATGTTATTTTTCAGGCCCTCACAAACAAATCTCACATTCTGTGGTTTAAATTTAGATCAGTTGATCCATTATACTTTCTTGAATATATAAGAAGTGTGCGACAGACTGGATCAGAAACACATCTTGGCAATGAGATAGAACAAGCTTGGCCACTTATAATTCTGTGATCCTAAGCAATTTCTCAATCTAAGACAATTTCTTCAATGGCAAAATGAGGATAATAATAACATATGCCTCATTAGGTATTTGTAAAAATTAAATGGGACAAGCCATGTAAAGTACTAAGCAGCATACATGGAAGAAATTAAAAGCTTAATAAATGGTAGTTACTGGTCAATACACAGTGGAACACTGCAGTGAATATTAAGAAGAACCCACCCTGAGTTCTGCTCAAGACTTTTCCATGTAGTTTGAATATGCAAGGTCTACAGACAAGTAAATAAAAATCCAAAAATAAGTGTAGAAGTGCAATTGCATAGCATAGTTGTCTACCATATATGCCAGAGAAGGGAAAGATCAAAGAAAATAGAAGTCAAAAGAAAAACCAGATGAGGTAGCATGTGAAGTGGGCCAGAATTTCAGTAAAGAAATATGGGTCGAGGAAAGGCACTAGGCACACTAGAAGTGTGTGAACAAGAATGTTGAAGCAGCATTGAGTGTGACATGTATTGGAGGCAGGGAGGAGAGGGCTGATTGGAGCAGAGGTTCTTTCTGTAAGTGGACAGAGATTGGTTCAACTACTATTCACTCCAAACAGAGAAGATAGAAAGACAAAAAGAAATTTTTTATTTCTGTTGTTGTGAAACTAATATTTATTTTAGCTATCTGGATAGAGCAATGGGAGAAAAATATGCTTAAGGAAAATTAATATTCATGCATTAATACTACTAATACCAAATTATGATTGTGGTGATATCTCAAATGAAGACCCAGCCAATCCTACCAAAGTTTGAAGGTGGATGACTCATAGAATGGACCCGTTAAATGATGGCACCAGGACTTACCTACTCCAGACTGGCTAATCACTGGGTATATGCCAACGTGAGAAAGCAGTGCAATTAGGGTAGATGGCTCTTTGAGCTGAGGCAGCCCCTGAAAGGAAAAATATAGAATAGTGAGGATGGTGACATAAGGTCTAGTTTATTTAGTTTTTATTATTCCTGCCACCAGTTTAGTACTCTACCATAGTTTTTTTTAAACATCAAGTGTGATTTTAATTCATTTACAGAAAAATCCCTTAATGTTCTCTTTCCCTATTTACTTCTTCTTTAATGTCTCACAGAACATAGCATACTTGCTTCTCTCTCCCTGCTCCCAACAGTGATTCGAACCCAGCCCTGCTGTTGTGGTGCCACTTTGCCTCTTTCAAATCAGCTCCAATCTGCTCCATTGGGAACTCTTCTTTGTTGTCAGCAAATATCATTCTTGCTAGTTTGTGCTCCTTTCTAGTCTTACTCCATTACCTTGATATTTTATAACAAAGGTCCAAAACTACACTCTGCAGTATCACTTTCAATAGATACTAAATGAAAGTGTACAGGCACCTCTCAGCTGCTCAGCCGTTTCTGCAGTAGCTAGTTGGCATTGCCCTAACCTGCAGGAACCTGCTTCTGCTGTGTCATGTGACTCTTGTGCTCAGCCTCTGCACTTCCTTAATACTGTTATATAGGAAACTGTCTTCTATTCTTTTGTAAACAATATGGAAGCACACTAGAGCTGCGACTCCAAGGGGCAGCCCTGGACCAGTAAGAGTTGGGAGCTGGTAAAGAGAGGCTCCTCTTTTCCTGTTGACAGTTCTGAGGCACATTCTGTATGGTTCATCAGAAGGACTTTGTGAGATTGAGTCCCAGATGACCACAGTGGTTAATCTGAGACATACCCTTGGACGATTTTGCCTCTTTGGTTGGTCTTCCTGTTCTACTCCTGGGATCACTTTTCCAAACTATTTGCACATAAATTCTTGTCACAGGCTCAGCTTTCTGGAGAGAACTCAGGAAAAGACAAAGATAGTAAATGAATGAATGAAAGAAACTCTTTGACAGGCACAGTGCTCCTGATCAATCAAGGAAACTGGAAGAATTAATCTCTTGTTATTTCCAAGATATAGAAATAACTTTATGTTTCATTGTTCTATCCAACACTTTAAACACTTTGTATATAATGCAAAAATGCAGATCTATAATCTGAATTTTCCTATATGTGTGTGTTTTCTAGTTACCTAGAATGCTTCTGTGCTCAAAATAGTTTTTAGCTATCACAATAGCTTTTGTCAAATTCTACTCTGTGTGTGTGTTCATGTGCTCACATAAGGTTCCTATGCACAAGAAGAAAAGGAGTTAGACTTGTGCCTTATAGTGCTTTTATGAACTGATGACTTAGAAGTGTAAATTAAATCACTGCCCATTTCTTTATAGGCTTTTAGATGAAGAAATGGCAAAGCAGAACAAATGGAACAGTATGAACTAACTTGCAATTTTGATAAACTACCACCTACTTTTAAGCTTTTACTTAGAAAATATAAACCTTCATTTGATAAAAAATGGTTATCAAATTTTTTCAGCCTCTTTTCAAAGTGATCTCTTTAGATCATTCATTTAATAAGACTTAATTTTCTTAAGCTTTTGAAACAAGAGATGGGTAGCATGAACATGTCATTTACAGCTAGAATTAGGGTTCTTATTCCAATGAGATGTGATACTATTTTCCAGGTGCACCCACTGCCATTCCGTCCTGTTATTCCATACTAGCTGATTCATCTCTACATTTACCAACACTCCTTCCTGTGTGTTCATTTTAAATCCCTGAATCAAAAAGGATTAAGGTTATTTAAAAATCAGACTATAGTCAGTTATTAGCATAACATGCTATCAAAATGTGTATTCAATAGACATAAGAGGTATAAATGGAACTATGGATTTCTGTGAATGATGGTTTAGATGGGAGATGCTTTATCTTCCCTCTGGCTAATCTACAAGTATTTGACAATTTGCTGTGTGAATCATTGTGGTGTGGCCTTAGCAATTACAAAGGCCTACAGTAATATTTTCCCTATGGTGAATTTCCCTTACACAAAATTAAACATACTGAGATTTAATGAGTCTTCCTTGTTGCTTTTCATTGAGGTTGCATGGGGCTTGTGTTATTGTTCTACTTCAGCAGGAAAAGAGTTTCTCACCCTTTCTCCTCCTTTGTCCCTCTTCTACCTCCTTTCCCTCCCCCCTTTCCTTTTATTTTTAAAGAAAAATGTGTTTGGAGCTAGAAATAGGGGTTTTAGTATAGTGCTATGTTGCATGCCATCCCCCATAATTAGCTAAGTTAGCCTTAAAGAGTTGTGGGCTCCATGTATTCTAAATGATTAGGGCTAAAAGAAGCCTTAGGTAAGCAAAGGGCCAAAGCAACACATCTGGCAGAGTAGGCATGGGCGGGAGAGACCAGTTCCTGGGTGGGGGCATTCACAGGAACAAGAGGCAGATGAGACTTCCTCCTAAGAGGTGACACAGACTAAGCAAGGAAGCAGAACTTGGAACTGTTCCCACACACCTGTGCTTAACTTGGCTGCTCTCAGAACGCACACAGAAGGAATGCAAAAGCTGGCATGCAAACTCAATCCCAGCTTATATCAAGGGAAGCCTGGAATGTCTGTACATTTACTTGCAATTTGACAATAATATAAGTCAGTGGAATAAATGAAATAATGCATCCTTGATGCATTTCACAGAGATATTTGAAATAATGTCCTAAATTATTTTTTCAGGTTTTATTCTGATATATGAAAGATTTCCTAGAAACTTCACAAAATATTTGATAGATAAAATGACTGATGTTATCAGACACTAAGTGGTGGTGGTGGTGGTGGTGGCTGGTTTTAGGAGTGCTGGAGATTGAACCACGGTCTCACAGGTGCTAGCTAAATGCTCTGCCACTGAGCTATTATGCGCCAGATCAGTGGGGGTGAAGATATGGCATGTGTGCTGAAGCAGGCTGTTTGTTATCATTTGAAGCTCTAAAAAGTTTGCCATCACTGCCCTAGACCTTGGCCTTTAGGGCAAGAAGAAAATGAGAGTGAACTACATTTTCTAATAAAACAGAAAAATATCTAGAAATTTGCAAAGTGGAAACAAAGCAGATTCTACATCCAAGAGAGTTTTGAAAAAGAGTGGAAAATTTTCAAAATTTAAAGATGTCACAGTAAAAATTGACCTAATTCTATGACTCTTGTATTTATGCAATGAATATTTATTGAGTCCCTCCCCTGTGTCAAGCCTGTAGCTTTCCATTGGTAAATGATTCACTATAATCTTATGCAGTGAAGCCTTCACAAAGATCATATATATTTTGGGATTTTGTTTGTTTGTTTGTTTGTTTGTTTGTTTTCCTTAACCTTAAGCAAGGAAAATGATTTCAAGAAAATCTGAAGCTACATGAAGAAACATTCAAATGAACTCAGTGGACAAAAAGTCTAATATAACACATACAGGAAAGAAGCAGACTCCTCTCTGTGACTACCCTATGGAGCTTTCAGCCATTCTTTCTCTTTTTATCTAAGAATACCATAATAATTAGGGGAGCAATAGCATCTCCGGTTCAAATGCATTTGTACATTAATTTCAAAATATCCATTGTTATTTATTCAAAGTGTTCATAATAGTATTGCTACCACTATTTAAGTGAAATTTAAAAACTGAGTTTTCCTCAATGTTTTCCTGTAAATTTACTCATAAATTTCTTTCTTAAAAACTATTTTATTGAGGTGAGATTAACATTCAAAAGCTGTACATACTAATTTATACAACTTGATGAATTTGGAGATAAATATATACCCATGACATCATCACCACAACCTATGCCATCAACATATCCATAACCTACAAAAATTTCCTCTTGCCATCTTTGTTATTAGTATTGCTGTTGTTGTTCTTGTTGTTATTAGTGTTCATAAATATGTGTGTAATAAGAACAGTAAGTATAAAGATTTACTTCTTCGCAAAATTTTGAGTATACAATAGAATATTGTTAACTATAGACACTGCTGTACTGTAAGTAGGACTTACTCATCTTGTATGATTGAAGCTTTGCATACTTTGGCTAATACTTCTGCTTTTCTTAGTACCACTATCCTGTACAAACACCATCCTATTCGGCTTCTGTGAATTTCACTATTTCAGATTCCTAAGGTAACTATTATTATGTGACATTTGTCCTTTTGTCTCTGGCTTATTGTTCTTACATTATGTCTTCCAGATACACCACGTTGAAGCAAAATCTAAATCTAGTTCTTTTGTATTTCTACAACACCTACACTTACTTCCTTTATTTAAGTCTTGGACCCCTCAAAGTCATCCACAAGAGTTGCAATAAACTTTTTCCAAACTCCTGTTCATATTAATGTCTTGATATCTACTCATAAATCATGAATATTTTTAATGATATCTAGAATACTGAATCCTTTCCAAAAAAATATATCTGTTTAATTTGCCCAAATTCATCAGAAAAATCACTATCTCTGGCAGATGTATCTGTATAACATGTAGTTCTTAAATAAAAAAACTTGAATGTTGATCCATGGGCTGCAGAACTGATGTTGTATTAGCAGGCATGAATACAACAGTACTCTCATTATACCTCTCCATCATCTTGGTCATTGAATGACCAAGTACATTGTAAATGAACAGTACAACTGGGAAAGAAACCTTTATTTTTGAGCAATAGATTTGAAACAGTGGGCTTAAAATATTACCATGTTGTGAGATGTACTGCCATTCATACTATGTTGTTCCTCTTAGACAAAAAAGGTAGAGTAGACTTACTATCCTTTTTAAGTGTCCTACAGTATTTGAATAATAAATGAGCATTGGCTCCAATTTAAAGTTACCAGCTGTATTAGCCCCTAACAAGAGAGTCAGTCTATCTTTTGAAGATTTGAAGGCAAGCATCAAGTTTTCCTCTCTAGCTCTGAAAATCATACATGATGTCTTCTTCCAGTATAAGGCTAGTTCATCTACATTGAAAATATGTTTTTTAGTGTAGCCACCTTCATCCCTTATCTTACCTAAATGTTCTGGATCATTTGCTGCAGCTTCTATGTCATCACTTACACCTTCACCTTGCACTGATGTATCTTGGAGATGGCTTTATTCTTTAAATCCCATGAATTATTCTGCTAGTTACAAACTTCTCTACTACAGCTTCCTTATCTCTCACAGAGTTCATAGAATTGAAAAGACAGCCTTGGGGCATGGATGTAGCTCAGTGGCACTGCACCTGCCTGGCAAGCACAAGATCCTGAATTCCATCACTGGTTTTGCAGAGAGAGAGAGAGAGAGAGAGAGAGAGAGAGGGGAGAGAGGAGAGAGGAGAGACAGCCTTGCTCTGGATTAGGCTTTGGTCAAATACTGTGGTTGTTTTACTTTCCAATCTAGACATCTAAAACTTTTTCTGTATCAATGATAAGTCTGTTTCCCTTTTTCCTCATTCATGTGTTTACTGAGGTAGCACTTTTAATTTCCTTCAATAATTTTTCCTTTTCATTACTTGTCCATCAGTCTATCTTGGCTTTAACATAATTTCATCACTATGCTAAATCATTTATAACTTTTGATATAAAGTGGGAGATATATAATTTTTCCTTTCACTTGAACACCTAGAGGCAAGTGCAGGATTATTAATTGGACTAATTTCAATGATATTGTGTCTCAGGAAATAGGGAGACCTCAAGAGTGGAAAGAGCCCATTGGTGGAGCAGTCAGAACACATAAAGCATTTGTCAGTTAAGTTTGCCATCTTTTATGGGCAGCTTGTGGTGTTTGAAAACAATTACAATTACAATACAATTCCAGTTCCAATACAATTACAATATTCATTAAAGATCACTGATGACAATTACAGATACAATAATGAAAACCTTGAAACATAATGGTGAAAATTATCAAAATGTGATGTGGAAACAGAAAATGAGCATATGATGTCAGAAAAATGCTGGCAAACTTAGTCTATGCAGGGCTGCCACAAACCTTTGATTTGAAAGAAAAGCAGTATGTGCAAAACCTAATAAAATGAAGTACAGTAAAATGGGATATACATGCATTTGGATTCTTTTCTTGTTATCTTTTTATCATTTATTGTAGGTTTTTCTGTAGTTGTCATGAGGACTTTATAAAACTTCTTAAGTCTATTTTAATTCAATAAATTTGATCACATTTAAAAACCTTACATGCTCCCCATGTTAATTATGTTATTGATTGTGGAATTAACTTCTTTTTATATGGTGCTTCCATTAAAGAAATTGTGTGGCCATACTTATTTTTAACGCCTTGTCTTTTATCTTCAGTGCTAAATGATTTTATGTTAAGTGATTTATGAATCACCATTATATTTTTCTGTACTTGTGTATGTATTTACACTTTTGTATGCTCTCATTTTGCTATTTATCCTTTTATGTTAACTTGAAAAATTCCTTTAGCAAGTCTGGTGAGGTAGGTCTAATAGTCCCTGTTTTTGCTTCTTTGAATGTCTTTATTCCCAATTTTTTATAGAGGAGTTTTGCTGGGCATTGTATTCTTGGTTGACAGATTATTTTTTCTTTTGGCACTTGGAAAATATCCTGTCACTTTCTCCTGTTCTGTAAGGTTTCTATTGAGAAATTTGTTAGTCTTATGTGAATGAGTTACCTTGGAATCACCTCTTACTAATTCCAAAAATTTCTTTGTTTTTGACTTTTCACAGTTTAAGAATAATGTTATTCAATGTAAACCTTTTAAGATGCAACCTCTTTGGGATCTTTTAGAGTTCATAAATCTGTATGTCCATTTCCCTTCCTAGATTTGGGAAGTTTTTAGCCATTGTTTAATAAAATAAGTGTTCTATCCTTTTTTGATTTCTTTTCTCTTTCTTGATTTTCCATAATATCTATATTGCTTCACTTCATGATGTCCCATAAGTCCTAGTTTTCTTCATTCTTTGTTTTATTTTTTTACTCTCTGTGTAGTTAATTTAAATGGCCAGTCTCTTTTCCACTTAATTGAGTCTGCTGTTGAAGCTCTGTATTGAATTTTTCATTTCAGTCATTGTACTCTTTAGTTCCAGAATTTTTTTTCCCCATTAAGTTTGTTGGTACATTTAAAGTATACAATACAGTTACATTCACCATTGGGATCTTGTACCTTTATATGATGTATCTTGATTCTTATTTTTTTCCCCATTCCCCTGCCCTCCCTTCACCCCCTCCACCCTTCCCTATTTACAGACTGTGTTTCCATTTTTTCCTTTTCTCATATTTTTTTCCCTTCTTTCCTTTCCCCTACCCCTCCCACTTTCCCTATTCCTTTAGACCTTTTCTTCTTATTTCACATTATCAATTATACATTTTGAACCTTATTTACACTTTTAGTTTTTCACACCAGAAAAACTATTCAGTATTTACATGTGTGTCCTATTTTTTTCACTTAAGAGTATGGCTTCAATGTGCATCCATTTAGCTATAAATGTCTCTAGTTTCTCATTCTTTAGGCTGAGTAGTACTCCATTTTATAAAAAAAAACCACACCTTCTTTATCCAGTCTCCAGTTGATGGGCAATTGGGCTGTTTCCAAGTTTTTAGCTCCAGAATTTTTATTTCTTATTTTTTAAAGAGTTTTTGTCTTTGTTGAACTTTTCATTGTCAAGGCATTATTTTCCAGATATCATTTAGTTTTCTATATGTGTTCTTGAAGCTCATAGACCTTGTTTAAGTTAATTGTTTTTGAACTGTTTGTCAGTCATTATATAGACCTCTATTTCTTTAGAATCAAATAGTATTGGTAATTTATTTTGTTTCTTTTGTGTTGTCATGTTTCCTTGATTCTTTATACCATACTTGTAGCCTTGTGTTATCTGTACATTTGAGGTAAAAACTACCTCTCCAGATTACAGACTAATTTTGGCAGCAAGAACCTTTCAGCAATAACATTTTGCTGGTTCTGTAAATGAACTATGAGCTGTTAAGGTCCATAGTCAGGTATAAGGGACTGGTACTGGGTTCATGGCCAGAAAGGGAGTGCTGCTAATGGAGATCACAAGTTACCTGTTGAGATATGTTACTGATTGTTTAGAACCCCTACCTCTTGTCTTTGTTCTTAGTATCTCTCAGATGGTGTAGCCATGCCAATTTTCTTCATATACTGGGGTAGACAATACAGGTGTAGACCTCTCTGGTAGTTCCCTGAAAAGATGTAGAAGTCTAGTGTTCCACTTACTCTATCTTTTCTCCTGGGAGAGCTTTAATCCTGAAGGAAACTCTTGGCACTACACTGTGCTGGACTGTGGAGAAGGTGATATGAAGTAAGTAAGTGAAATTCTTTTTCTTAAACTTTTCAATATGGCTTTTCTTATTTCCTCATACTATATATGTGCTATAACTTTTCACTTGATCCCACAGCTCCTAAAATGGTATGTTCCTCCAGAGACAGTAGTTAAATCAATGTTTCTAGTGTGTTAAGGACTCTGACCTTCTATTCCACCATTTTTCTATTGTCATTCTTTAATAAACTACTTATTTCACCTTACTAGTGTTTTAGAGAACCCTACCCTGAGTTGTTGAGTAAGATTATTATAAAATGCTTTAAAGCTGTACTACCCATTATGAAAGATGATGGTCACATGTGGTCTTAGACAATCCACTCTTAGAACTACCTTCAAGAGGCTTGTCCAAAATCATTTGTTTTAGCACAATTAAGATCCACCAATACAAGGATCTGGTGATTGGTCATAATAAGTACTTTAAGAATCAAGTGAGAGAGCTTTACTGTAAGTGAAGTGATCAGGGTAAGCTTTATGAGAAAGGTAGGATTTGAGTTCTAAGAGATAATTAGGATTTGGGCAAGCACGAAGTAGCACAGACATTCCAAGATGGTAGATAAAACCACAAAGTGATATATAAATGCCAAATCACTTAAGTTGTCAGTAGGGAAATGAGAGTCAATGTTTAGAAAAGAAATTTGAGATAATATTTTAGATGGTTCAGGAGATTAAGGAAAGTTATATGATGGTGCACAAGTTTAGGAAGACATTAAAAAATTCTTGAAAATTTTCTGAGATTGATATTTACCTCTCTGTGCCAACAGTTTTCACTTCATTAGCATGAAGCAGAACTTACATCATCTATCAGCTTTCTATTTAAATATCTATATACAAATATACAGAAAAGCATGTCAGGACAACATTATATGATTCATTAATGTTTTTGGCAATGTAGTAAGAACATTGAATTTGAGAGCTACCTTTATAACAAATTTCAAGGGCACAGTACACTATTGTTATGCTCAGGCACAAGGTCATAGAGCAGATTTCTCAAATTTACTCATTTAACATAATTGAAATTTCATACTCATTGAACAATGACTTTCCACTCCTTCCTTCACCCAGCCCTTGACTCACGACTATTTTACTCTCTATTTTTATGAATTTGACTATTTTAAATATGAGATGTATTTTCTGTGAAGACCATGACAGCAGGGCCACTAATATTTGAAATAGAGCTTTATGTAAATTGGGAAACTTTCTCTTAACTTTAAGTAAAAATTTACAGGGTTAGTATATTTTAATATACTATGTCTATAATGATGAATAAAACAAATGTAAAATCACTTTTGGGTGAATTATGCAAATGAAAGTATTAAACATAAAATCATAGATAATTAAAATTATAATCACAATAATTAGGAGCTCAGAATTATAAGATATTATGTAATCTATTATAGAATAATTACACATTTTACTTTCATAGAAAACAAAATTTTATGACAGCTTCAATGTTCAATTTATTATTTTTGTACAGAAACAGTTACAAAATTTAAAGGTCTTTGTTGTAGCATTGTTCTGAAAAAACATATAAAGAGATTTGGGGCTTAACAATTGGCCTTCACTAACTAATTCTGAACTTACATTTCAAGATTTTATTTAAGGCAATTGATCTCTTTTACTTGTGAGCTTGTGGCTTTAGTTCTCATGATTGCTACACGTGTCTTTATGTTTGCTTTTATAATAAGTAAATAATGTTTTAAACTAATTGCCCCAGAGTTATTATTTAATAGTTAATATAAAGATCTTTTCTACAGACCTGACCCTTCTCCATTAGATCAGATTTTCCCTCTCTTGTTAGGCAGAAACCACAACAGGTCCCACTCGCTCTGTCTCAGAGTCAGTATTTTTCCTTGCTCAAGTTCCATTGTAATTCTTCAAATCAAATATCATTGCATATACATTATTAAAAAGAGCATGACATTTTAAATAATCATATACCTATTTATTTAAGATAATATTATGTATAAAATGTTAAAAAAATATTTGAAATTGAGTTTTGAATTGTGGACTAATGGTTGAATTTGAGGTCAGGGTAAGTCTTTCTCTCTTTTTCATGTATTTTCTAAGTTGGAGTAATTGACAACAATGTAAAGACACAATGTTTAAGCATTTGTGATATAGACTTTGTAAATATTCTGATTTTAAAAATTTGGGGATAACTTTAATATTTTCAAAGACATTATCTATGTTGAATTTCTAATTATGCATTATTTCATTTAAAACAATGTGCCAAATTAGAACCTACAAAGTAGTTCCAAAAAGGCAATTTAAAAATTATTGCTTGAATTTTGTAAATTTATATCTTAATACCACCAAAGTTTCTGTGAGAGCATACATTACGTCTAACTGAGTTTTAATGGTATAATAGCAACAACCTGACTTTCTTATTGTGGATTCTGCAATGGTTTCAAATTTACATTTGGTAAAAGTGTTTTTGAAACATTTCAGTATTGCATTGAAGCCAAAAGAGAGTAATGATATAGCCATAGGATGATGTTAGAAAAGCAAAAAACTAAGTGGTAGTAAAACATTTTTTGCTTCGTTGTTGTTGTTTTTTTTTTGTATTAAATTCTTTTATTGCTACATTGTAGGTATGCAACACAATTACATTTCTCATTGAGAATTGTACCTTTACATAATGCATCTTGGTTCTTATTTTTTCCCCATTCCTAGCCCTCCCTTCACCCCCTCCACCCTTCCCTATTTACAAAGACTTTATTTCCATTTTTTTTCCATTTCTCAGCATTTTTCCTTTCCCTTCTTTCCTTTCCCCTGCCCCTCTCACTACCCCTACCCCTTTGGACCTTTTCTTCCTATTTTACATTATCAATTATTCATTCTAATCATTGGTACATTTTAGGTATACAAGATAATGACATTCATCATTGGAGATTTGCACCTTTGCTTCACTGTTTACTACTAAGTTTAAAGAATATGTTATGTGTATGTGCCAACTCCCCATGATGACTGTACTACAAAAATATACTAATAAAAATAAAAATTACAAAATGAAAACAACAGCACAAAACTTCATATATGGACCAAAAAGTTTAGAATGTCTTTGAGAATTTTTTCTTCAAGGATCTTTTGCAACATATCATTGTGTTTTCTACATTTTGAAATTCAGATACCTTAGGATTCCAGTCTTATAAAATTTTTTAGATTTATTATATCACCTATATGTAAATATTTGTATATGTTTCTTGCTTTCTTTTGATCCTGCTTTGGTATTTCATCTCCTAAATAAATTGTAAAGTTATAATATTACTTATTGTTAATGTTTGTATTTTTCCTAAAAAACTGCTATAATGATCTCAAATTTGGCTTTGGTTTTCCACTATATGAGGAAAATTCTCATTATCATGCACATAAAGTTTCTTGGATGAGTTTTTTGGATGCTGACCATGCATTGCCTTGCCAAAAACTGAATCATGTATTATGAGTTCAAAAACAGTACACCAATACTTTTGTGATTAGTATATTCTACAATGTCTTCATTATATGACTGATAATTATGTCTATAAAATTATTTCAATTCATAAACAATAATATCATTGATGAGTATTTCACTTTTTATGTTTACTAGTACACTGTAAATGCTACCAAATACTACTCATTCTCAAACTTCAGTTGGTTTTTAGATCTCCGAATAACAGTATAGAAATTTTTGCAGAATCATTGTAGATAATAAACTAATCAGTATGCAATAAAATTTTCTGTTTTGCTTTTGCTTGTTTATTTTTAGAGGGGCCAGGGTCCCACAATATATTGCATGTTAACTTTGAATTCACCATGTAGTCCAAGCTGTTTTCCTCTCAAGTGCTAGAATTACAGGTGTGTGCTATTATGTCCAATCTTATTTTGAAGAATTTTTGTGTACTAATTTTTGTAAACTCCTTATTTTGTAAACTCCAAACTATTTTTGGAGAACCAAATTTTCTTACTTATTCAGGTCATGTACATGAATCACTGGATAGTAAGTTTGGTGTAATAAATCGCTTATGACTTTTGGTTCCTCTTTTTCCTAAAATTCTGCAGTAATGGTTTTAACATAAATTCACTCAGACATCATCTGTACTCTATGGTCCTTTTCTACCTATACTAGGACCCCTGAGGCTCTTCCTATTTTTTCTAATCTTCCAGTTATTAATTCTAAAATTGTATTCAGTGATTACAATAGCTTTGTTTACTTTTATAATTCTTTCTTTTTTTGGACAGTAATTATTGAAAACAGTTTTTGATATTTTTGCTATTGATATGATGCTATTTTTGCATCATATTATTTAAAACAATTTCAAATATACTCAAATAATAAGTTTTTAAATTTTATTAGGAATTAATTTTGCACTGAAAATTGATGAATTTTTTTGTAACAATAAACAACACTCATCATTTATATTAGGTCATTACATGATAATCTCTGACTTAGACATGCTCTACTCTGGGGATTATTAATGGTATGTGGCTATTGGTTATTGCATTATATTATAATGAAATACTTGTATATTTAAATAAATAACTCAGTAATGCCACCCAGTATAATAAATAAATGGCATATGAAATGAACTAAAACATAAAATATTGAATTTAATCATGCAGTAATACCAACAAGGGATTTTTAAAAATTAGATATTCTCTGAATATATCATCTGCAAAAATAGCATCTTATTTAGAAGAAAGCATATTTTAGAGCTTTGTTGTTGTGAATAATTGGCATACATTTTAGACTATGAGTTCATTTCACCTTTAAACATATTGCCCATACCTAGTTTGTAGGACTAGGACCAAGACAGAATTCCTTCCTACCAGTAGAATTCCCCTCTACTGGTAATGCTTTGAACCAAAAACATTAAAAATTAGATGTTTGTAAACATATTTCATTGAATGAATAGAAAAAGCAAACAGAAAAATCTGTTCTGTATAGAGCATGGGAAAGATGGGAAGAGAGTCTTGAATTTATCCTAGTGCCTAGATCTAGGCCATACAAGAAGCCTGGCTACACCTCTGACTCTATGTCCACAATCCACCTTTTAATCATTGATAGAAAGGTACCTGAAAAGACAGAAACACACACACACACACACACACACACACACACACACACGTTTACTCATAAATAAGCAAAACTGTCAGCTACTATGCCATTTTCAAGTAGACGCAGCCATCTGGGAACAGATATTTTCTGATTTTTTTCCCCAAACACTTGACTACTGTTTGGTTTTGATTTTTTTTTTTTGTCTTAAATTCTTTTATTGGTACATTGTAGGTATACAACACAATTACATTTCTCATTGGGAATTGTACCTTTATATAATGCATCTTGATTCTTATTTTTTCCCCATTCCTAGCCCTCCCTTCACGCCCTCCACCCTTCCCTACTTACAAAGACTTTATTTCCATTTTTTTCCATTTCTCATCATTTTTTCCATTCCCTTTTTTCCTTTCCCCTGTGCCTCCCACTACCCCTACCCCTTTGGACCTTTGCTTCCTATTTTACATTATCGATTACTCATACTAATCATTGGTACATTTCAGGTATACAATATAATGACATTCATCATTGGAAATTTGCACCTTTACATAGTCTCTCTTGGTTCTTGTTTTTCACCCTTGCCCAGCCCTCCCTTCAACCCCTCCATTCCTCCCTATTTACAAAAATTTTGTTCCTATTTTTCCATTTTCTCATATTAATCCCATTCCCTTCTATCCTTTCCCTTAGCCCTCCCACTTCCTTCCCCTTTGCCCCTTTTCTCCCTATTTCACATGACCTATTATACATTTCGTCCTTACTTACACTTTCAGTTTCTCACACCAGAGAAACTACTCAGTATTTACACGTGTGTCCTATTTATTTCACTTAAGAGTATCACCGCAATGTGCATCCACTTAGCTATAAATGTCTCTAACTTCTCATTTTTGATGGCTGAGTAGTACTCCATTTTATTAAAAAAACTCACATTTTCTTTATCCAGTCTCCAGTTGATGGGCATTTGGGCTGTTTCCAAGTTTAGCTATTACAAACTGCGCTGCTATGAACATGGGAGCACATATATCACTGTGGTGTGATTCTTTTAATTCTTTGGGGAAGATCCCCAGCAGTGGAAGAGCGGGGTCAAATGGGATTTCCAGTCCTAGTTCTTTGAGGTATATCCATACTGATTTCCACAGTGCTTGCACCAGTCTACACTCCCACCAGCAGTGGAGCAGGGTCCTCTTTCCCCACAGCCCCGCCAGCATTTGTTATTGGTTGATTTCATGATAGCAGCCATTCTTTCTGGAGTGAGGTGGAATCTCAGCAATGTTTTCATTTGCATCTGTTGCATGACCAGTGATGTTGAACATTTTTTCATGTATTTATTTGCTATTTCTACTTCTTTGTCTGAGAAATGTCTGTTCATTTCAGATGTCCATTTTCATATTGGGCCTCAAAATTTAGAAGGTCTGATCTTTTTAAGTTCTTTATAGATTCAAGATAGTAGGCCTTTGTTTGAGGAACAGCAGGTGAAGATTTTTTCCCACCTTGTGGATTGTCTCTTCACACTGCTGGTGGTTTCTCTTGCTGTGCAGAAGCTTTTTAATAAGAAGAGATCCCATTTGTTGATTGTTTGTGCTAGTTCACGGGCAACTGAGGTTTTGTTCATAAAATCTTTTCCTACACCGATGTCTTCAAGGGTTCTACCTAACCTCTGTTCCAACTGGTTTCAGAGTTTCTATTTTAATATTTAGATCTTTAATCCATTTTGATTTTAGTTTAGTGCATGGTGAGAGATACAGGTCTAGTTTTAAACTTTGGCAAGTTGAAGCCCAATTTTTCCAGCACCATTTATTAAAGAGGCTATCTTTCCTCCAGTGAGGGTGTTTGGCTCCTTTGTCAAAGATGAGATGGCTGAGTGTGTCTGGCATTGTTTCTGCATCTTCTAATCTGTTCCACTGGTCCTCAAGCATGTTTCTTTGCCAGTACCATGCTGTTTTTATCACAGTAGCTTTGTAGTAGAGTTGCAGGTTGGGGATTGTGATACCCCCTGCCATGTCTCTGTTACCTAGAATTGCTTTTGCTTATTCTGGGTCTCTTCTTGTTCCAAATGAAGTTTTGGATTTTTCTCTCGAGGTCTATGAAGTATGCTGCTGGGATCTCAATTGGAATTGCATTAAATCTATATAGCAGTTTTGGAAGTATGACCATTTTCACTATATTAATCCTTCCTATCCAGGAGCAGGGCATGTCTGTCCATTTTCTGATATCATCTTCAATCTCTCTTTTCAGAGTGCCATAGTTTTCAGAGAAGAGGTCTTTGATTTCTTTCATTAGGTTGATTCCTAGATATTTCAGCTTTTTGGATGCTGTTGTGAAAGGAATTATTTGCCGTATTTCTGTCTCAGTGAGTCTGTCATTCGTGTAGAGGAAAGCTATTGATTTTTGTGTGTTGACCTTGTAACCAGCTACTTGACTGAATTTGGTTATTAAGTCTAGAAGACTTTTGGTGGAGTTCTTGGGGTCTTCTATATAGAGTATTATGTCATGTGCAAATAATGACAATTTGACTTCTTCATTTCCTATCTTTATTCCTTTTATTTCTTTCTCTTGTCTAATTGCTGTGGCTAATGTTTCCAGAACTATATTGAACAAGAGTGGTGATAGTGGACATCCTTGTCTTGTTCCTGATTTTAGTGTGAAGGATTTCAGTTTTTGACCATTTAGTATGATATTGGCTGTTGGTTTTTCATAGATGGCTTCTATCAGTTTGAGGTAGAGACCATCTACTCCAATTTTTTGTAGGGTTTTTATCATAAATGCATGTTGGATTTTGTGAAATGCTTTTTCTGCATCTATGGAGATAATCATATGGTTTTTGTCCTTGGCTCTATTGATATATTACATTAATTGATTTTCATATATTGAACCATCCCTGCATCCCTGGGATGAATCCCACTTGATCAGGGTGTATGATCTTCTTGATGATCTTCTGCAATCTGTTTGCCAGTATCTTATTAAGGATTTTTGCATCTATGTTCACTAGTGAGATTGGCCTATAGTTCTCCTTTTCAGTTAGGTCTTTCTCTGCTTTGGGGATCAAGGTGATGCTTGCTTCCAAGAATGAATTTGGGAGTATTGCTTCCCTTTCAATTTCATTGAAGAGTTTAAACAGTAGTGGCAGCAGTTCCTCTCTAAATGTCTTGTAGAATTCAGCAGTGAAGCCATCAGGGCCTGGGCTTTTCTTAGGTGATAAGTTTTTAATTATATTTTCAATTTCATTGGTTGATATTGGGTTGTTCAGAATTTTTAGGTCTTCTTCATTCAACATTGGTAATTCATATGTATCTAGGAATCTGTCCATTTCTTCTGTGTTGTCCATCTTATTGGCGTATAGATTCTGGAAGTAGGTATTGATGATCCTCTATATTTCTGCTGGGTCTGTTGTAGTTTCACCCTTTTCATTCCTAATTGCATGGATTTGGGCCTTTTCTTTCCTTTTTCTGACAAGGTTGACTAAAGGTTTATCAATTTTGTTGATTCTTTCAAAGAACCAACTCTTGGCTTCATTGATTTTTTGTATCATTCTCTTAGTCTCCATTGCATTGATTCCTCCTCTGATCTTTATAATTTCTTCCCTTGTATAAGCTTTGGGGTTGTCTTGGTCTTCTTTTTCTAGAAGCTTGATGTTCAGCATCAGGTTGTTTAATTGGGCTCGTTCTGTTTTCCTAATATGTGTATTCACTGCTATGAATTTCCCTCGTAAGACTGCTTTCATTGTGTCCCATAGATTCCGATATGTTGTATTGTCATTGTCATTTAATTGAAGGAACTGTCTGATTTCTTCTTTAATTTCCTCTGTGACCCATTGGTTATTCAGAAGTGTGCTGTTCAATTTCCACTTCTTTATGAAATTTTTCCAGTTTCTTTTGCTATGGACCTTCAATTTCATGGCACTATGGTCTGATAATATAGAGGGGCTAACTTCAATTCCTTTGCACTTACTTCAACATGTTCTATGTGTGAGTATGTGGTCTATTTTGGAGAATGACCCATGTGCAGCTGAGAAGAATGTGTATTCTGATTTTGTGGGGTGGAAGACTCTGTAAACATCTGTTAACTTCATTTGTTCAAGAGTTCGATTGAGTTCTAGTATTTCATTACTTATTTTTAGTCTAGTTGATCTATCTATTTGTGACAGTGGGGTGTTGAGGTCCCCTACTACAATTGTATTAGTGCATATATGGCTTTTCATGTCCGTTAGTATTTGTTTTGTATAGTTGGGGGCACTAGTGTTTGGTGCATAGATATTTATGTTTGTCATCTCTTCCTCTTGGATTCTTCCCTTTACAGGGATGTAGTGTCCTTCTTCATCTCTCTTAATCAGTGTTGGTTTGACATCTACTTGATCTGCCAAGAGGATAGCTACTCCTGCTTTTTTTCAGGTTCCTGTCACATGCAATATTGCTTTCCACCCTTTAACTTTCAGTCTATGAGTTTCCTTTTGAATTAAGTGTGTTTCTTGCATGCAACATATTGTTGGATTTTGCTTCTTGACCCATTCTGCCAGTCTATTTCTTTTGATTGGTGAATTGAGACCATTATCATTGATGGTTATATCTGAAACGTATTGACTTGTCATTGCCATGACTTTTTCTTTTTGTTGGGTTCTCCCCCTTTACATTTAATTTCTTGTTATGCCAGATGGGTTCATTGTGCTTTGCTTCCTGGGGTTGTGATCCTCAATGTCTGTTCCTAGGCTATTGTGTAAAATTCTTTGGAGTGCTGGTTTGGTATTTACGAAGTTCCTAAGGTGCTCTTTGTCATGAAAGTATCTTCTTTCTCCATCCATTTTGAAAGATAGTTTTGCAGGGTACATCAATCTGGGTTGGAGGCTGTTTTCTTTTAGGGCTTGGAATATGTCACTCCAAGCTCTTCTTGCCTTGATGGTTTGTGTTGAGAAGTCTGCTGTGATTCTGATGGGCTTTCCTTTCTATGTGATTTGTTTCTTTTCTCTGCTTGTAGAACTTTGTTCTTCTGTTGTGTTTCTGGAATCTTAACAATTATATGCCTATGTGTAGATTTTTTTTGATCAAGGCTATTTGGAGTCCTATATGCTTCACTTATCTGTATGTCAAGCTCTTTTCCCCTGCTTGGGAAGTTTTCTGCCATTATTTCTGTGAAGAGATTTTTTATGTCATCTGCACTCTCTCCTGTTTCTTCATTGAGGCCAAGCAGTCTTATGTTATTCTTTTTTGCATCATCTAGCAGCTGCTGGATTGATTTCTCATGGTCCCTTCTAATTTTGAAGCAATGTTTCTTTTCCTGGTCACTAATTGCAATCTTATCTTCTATATCTGAAATTCTGTCCTCACACTGGCTCATTCTGCTGTATAGACTTTCAATGGAGTTGTTCATGTCCTGGAAATCTATTTCCATCTGTTTTATGGATTCCATTTGTTTCTTACTTTGGGATTCCATCATGTTCCTCAGCTCCTCTCTAGATTTATTAATCATGTCTTGCACTAAGGGCACAATTTCTCCTGTTATCTGAGAAATTATTTCTGATTTCATTTTTTCCAGACCCCCTTTTGTTGCCAGTTCAGTGGGTCCAGGTGGTTGAGTATCAGAGTGTTCCATCTCATTTCCCTTTGGGGTTGCTGTAGGTGATCTGGAAGTCTGGTTTTGAGACTTATGTGTTTTCTCATTTCGACTGGGGCAGGGGGCTGTTAGCACCTGCACGGATTACCTCCTCTGAGCTGGGTGTGGTGGGACAGGGGCCAGGAGCAGTGGTAGGGATGGTGACCCAAAAGCCCTTTCCTATGGGCTGGGAGCAGCCGGAGGGATGGTGGCCAGGAAACCCCTTCCTCTGGGCCGGGAACAGTGGGACTCAGTACCTTGGTCTGGTGGTCTGGTGTCCTCTGCACCTTGGTAATGTGGAATCAGGTGGCTGCCTGTCTGCAGTGGGGTGATTCGGTGTCTTCTGCGTGACTCAGGACCTCAGTAGGGCGTGCACAGACCTGCCTATGTGCAGCAGGCTGACTCGGTGTGTGTTCCGCCCAACTGGGGACCTCGGCAGGGTGCGGGCAGACCCGCTTGTCTGCAGCGGGGTGATTCGGAGTCTTTTGCGTGACTCAGGACCTCGGTAGGGCGTGCACAGACCTGCCTGTCTGCATCGGGCTGATTAGGCATCTTCCTACTGTTTGTTAATTATCAAAACATTAAATGACAAAACACTCAAGGTCCTAGAGAATGGAACAAAATATCCTGTGAGTCAACTGAGGTTCTTCTTCTAGGTGCAATTATCCCTTAATATGCGGGACTGGATGCTCCTATAGAGGGGGCAAAGTGCCCCAGGGAAGAAAGAGGCTAAGATCACTTTTCCTTCCTTTCTGGGATTTAACAAAATAAGAACCTTCCTGATGGACTGTGATGGCATCTGGGAGCAGATCTGAGCCCAGTGGATGGAGGAAGTTCAATGATGGAGCCAACTTCTATAAAGAGAGATATTAAATTTCCTATTACTGGGAGTAGGAGGTGGCCAAGAGCTTAGTTGGAAAATAAAAGAGACATGTCTCTAGTTTTGCCACACTAAGGTCATATAACTCAAGATTCTAATCAATTTCCTTTTCAGATTAAATTGGCTAGAGCCATCATACCTACGTGCAAACTAGGTAGTTCTAATTAGTCTAGAAAAGTTATAATTTGGGGACACAAGCTAATCTAACCCCATGTCCACATTACCTGTTTTATAAGTGAATTCTACCTCCAATTATTAATGTTTTATAGCAATCTGTAAACTGCAAAACTGTGTATTACATATTCAGGAATGATAATGCAACATAAAAATATTTAAGTCTCCTGGTGACAAGCTTTTCCTCTTGGTAAAGTAAAACAAATAGGAGTTTCTACCATCAGTGTTCAGAAATGATTTCTCACCTCAATAGCATTTCCATGCACCTGGTTTATGTGGAGATTGTAAAATTAACTCAGAGCAACATGTTGATGTCTGGGAAGTTATTATTTAAAATCTACTCCTCTATTTATTCAATGATTTCACAATAAATCAACTGTCTTTGCTATGCAGTAAAGTATTTCTGTTAAACAACAGGTCGATTGGCTAAGCATCACAATTTTGTTCTCTGTAAAATGTTATAGTAAGTAAAATTATATTTTTATGATTACATTGCTTAAAGAACACTAGTGCCATAGCTTTGATTTACTAACCTAATTTACACCCATATGAACTGCCACTTTCAACTATATTTATCTTCTCCTTTAGTCATCCCTGTCATTTCTAAATACCAGTGTTGTAGCTCTTTGTAATACTATTATTTTTCTTTAATTTTGAAAGAACAAAGACAACTTCACAAGTAAGTTATTTGTTATATATCTGTGGAGAGAGTTTAAATATAAACAATGTTGTACAGTAACTTTAGGCTTTTCAGAGTGTTAGATTGTTTTGTGCAGGTGACCAGCAGACCTCTTCAATCACTGTTGTTTCCTGCAAGATCATATTAAATGGTTTGTTTATTTATTTATTTATTTTTGGTACTGGGATCAAACTCGAGCCCTTGTGCTTGTGAGGCAGACAGCGGCACCACTGAGCTAAATCGCCAGCCCTTGTTTATATATTTTTAATTTCAAATGTTTAATTACCCCTTTTCCACCTCCCTGTTGCAAATGCACTATTTGAAAGAACATGGTGAATAAGTTAGCTGTTAATATTCAAAGCTGATATGATATTCATCTTGTTATTCTGTTCCTCTTGCAAGATATTTTAATACCAAATTGATATAAAAACAATAGTGGCACTAGCCATATATTATATAATGTTTTGGCAAATTCTTTTAAAGTGGGGAAATTGAATGACTCAAAGTGTACTGTTTCCTGGGTCAAGATATAAAAAGACATATTTCTCAGGAGTCTAAATGCCACCTACTGGTAGAAGTTTCTCTGTAGATCCTATTAAAAGAACAACAACAACAAAAAAATCATAGGGCAAGTTAGGATTGAGTGAGATATTTACCAAATATGAGATGGTACATTTGTCTGAGCTGCACATCTGGAAAGTGGCTTTGGTTTGCTCTAAGAAAAAGAATATGGCAAGAAGAAACTGACATTTGATATTTCCCTACTGGCAGTGTTTCTATCTGCAAATATTTGGAATGGGGTCCCTTAACATACTCATAGAAGTCTCCGTATTACTTGGGATTTCCTAAAAGATTTAGCCTTAGAATTTCTTTTTTTTGTGCCATTGCTGTGGACTAGGCTAGAAAGGAGTTTTTCAGGAAGCAGTATTTTACAGAAACAAGTTTTGGAAGAGAAAGTTAAATATGTTTCAGGTTTAAAACCTGGTCAAAATAAACACTATGTCATAGTTAAAAAAATAGTCTAAAAGACAATTAGGTAAGCAATTTGAATGGAACAATAGGATAAAAATAAAAGCCAAACATTCAAATTCAGAGAACTATCATTAGTTAGTGAAACAATATAAAGTAATCTTCCTAAAGTAACAGAAATTCAAATGAGAAATAAATATTTGTGTGACACAGAGAAAGAGAGAACAAAATCTAATTTAATTTTTGGAATTCCTGTTTCTACTCTCCTTTTTAGCTGGAATTTTCCCTTGATTCTAAGCCTCAAAATCACTCTTTCAGATGTCTTCCTCTGACCTCCATTTTGCATATTTCTATCACAGAACTTTCATGTGACACTACAACTGTTGATTTACATGCCTCCTCATTGTATTGGGACTATGAATCAAGTCATTTTCATCTTTATCCTCGATGGCTAGCACAGTACTCCATCAAAATAACTGTTCATAATTATTTATTGAAGTAATGAGTAAACTCTGTTTATAATTAGTACAAATCCCAAGTGGGTAAATGAAAAATATTTGTTTTACTTGGCTTTCAAGACAGCACAATTTCCGTTTTTTCCCCCTAAGTCATTATTGTTTCTTCTTAGTCTCTTTTGCTCATTCCAGGTCACTGCTCCTATTTCTTAAGGTTGGAATGTACCAAGACTTGGTCCGTAGATCTCTTCCTTCTTATCAGTACTCAAATCTTTGAAGATCTCATTCAGTCTTATGCCTTCACATCATCTAATTCCTCACAAAGCTGGAGTTCAGCTCAAAACTCTCCCTAGAGCTTCAGACACATATATTCAACTGCACATATATTCACTGAGATGTCTAATGAGCATTTTAAACTTAATCTTCCACAATGAAACCCATGATTTCCAGCCTACTCAAACTGCTTGATGAACAGAAACTCAATAATTGTGCTTATAGACCTAAACTGTGTAATTATTCTTTCTTTCATACCTTATTCAATATGGCAGCAAATACACTCATTTCTGCTTTGAAAGTATATGCAGGATTTGACTACTCTACTGCCTCTACTGTTCTCACCCTGAAATACCTTTTATTGCTGGTTTTCTTGCATCTGCCTTCTCTCTCTAGTTCTTTATGCTTATTCCTAATGCAGCAGCTAGAATGACCCAGTTAAACCCATTAGGTCCATGCTCAAACTCCCCAATGGCATCTCATTTCACTGTCCAAAAGCAAGTGTCAATTTAAAGCTTAATGACCCCCTTGATCTGGCCCCTCTCTAGTTCATTCATGACATCTCCTGGGGCTACTCTTCTCTCAGTGTCAGCCACTCCTGTGACTTTGTTGAAATCTTTACATTTAGCCTTTCTTGATCTCCTGACTTAAACTGCAAACCCTCCTCTCAAGCTTTCCCTGTTTCTAAAGATTAGCTTATAATTTTAATTTGTCTACTTCCATTTAGTAAAATGTAAGTGCTAGCAGGTTAGGAATTTTTTTTTTTGCTCAATAGTTTATTTCTGGTGTCTTGAACAGTGTTTGACCATCAGTAGGTGTTCAAGAAATATTTATTCAATAAATAAATGTGAAAACTTTATTTGTTCCCTCAATTGCTCACTTAGCAAATATTTGCTGAAGACCTTGGTACTGTTATAAGCTATTTAACGCAGTTCTACTACTATAACTTATCCCTAAGACTTTGGTTAGTAACTTTGACTGATTTTGAACATAATTTACTAAATCATCTTTTTGCACATCTTATCTGTCTCATTATATGTGTTTCTTCATCCACTCTTCCAGTTGTCCTTTTATCTGTCACAATTCATTCTTTCTCATCTTCATTCATCTTCTTCTCTTTACAGAAGTGAAATATAAAGTGACATAATCAAGCAATTTAAGTACCAAAGGAGAGAGAGCCATATGTTTGAGACTGAAAATGGATATGATAAAAAGTAAATTCTCTCACCTTCTAATGCTTCTAAAGTGTTCGAGATCTTCTTAGATCTTTACCATATTTCCTTTAACCTCTTTTGTGAACATCTTCATTCATTATGTGCATATACGGAAAACACTTCTCCTTATTGAATTTTGTTATCTTTTGTACTTCACTGTGTCATTTTCCCCAGTGTGTGTTTGTGTGTGTGTGTGTGTGTGAATAACATTTGTGGGAGAGTTAATTCTGATTATCACATATAGATAAACTTTATAATATATAACTTGCATAACATTTGAAAACCTAGTACATTTTTAGACAGGGTCTTAATTAAAATTGTATACCTAAAATGTACCAATAAAAGAATTTAAAAGAAAAAAATTCACCTTCCTAGTCATTCTCAGTTAAGTGGCAGATGAAGCATTAGAGCTAAATAAAGGAAATAATTTCTGCATATTTGTTTTTCACTGTTGAATTCCCTACATCTAGAAAGTGCTGGAAACACATTAGGCACTGAATAAAGATTTATTGAATGAATGAATAAATGATATGAGATGAAAATGAATAGTGAATATACTTATGTAAAAGTAAGATGGTATTGGTGAATATGGGCAATCTAATAAAAAGATATGTAAATCAATTCATAGGAGAGTATGTTAATTTTTATATCTCTGATTTTTTTTGTAAAGATAGTAAGTTTTTAGGTTTGATAATTTGCTTTTAAGCTCTTTGAATATGGAAAGTAGCAAGCAGGAAAAAATGGATGAGATTTTTTAAATCCTAAACAGGTAAATTTTGAAAGGATTGGTACAAAGCTCAGGTTTTGTTCTTCATCCCTTAGTGTTACATGAAAATACAACATGAATACAAGGGGTAGTAGTCAGGAACTTATGGAGTTTCAGGAGTGTATGTGGACTGGGAATATGTCCAGGAGTCTCAACTATTGCAGTCCCAAGACACAAAGTGAAAGATAAAAGGAAATATCAATTGTGTATTAAATTAATGCTATATTCACAACAAAACTTCCATTAATGTTAACTACAAGTTATTTTTCATATGATTGGATTGGATTTATGATCTGGGGTCATTTTCTCAACCCATTTCAGCTTTGTTTTCATTGACTTTCTTTGTATTCTTATTGACCTAAAACCTCACATTTCTTTGTTAAAAGAAGAATACATTGTGTGTATATTTATATATAATTTAAAATTATGATTATGAATGAATATAAATAATGCAAATTAATTTCCATGGAGACATTTACATATATGTATATATTGTGCTTTGGTTGTATCCACCGTCCCTTCTCCCCTCTCTTGCCTTCCCTCTATTTTTTCCCTGCTCCCCCTGGTTCCTTTACCTTACCCTAATAGTTTCTCTTCACACATTTTTTTTTCCTTTTAGTTTCTACATATGACACAAAATATAGTACTTCATTTTATGAGTCTGTCTTATTTAAATTAATATGATGTCCCCCAGTTCTGTCCATTTTTTTGCAAAGACATAATTTCATTCTTTAGCTGTGTTATTTTAGATGCTATTATTTTTAATTTTTATTTTTATCAGTACATGTTTACAGTACATAATGATTACATTCATCAGAGGGAATTGATACATACATGTACATAACACATCTTAATGCATGTAATCTATTTTTAATGAAAGTCTACAAATTTCTTGATTCTGTATTATGCCTTTGGTGTTGTATGCATGTATCATACATACAAAATTATCTGGTAAATAGATAATCATTAAATTATGACTAATGAATAACCCACATCAAGTAAGAGATCCACCTTTAAAAATTTAACTTAGAAAATCCTTTTTCCATACCATAGAGCATAATTTCTATAAATATGCCAGTCCCGTATGATTTGAGACTGAAAATATGTTTTACTTATTATAAAACAATAAGTAAATGTCATATTTTTCATTTAACACCTTGCTCTTTGTGTAACAGAAATAGTCGAGGTAGAAGAGTATAATCATTGAAAAGTGTTTTAGTATTTCAAATGATTATGTTCCTAGGTGAGTTCCTCCTGTGAAAACCCAGGGCAAAGACTGCCAAGAGACTGGATCCCAAGATGTTTTTTACTTTTTTTCTAAGACGCCTTGGAATGCAGCCAGTGGGGAAAACAATGACCTTGCAAATGAGATCCCTCTACTGCAGTGCCACTAGTAAGAGATGGGAGCAAACCCCTGAGTAGACAATCACTACTCATTTTCCTTAATACCAGTCTCAGAAGGTTCCCACAAGTCAGGGCATCAAGCTGGGCTCTCCATTATTCATTACAGTTCATGGCAGGTTTCTTCAGTTGAAGCTGGATGCATTTTCTCATATACTTCACCTAGCAATTGTGTAATAATTAGAGGACATACTGCCCTTTAGTTACCATATTTCTGCCCATACATGCAACTAGTAATTTGCTCATGAGAAATATATTTGGCCTACATATATTATCTCTAAATTCTACGTTCTAACATTCTTTAAAATTATGATGTTAATATAAACCTACATATAAATGATAAATCCAATGATGATTATCTACCCTAAAACCTTTTAAAAATTAGGAAGAAGTGTCACTTGTGCAAAAAGAGTCCCATTGATAAGAATGGGCCTCTTTTGCAATTGTTTTGTTTCTATAATTCTTCCTCTAAATACTAAGTATTGTGCTGTCATTTTACATGTGGTAATTTAGTCACTGTAGAAAGTTTTGACGCCTCTAAGTGAGTACTTCACACTACTCAGTCGAACCAAAAGTAAAATAAAATAGAAGTGAAGATGCAAATATTATTTTAAGTTATTAATGTTATAGCTATTTAATATTTCACTTGAGTACAATATTTAACCTAATGGTTGCTATCTGAATATATTCACTGGTTTTATCCTTTAGATAAGAATATTAAGCTTAAAATAAAATTAATAGCCATTCTGTAGTAAACATTGGGATTACTAATTAATAATTAAATTGGCAAATGAGCTTCTGCCAGAAAAAATATCATTCTAATTTCATGAAAACCACAGGTCTCTAAAAGCACTTCAAAAGCCTGGAAAAAAATGTAATCAGCTAGATTTTGTTACTTCTAAATTATTTTGTTCTCCTTCTATCTAATCTTCTAGATTGCCTGTATGATTGCTTTGAAATATTTAACATACCTTTTAGTTATCCAACTGTGTTCTTCTTTGGTGTTTGTTACATCATTCATTCATTCATTTACTCATTCATTCTCCATATGTGTTAGCTTTCTTTGGCTGCAATTCATAGAAATGAACATTGAGTAACTAAGCAGAAATAAAAGACAAAAATTTGATATGATCTGAAGAGAAACCAGAGTATCCTAAGCAGAAATAATAAATGAATTAATTATTGAATAACATGATATTTCACAAAATCAAAGGAAGTGATGAGCTACTCCTTTCTTTTAGCAATTCAGCTATTTTAATGTTATCTTTTATTAGTGCTGTACATTTTTTCAGTATATAATGTTTACATTCCTTGTGTGGAGTTGTTACATGAACATAACATATCTTAATTCCTTTTAGAAGCTCTTACTTGATGTAGGAAGTTGTTATTGTATCGGATAAATGTGCTGTATGTAAATACTGTGTTTGTGGGAAAGGAGAGGAGGGAAAGGAAGAGAAAGAGAGAGAGACTGATTGATTGAGCTTGGGAACATGTCTAGTAAAGGCAGGTAGCACATGCATAGAAATGCTCTATGAGACCACATCCATTGATGGAAAGGTAGTTTCTGAAAGCCAATTTTTGAGTGCACAAAAGAGTAAAGAATTGGTGCTGGATAAATTAAAACAATAGATGACCACCCTATTTACTTTTTTTGCAGTAAGTATTGAGCACACTAATTCATGCACATGTACTATAATTATAATTTCTAGTAGCTCATATACAGATAGAAAATGTCATTGTATTTCCCTTGTAAATATATCTGGATGATCTCTATTCTTTTTTCCCTTTTTGCTACTATAAACAATGTTGTGATAAACTGGCAATATGTGATTTAGTATCTATTAGTTTTTATTGTGATACTTTTTTAAAATTATATTTTGGTTAATACAAAATAATTGTTTTTATTTATAGGTTACAAAGCGACATTTGATTTATGTAAGCATTGTATAATAATCAAATTAGAGGAATTAGCATATCTGTCACCTTCAACTTTTATTATTTATTTATGGTAGGTGTATTCAAAATCACCTCTTATAGCTATTTTGAAACATACAATACACTATTATGGTTAAGTATATTTGCTCTGTATGCAAGGAACACCAGAACTCATTTTTCCTACCTAGATGTAACATTACATTGTTGAACAACATCTCTCCTTCCATTATGCTCTAACTCTCCCTAGACTCTGGTAACCACTATTCTACTTTCAACTTCTATGATATCAATTTTTTTAGATTCCTTATATGAGTGAGATCATGTAATACTTGTCTTTCTGTGCCTGACCTAGTTCACTTATCATAATATTCTCCAGTCCCATCCATGTTGTTGCAAATGATGGGATTTCATCCTGCTTATGACTGAATAGTATTCCACTGTGTACATGTACTGTGTTTTCTTTACCCATTCATCTGTTGATGCACATTGTGCCAACACCTATATGTGGTGCTCTTGAGTCAAAAGATTAACAAAACTTACATAATGGATACATGTACAGAGGCACAGGAAAATATCTTGAAGGATATATATATATATATAAATGTCAATAATGGCTACTACTCTGGTATATTTCTATTCATTAAGAGAGCTATAATAGTAATGGAAATATATTAAAGATTGCTTTTTTACTAGGTATCTGACATTTTCTCCTCAAGAAGATAGTTGTAAATGGCCATGTTTTATTTCTTAAAAACAAAACCTGACAACCTTGTAGTTTGACATAGTTCAGACTCACAGAAAGAAAGAATTCAAAGAACTGTATAAAGCCTTCATCCAGATCGCCCAAATATGAGCATTTTACATTCGGTTATCTTTCTCTCCTTCATCACATATGTGCAATCTTTTTCTGGTCTGTTTGAGACTAAATTGGTCTGTAACTCTTGAGATGAGGCTAACTCCATTTTTGAATTTGCCAACATCTTTAAACTCCATGCCTGATGTCTCACATCTGAGCAAGCTGATAAGAAAGTCTGATTCTCCTTCCTATGGTGCCATTGGGAAACTAAAATTTTGGGTGCTCCCCTTAAGTAGGAAACACTTAGCTTTATCCCACCCCATAGCTACATGAAATCTCAGCTCCAGTCTGCTGTCTTTGATCTCTCAGACCTACTTATTAGGTTTGTCCTGTTCTAAAATACATCAGTCGTGTGAATGATAAGCCTTTCATACACTCCTCGGATGTATTTTCATCATAAAGTTCAAATTCTGGGTGAAGATCCATCCTACTCTGGCAGAGTGGTCACATCAAAACCTAAATAGAATGTTTTACACAATCACAGTGTACTTACCAAAATTGGGAAATTAACATTGATATCCCCACATGTCCCAGTCATGTTACCAAAAGCCTAAGAAAATCTTGGCAGATTCTATAAGTCAGATGGTGTGTATTTTTAGCCTCTTTTATCTGGAAAAGTTCCAGATCTTTCCTTGTCTTTCCTGACATCGACATTTTTGAGAAGCTCTCCTCAGTTATTTTGTAGAATGTTTCTCAATCTGGGTTTGATGTTTCTTCATAATTAAATTCAAGTTCTGTTGTATTGGAAGTTTCCTTTGTTCTTTTTGTGCATTTTTATTATTTCTTATATCTCTCAGGCAGGAGCAAATTCCAATACTAATCCAGACCTAAGTCTGGAATATCCAAGGCTGAGACAAGATCTCTAAGCATTGTTTCCTATTGCCTCTCTTATGACTGGTTTTTTGAGTGATGGCAGGTGGCAGGTAAGAAGAAGTAATGCACAAAGCATAACACCACCTGTGCTTTGGAAAACTTTGTAAAGTTCTCCTCTCTTGAGTCAGGCTTGCTTGATACCTTGTATAAGAGATGCCATGTCAAAATCTCCTCTTGAACAAACTTGCTCTGTCTCTTGATTAAGTTACTCCCAGAACCTTAAAGAGCTAGCAAAAAACTAAAACTAAGGGGAGTGATGTGCTTTCTAGTAATTGAAAGAGTATAATTAGGTGCTGGCTAGTCATGGCTTTCCAATTTTAACAAAGATTTTTTTGAATTATTTAAAACAAACATATGATCTTTCATAATCACAAAATAAATAGAATAAATTTATTTCCATTAACCAAAAAACTACCCTTGATTAAAACTTTATATCTTCCTAATTATTATTCTCTTTTTCCCTTTAAGGATAAGCTCTTGAAAAAGTAGTGGCCATTTGATGTCTCCATCTCCTCAGCTTCCATTCAGTTCTGCAGTGACCTCAGTTTCACTTTTCTGTCCTCACGCAGATTGGTTTTAAAGACTAATTTTTCCTTTGATATCTGATTGAACAGTCTTTATTTCCATGGGTTGCTCCACCAACTCCATAAAAATATAACAACAGCCCTTCCCTAGCCTTCTACACATCCCCTTTCTCATCACTGTCCAGTGAAGTTACACATTTCTGTAGCCTTAGCTCCTATTTTCCTTTAAGAGTTCAATATCCAGACCCATAGCCTAATCCTTCCTAGGGACTGCTCTATTGACTATGCCCAAAGCAAGCTGTAAGCAGTGCAGGCTATAAAGAATTAACCCCACAATTGGCTCATTTTAAGAAGTGAATCTGACTGAAGCTACATGACTCTCAGAAGCATCTCATAAGCAATGTGGTAGGACACAGGTTAGCACAACCTTCCTGCTAACTGCCGGAGCTGAGGCCAGAGAAATGGCCCATGAAGCTGCAGGGCTCAATATGAGATAACACAGTAGCTGAGGTCAGAGTAACTCACACCCAAATTCCATTCTCACAACTACAACTTTCTTAACTAGAAAGACAAGTATCTAATTATAACTCGATATTTTGTCTATTCTGTTTCTAATTTGAGACTGCTTTGTCTTTCCCTTTACAAGCCTTGACTGCATAGTATCCATAGCAACTGCAAAACTACACATCCTTGCACATAGTTCCCCTATAGCAGGTAGTTCTCCTTTAACCCAATTTGATTACCAATAAAAATCAGTGGCTTGGACTGACTGAGGCCTTTTGGTGGTTACTCAGCATTGGCTGTCCTGGCTCCCCACTTTTTTCTTTAATTCTGCCTTTGAGTCTTTCTTCAGCCCTGCATTGTACACTGAGCAGGAGACTGGAACCTACTGCAGGGGTCTCCAGTAATCCTCACTCCTAAGCCAGGGGATTTTAGGCCCATTGGCCCAACATAGTTTTTTCTTTAGATCACAGGCACCAGACTCAATCATCACCATCTTTATGACTTTTATTTGCTTGTACACTCAGTATCCAACTCATATAAAAATTCTAAAGTTCACTCAGGTATCTGGGCCAGAAAGTAAGAAACATCTCTTAGCTCTTTCCTCATTCCTCACATCCAAGGTCTGCTGAATCCCATTCACATGTGATTCTAAGATCCTTCATAATTATTCCTGAGACTGCTATAGACATTGGAGCTATGACGAGGAAAAAGCAATAACAGCACAATTCTTCACCCTGACAAGTTTGTTTTATATTACTTTATGATAATATGAGATGAAATCCACTTACCACTACCTCTTAGCCTTTCTTTTACCCAGTATCATCCAATTTCAAAGATATCAAAACCTTAAATCATGTTCTATGCAAATACTACTTCTGTATTATTTAACTCTTTTATATGATACAACAAACTTCAGTAATAATAATTAGTTATGAAATAAAACAAATAAGAATAATGGCTTTAAAAGAAATGTAGGCATTAAAATATTGAAATATATATATTCAGTAAAATAAAGTATAACTATAAAATGACTATAACATTACAAAAATATAAACAACAGATCAATACTTTAACTATTATCAACAATATTTTGAAAAAAACAAGAGAAAATCTTATACCTCCATATTGGTCTATTACAGAAATATTGCATTTTTTTGGTGTTTTAGAACTTTAGCTTTAAAAAATTGTTAATAATCATCAAATTAATTCCCTTCATATACTCATATTCAATAGATTTTTCAATCTATCTTTGCTCATAGTTGATCAAAGGGCATTTTATAATTTTGAAATTTAAAACATTTTAAATTGATAAAAACTTAAGCATAGTGAGAAGTTTGACATTAATTCATAAAAATTTCATTTCATTATATATTTCAGAAATTTCACTTCTATCTACTAGCTTTCAAATATCTTCACCCTCAAAAAGTTTCTTATGGGAGCCGGGGATTTAGCTCAGTGGTTTTGCTGCCCACTGCTCAAGCACAAGGACCCCGAGTTCAATCCCCGGTACCAAAAAAAACAAAAAAGTTTCTTACTATATAACTTCATGAGTCATTCATATTTATTCATCATAAATTTCTACTGTGTTTGATATATTCTGAAGTTTTCTACCTGCAAATTTTTTCTGCTAAAAATATTAGAGAAAATAGCTGAACAATATTTTTGTTTCATTGTTCTAGAATATCTCGTTTTCAATCAAAATTGAGGCATTTAAATGCTGGTCTTTTGATTTCTTCTGAGGCAAAGAAAGACTACAATCTTTTGCTATTTTCCTGATAATATCTCTCATATCTGATTCATTTTTCCACATAGATATCAATTTCTTTATATTTTGTTGTTGCATGGATCCCATCTCAATCTCCAGGAGGTATTCTTGAAGGATTCAGGTTAAAGCTTGGAGTCTCATTGAACATTGTTAAAGTTTGACTCCAGATATTTACAAATATATTTGTATCTGATTATTAATTTCATCTAAACTTCAAACCATAAAACAGAGTTTAACTCAGAGAAGAAAAATCTCATTCATCAGAGAGCAACAAGTTAGCTGATCTTCTTGGATCCATACTAGCTCTTGGATCATAAAGTACTTTAAAGTTTGAGATTTACACTTTAAAATATGTCCATATTGCATGTATGGCTTCATAATGAGGCTTGAAGCTTATCTGGGAATGTCTTTTCCTTATTAGAGCTCCATTTCACCACATAATGAGGTGAGAATAAAAAAATAAATCTTACTCAGAGCTCCCAGAACTGACACAACCAAAGAAATACTTTCATCAAAGTGATTTTCACAAAATTTCAGAGAATGATTGTCTTAGTTATTTTTCTCATTGATGAGACAAAATACCTGACACACAAAATTAAAGGAGGAAAAATTTATTTTAGCTCACAGTTTATAGAGGTTTTAGGTCATAGTTGGCTGGTGCCAAGGCAAGATGGCATGGCAGAAGGGCATTGAAGAGGAGAAACAGTACATTACAGGCAGAAGGCAGCAGAGCAGCAAGCAGAGAAGTAGTAAAGAAACAGCAGCAGCCTGCCTCTATCTTTTATCCCATCCAGGCTATCCACCCTTTGGGTAGTGCCACTACAGCCAGGGTGGGCATTCCCATTATACACACCCAAAACACACACTGATTGGTTAATCAGTGGGCTAATCACACACACTTAATTCCAGCATCACGCACCCTAGATCCAGCCACCTATGAAAAGCACCACCTATGACCACAAGAGGCTTTGGGGGGACATCTAGACACGAACTATAACAATGATTATTAGTAACATCCAGAAAGTAGGTTTAATTGTTGAATGTGATGCAGACACTTAATGACATTTTAATTTATGCTGATATTGCTGATTGGCTAGTCCTGGTCCCTGATGACTTCAGAGCTAATTTGGTGAAGAAAGGTGGTGAATCTTTTCTTGGCTAAGATGAAGCTATCTTTAGTTTCACAGCAAAGAAAAAAGTAGCAGAGAATGTAGGTCTCATCTGATGGTTTTATAAGTTTTTACCAAGTAACCATAAAAAGAAAAAAGAAAAGATTGATAACTTGATTTATTAAAAATCAATGATTTATTTGCCTCATTTTTGCTGCAGACTGTGCAGATAATGAAACAAATGCTGTAAAAGTCAACTTTATAACCAGCTTTAAGGAAACAACAAAAATTAAATCCTCAAATTCCCAAGTGTGAGACATTAAACATTTTTCCTTCTTAAAAAAAAATAGATAACATCAGCAATGGTACTGAAACTCAAAGAAAAAAGCTATTAATAAAATCTATCCAGTGCACATGAATAAGTTGAGTAAAATGGGAGACATTTTACATAACTTCTAACACAAATATGTTTTTAGGTACATAAAGTCTTTCCTATTATGGTCATAGAAAGGATATGTCACTGAAAAACAAAGGGAATTTTTGAAGTTGTTGGAATAACTTTCAAATTACATCCAATTTTGAAAGAACACTTTGTTAAAATTAAGCATGATATTCTTTCTGAAGGGAAATTAATTTCACATTTATTTTCAAAAATCTTCTGGAAAATTACATCAAAGAAAAACAGTAATGATATTTATAAAACAAAATATGTTTTATTTATACTGCTAATGACTGGTAATACTACAAATGGATACCTGAACTAATTCATGAGATTGAACAGTCAAGTCCCACTCTTGCCCAGCAGCAACTTTACTCCCCCTGATAAGGGTTCAGCCAAGTAAGAGACTCAGACAAAGCAGGAAACCTTCTCATGTGTCTCTTCAATATTCCACTTTTTTTTCCATGTTGGACATCAAAATTCCGGGCAAGGTCACCAAAATTTCTTATGGAATTCTTCTCAGAACAAAGACCATGTAATGGATGAAATAAGTTCATGCTGTGTCTCTGAGTACAGTAAATAGCATAGGTAAAATTCTCTAAAGAATCATGGGTTTGTTTTTTAATATATAATTCTTTACTCTTAAACACCCTGCTGGGAAGATCTCTAGCAAATGTCATTAGTGTATTTATGTGGAGCTCCAGTTAAATAGGACATGTCTTCTTTTCTTGTTGCCCAAGGCATGCCTCATTTCTGTTAAGGGAATAAGTGGCTTAGGCTAGCTTCTAAAATTCCTTCCTGTCAATAACACTTCCTGTTGTTCACATACTGTGAAAATGTACAAAGATGAAAGAATATTTTCATATTGATGATAAAGTTAAAATAAAGGACTCCTTGCTGGGCTTCTTTTCTATTTCTGAGAAGACTACCACTGAACTCACAAGAGAGACCAATGGATAGTGAGAGATGGCAAATGATAATAAATTTATGAGAGTTATAAGAATTCTAATTCAGTATAAATTCCAGAAATTTTGGTATTGTTTCTTCTAGCAGCTTTCAAATGTCTCCAAAATTGAAAAATTTCCACTAAGTCCAAAAACTCTTCAAAATTTTGTTATATTTGGTAGAATACTCAAGAGTTTTTTGTCTGGAAAAATCAGAGAAAATGGCTAAAAGACAGCAAACTGACATTATTTGATCCATTGCTTTAGAATTAGTGTCTGGTTCTTATTGACATTTGAATTGAGAATTAAAATAGTACTCTGTCTTCATTGTTTTGTTTTGTTTTCATTTGTTTTGTGAGCTTTCATAGATTGATGTTTACTTTTTTTATTAATTATGCTGGTACATTTAAGGTATACAATATAGTGACATTTATCATTGGAAATTTGCACCTTTACATAATCCATTGTGGTTCTTACTTTTTCCATTTCCCCTACCCTCCCTATCTACAAAGACTTTGTTTCCATTTTTTTTTCTCATATGAATTCCATTCCATTCATTCTTTTCCCCTACCCACCCCATTTCCCCTTCCCCTTTGCACCTTTTCTTCCTATTTCACATTGTCTATTATACCTATTAGTCCTGATTTACACTTCCAGTTTTACACATGTGTGTCCAATTTATTTCACTTAGAGTATTACCTCAACGTGCATCCATTTATCTAGAAATGCCTCTTGTTTCTCTTTCTCTATGGGTAATACTCCATTTTATAAAAATTTAAAAAAACATTTTCTTTATCCAGTCTCCAGCTGATGGGCAATTGGGAAGTTTCCAAGCTTTAGCTATCACGAATTGTGCTGCTATGAACATGGGTGCACCTATATCACTGTAGTATGATTCTTTTAATTATTTGGGGATGATAGCTAGCAGGGGAATAGCTGGGTCAAATGGGACTTCCAGTCCTAGTTCTTTGAGGTATCTCCATACTGATTTCCAAAGTGGTTGCACCAGTCTACACTCCCACCAGCAGTGGAGCAGGGTTCCTCTTTCCCCACAGCCCCACCAGCATTTGTTGTTGTTTGATTTCATGATGGCAACAATTCTTTCTAGAGTGAGGTGGAATCTCAGAGTTGTTTTCATTTGCATCTCTCGAATGACCAGTGATGTTGAACATTTTTTCATATGCTTATTGGCTATTTCTAATTCTTTATGTGAGAAACGTCTGTTCGTTTCAGATGCCCATTTTCGAATTGACTCTTTAAATTTGGGAGGTCTGATTTTTTAAGTTCTTTATGGATTCGAGATAGTAGGCCTTTGTCTGAGGAAGAGCAGGTGAAGATTTTTTCCCACACTGTGGGTTGTCTCTTCACACTGCTGTTGGTTTCTCTTGCTGTGCAGAAGCCTTTTAATAAGAAGAGATCCCATTGGTTGATTGTTTGTGCTAGTTCACAGGCAACTGAGGTTTTGTTCATAAAACTTTTCCTACATGAATGTCTTCAAGGGTTCTACCTAACCTGTGTTCCAGCTGGTACAGCATTTCTATTTTAATATTTATATCTTTAAACCATTTCAATTTTAGTTTAGTGCATGGTTAGAGATGTAGGTCTAGTTTTCATCTTTGGCAAGTTGAAGCCCAATTTTTCCGGCACCATTGAATAAAGAGGCTTTCTTTCCTCCACTGAGGGTGTTTGCCTCCTTTATCCAAGATGAGAAGGCTGAGTGTGGCTGGAGAATTTTCCTGCATCTTCTAATCTGTTCCAGTGGTCCTCAGGTCTGTTTCTTTGCCAGTACCATGTTGTTTTTATCACAATAGCTTTGTAGTATAGCTTAAAGTTGGGATTTGTGATACCCCTGCCATGTCTCTGTTACCTAGAATTGCTTTTGCTATTCTGGGTCTCTTCTTGTTCCAAATGAATTTTTGAATTGTTTTCTCAAGGTCCATGAAGTGTGTTGCTGGGATCTCAACTGGAATTGCATTGAATCTATAAAACAGTTTTGGAAGTATGGCCATTTTCACTATGTTGATCCTTCTTACCTAGGACCACGGGATGTATTTTCATTTTCTGATATCATCTTCAATCTCTTTTTTCAGAGTGCTACAGTTTTCAGAGAAGAGGTCTTTGATTTCTTTCGTTAGGTTGATTCCTAGGTATTTCCGTTTTTTGGATGCTATTGTGGAAGGAATTACTTGCCCTATTTCTCTCTCAGTGAGTCTGTTGTTCGTATAGAGGAGAGCTATTGATTTTTTTGTGTTGACCTTGTATCCAGCTACCCTACTGAATTTGATTATTAAGTCTAGAAGACTTTTGGTGGAGTTCTTGGGGTCTTCTATATAGAGTATCATGTCATCTGCAAATAATGACAATTTGACTTCTTCATTTCCTGTCATTATAACTTTATTTCTTTCTCTTGTCTAATTGCTGTGGCTAATGTTTCCAGAACTATATTGAGCAAGAGTGGTGATAGTGGACATCCTTGTGTTGTTCCTGATTTTAGTATGAAGGATTTCAGTTTTTGACCATTTAGTATGATACTACTGTTGGTTTTTCATAGATGGCTTTATCAGTTTGAGGTAGAGGCCATCTATTTCCATTTTTTGTAGGGTTTTTATCATAAATGCATGTTGGATTTTGTCAAATGCTTTTTCTGTGTCTATGGAGATAATCATATGGTTTTGTCCTTGGCTCTATTGATACAGTGTATTACATTGATTTGAGTACGCTGAACCATTCCTGCATCCCTGGGATGAATCCCAGTTGATCAGGGTGTATGGTCTTCTTGATGATCTTCTACATTCTATTTGCTAGTATCTTATTAAGATGTTTTGCATCTATGTTCATTAGTGAGATTGGCCTATAGGTCTCTTTTTCAGTTGGGTCTTTCTCTGCTTTGGGGATCAAGTTGATGCTTGCTTCCAGGAATGAATTCAAGAGTATTGCTTCCCTTTCAATTTCATGGAAGAGTTTAAACAGTAGTGGCAGTAGTTTGTCTCTAAAATTTCTTGTAGAATTTAGTAGTGAAGCCATCAGGACCTGGCCTTTTCTTAGTTGGAAATTTTTTAATTATGTTTTCAATTTTATTGGTTGATATTGGATTGTTTAAAATTTTTAGGTATTTTTGGTTCAACTTTGTTAATTCATATGTAACTAGGAATCTGTCCATTTCTTCTGTGTTGTCCATCTTATTGGCATATAGGTGCTTGATATAGATATTGATGATCCTCTGGATTTCTGCTGGGTCTGTTGTAATTTCACCCTTTTCATCCCTAATTGCATGGATTTGGGCCTTTTCTTTCCTTTTTCTGATAAGGTTGGCTTAGGGTTTGTCAATTTTGTTGATTCTTTTGAAGAACCAACTCTTGGCTTCATTAATTTTTTTGTATCATTCTCTTAGTCTCCATTGAATTGGTTTCTCCTCTGATCTTTATAATTTCCTCCCTTGTATGAGCTTTGGGGTTGTCCTGCTCTTTTTCTAGAAGCTTGATGTTCAGCATCAGGTTGTTTAATTGGGCTCACTCTGTTTTCCTCATATGAGTATTCACTGCTATGAATTTCCCTCATAAGACTGCTTTCATTGTGTCCCATAGATTCCGATATGTTGTATTGTCACTGTCATTTAATTGAAGGATCTGTCTGATTTCTTTAATTTCCTCTGTGACCCATTGGTTATTCAGAAGTGTGTTGTTCAATTTCCATATGTTTATGAAATTTTTCCAGTTTCTTTTGCTATGGATCTCCAATTTCATCCCACTATGTTCTGATAATATACAGTGGATAACTTCAGTTCCTTTGCATTTACTTAAACATGTTCTATGTGTGAGTATGTGGTCTATTTTGGAGAATGGCCCATGTGCAACTGAGAAGAATGTGTATTCTGGTTTTGTGGGGTGGAACATTCTCTAAACATCCATTAAGCTCATTTGTTCAAGAGTTTGATTGAGTTCTAGTACTTCATTGCTTATTTTTTTCTAGTTGATCTATCTATTTGTGACAGTGGGGTATTGAGGCCCTCCACTACCACTGTATTTGTGCATATATTACTTTTCATGTCTGTTCGTATTTGTTTTATATAGTTGGGCGCACTAGTATTTGGTGCATAGATATTTATGATTGTCATCTCTTCCTCTTGGATTGTTCCCTTTACAAGGATGTAGTGTCCTACTTTGTCTCTCTTAATCAGTGTTGGTTTGAAATCTACTTGATCTGCAAAGCGGATAGGTACTCTGCCTTTTATCAGGTTCTTGTTTCATGGAGTATTGTTTTCCACCCTTTAACTTTCAGTCTATGAGTTGCATTTTGAGTTAAGTGTGTTTCTTGTATGCAGCATATTGTTGGATCTTAATTCTTGACCCATTCTGTCAGTCTATTTCTTTTGATTGGTGAATTGAAACCATTAACATTGATGGTTATAAGTGATACATATTGAATTATCATTGTCATGACTTTTTCTTTTTGTTGGATTCTCCCCCTTTACATTTAATTTCTTCTTGCACCTGATGGTTCATGCGGTTGGGCTTTCTGGGATTGTGATCCCATTGTATGTTCCTAGGATACTGTCTAAAATTTTTTGGAGTGCTTGTTTGGTATTCATGAAGCTCCTAAGGTGCTCTTTGTCATGAAAGTATCTTATTTCTCCATCCATTTTGAAAAATAATTTTGCAGGGTACATCAGTCTGGGTTGGAGGCTCTTTTCCTTTAAGGCTTGGAATACATCACTCCAAGCTCTTCTTGCCTTGATGCTTTGTGTTGAGAAGTCTGCTGTGATTTTGATGAGTTTTCCTTTGTATGTGATTTGTTTCTTTTCTCTAACTGTTTGTAGATCTTTGTTCTTCTGTTGGGTTTCTGGAATCTTAACAATTATATGCCTATGTGTAGATTTTTTTTTTTTTTGATCAAGGCTATTTGGAGTCCTATATGACTTATATGTATGTCAAGCTCTTTTCCCCTGCTTGGGAAGTTTTCTGCCATTACTTCTGTGAAGAGATTTTTTTTATGTCACCTGCACTCTCTCTTGTTTCTTCACTGAGTCTAATCAGTCTTATGTTCTTTGCATCGTCTAGCAGCTGCTGGATTGATTTTTCGTAGTCCTTTACAATTTTGAAGCAATTTTTCTTTTCCTTGTCACTAATTGCAATCTTATCTTCTATATCTGAAATTCTGTCCTCACATTGGCTCACTATGCTGTGTAGACTTTCAATGGAGTCTTTGATCCCCTGGAAATCTGTTTGCATTTGTTTTATGGATTCCATTTGTTCCTATTTTGAGATTCCATCATGTTCCTTAGATCCTCTCTAGATTTAAAAAATCATGTCTTGCACTATGAGCACAATCTCTGCTGTTAACAGTGAAATTATTTCTGATTTCATTTTTTCCAAATGCACTTTTGTTGCCAGTTCAGGGAGTCTAAGTGGTTGGATATCCGAGTGTTCCATCTCATTTCCCTTTGCGGTTGCTGTAGGTGATCTGGAAGTTTGGTTTTGAGACTTGTTTATGTGTTTTTTCATTTTGATGGGGTGGGGGTGCTGTTGGCCAGCATGTACCTCACCTCCTGTGGGCTGGGAGCAGTGGAATGTTGGCCCAGGAGCCCCTTCCTCTGTCCTGGGAGCAGGCCCAGAAGCCCCTACCTCTGGGCTGGGAGCAGTGGAAAGGTGGCTGAGAAGTGCCTTTCTCTGAGCTCAGAGTGGTGGAATGGCAGCCCAGAAGCCATTACCTCTTAGCTGGGAGTGGTGGATTGGCGGCCCAGAAGCCCCTAGTTCTGGGCTGGGAGTAGTAGAACGGTGGCCTGGAAGAGCCTTCTTCTGGGCTGGGAATGGTGGAATGGCCAGTAATGATCTTTTTTGACACAGGTGTCTGCCTTTCTCTTGCACTCCAGCTACTTGTGATAAGAGGTACATGTCAAATCAGCATGAGATAGCCAGTGAAATAGTACTTTTCTAAAAAACTTATGGGATGTATGTTATATGTGTCAGCACACTTAGCGTTGTTCTGTCACCAAACAGTTGAAACAATGTCACACACTAAAATTAGAGGCTAAATATTATGAACTTGTAAGGTACATTTATAGGCCAATATGTATGTTCTCTTTAGATGGCATCCTACTAAAGCTTAACAAATAAGAGTTTTCTTTATTTCTTTTAAAGTCTTGTGATCAGATGGAGGTGTTTGACTGAAAGACTATTCCATACTAAGATGGACATGTAAGTGCTACAAAGAAAATGTCATCATGATTGCAATGCTAAAATACTATGTGTAGCTATTAATCTTAAGTTTCTCTGTAATATATAACTGTTGTCTGTTAACATTCTACAAGGGTTCAACTACTAAAGCAACCATGGTTGATAAGCAATAACAGCCCTGTAACTGTGCTTTATACTTCAAAATCCTTGATGTTTCAACTATTATAATAGTTAATCTCACTGCTCCTACTGAAATACTTATGTCACTGATCTTCTCTTCCAGGTGTTCAACAATTAAAGTAATTGGGCTATGAGGACAGCCAATATTTTGGCCCTGGCCCCTCGAGGTCAACAAAGAATCCAGGACATGAAGAAACCTTTTCCACAGGACCCTACATCTTTGGTAAGTCACAATCTCCTGAGCAGGGAGATTTCTGAGCACCAGAGGACAAATGTACCATAGTGTGCCAAAGGAGGGTCACAAAGAGAAAAAAATCTCCCATGCTTTCCCTGAAAGCAACATGGTCAAGCAAGACCATGACCCATCCTGATGGCTGATACTGACAGAGTAGCTGAGAGACACTATACATGATTCCAAAATAATGCCTGAGTAGACTTAACTGACCTTGATAGATACCAAGAGCTTCATGCTGATTGACACAGGTCTCATTTTAACTTGGTCTTAAACACCCAGCAGAAAAGAATAACCAAAAGAGGTATAAAATAATACCATAGTAATAAAGCTAGATATAAAAAGGGGATCCAGTCACTGACCCGTTCTGGCAGTTTCTAGCTACACCAGGAGCTGACCACAGTTATGAATCATTAGGAAAAAACTATGGTAAACTCTATAAAAGCTCAGCTAGTTTTAAATTTCTTAAATGAGATTTGTTCTTCAAATTGTTTCTTCTTACAGCTAAAACTAGATAAATAACAAAGTACCAGACTTATACATAAACTTTATCAGTGAAAGAATCTAAGAGCTAGCAGGTTACAGTCACTATTTCAGTTTCTAAGTGCAACTTTCTCCCCAACCTGCCCTTACATTCTAGTGTATTCGTACTTAGATTATAAATGCTCTAATTTCTTAAAAGTTTTGTTTATTCTTGCCTAGAGGCTGTCAAACTCCAAGCAGTCATACAAATGGAACCAGTGATAAATGTGCTTGACTTCTTTCATGGGTATTCACCAGATCGAACTTGTAAAAAGCTCATAACTGCTGAATTAAACAATACGACTTCTATGTTGGATTTTGGAGTCCCCTGGACCTTCTCCTTATCCTCTTTGTGGGAGGCTATTACTAGTTCCTCCTGATGGAAACCCTTATTTGCTATATTCATAGCAATCCTGCTGAGCTTATAATTTGACCCATGTATTAACTGCTTCTTTGGCTTTGTCTCCTCCAGACTCAAAGATATACAGCTACCAAGATGACAATGCCTGGCACCTATCGAAGGCCTTTAGATAGACCCTCTGTAGAATAACTCTGACTGCTGACCACAACTAGGACCCTCTTTAGCTGGAAGTAGCCCAGATTAGTCTTCGCCCTTTGCCCCCTCACAACAGTTAGGGGTACTTCTTCAGAAGGGGGACTATTGCAGAGAGGTAAGTTAATTAGATATCTTGTAGGCAGTTAGACAGGGCCAGACCACAAGGAGCCAACATGGAGGAGAGTGAAGACACATTCACTGAAGGCCAGCATTGTAAAAGGAGAGAAATTAGCACCCCCATGTAGGATGAATAGCAGTGATTGATATTCTAAACAGGTATCAATCACTTGGGTGGGGGGCCAAGGTCTTAATCCAGCCTCTACAGGAAATATCCCTGACCCACCCTTACTGAAAATCCTTGTATGCTTGTCATATGATTTGCTCCCACATTTTCTCCCCATTTAATCAATATTACCTGGGTGACTGTACTTGTAATCTTATTGGTTGTTCATGGTTTTGTCCCACCTTATTCCCACCTTGTACATTTCCATTGAGTCTTATGATTTTGTCCCACTTTGTAGCCACCTCACCACATGGCTTTGCTGTATAAAACATCTTTGAACCATGGAGTGGGTGGGCAACCCACTTTCTGGTCCCCCTTCTGTCTCTCTTAGGCAGAAGATTTCTTTCTCTCAATAAATTTTTTCTATTCTAAAAATAAATAAATAAAAATAAAAATTCAAAATAACTATGAAGTAGCTGCTACTTTTACAACTATCTTGCAAACCACTACAAATTTTCCAATTTTACAAAACAAAAACAAAAGAAAAGCATAAACATTTATTGAAAAATATTTTATCCTCTTAAAAACTTGTACTTAGATGTTTTGATTACACTGAAATAATAATAGTTGTATAAATAATTATTCAGAAAAAAAGTACATTTTAATAACATCAAACCTTTAAAAGGTACAATTTAAGCATATCACTTTATGTAACATTCAATTCTCTTTTATTTTTTATATAGTTTGAAAAAATTTTTAAATACTTTATATTTAAAAATATATTTCAAATTTGGTAAACTATTTCACACATGAGCTATATAATCCAAAGTATAGTTGAGAAGTTTTTATAATAGGGGATATTTTCATTGCATATATAATCTTATAAAAATTAAATGTGATTATGCTATTGCCTAATGCTTCTAAATATCTAAGACAGTAATATTTCCAGTAATATTTGTACCATTAAGATAGAATTTCACACACAAAAAAACACAAAGCAAAATTTATAGTACATTTCTAATAGGCTATAAATATACTCAATCTAACCACAGACTATTAGTCTAATCCCCAATGACTGATTTTTCAACTCAGTATGTAAGACATCTTCTCAAAGTATTCTACAACCCAACAAATATTTTCCAAAAAGATTGCCAAAATAAAAATATTTCTGCCTCATTTATTACTACTTGTATGTATCAATATTGCTTGTTCACATCAACAGTGTTCTACTATGGCTAAATTTTCATATGACAATATTTTAAAATTAATTTCATCTTTCATTCAAAAACATTATTAAGTACATTTTAAATGCCAGGTAGCCAAGAATAAGAAGATTAAAGATGTGGCTCCTTTCTTTAATAAGGTAATATCCGAACAGAAAGGAGGACAAATAAATAATAAATTTCAGTAAGTGCAACAGACAGGCTCCTTAAGGAGTAGAGTTATCTGCTAGGAAATTTAATCTGAAGGCTTTAGATCTGAAGGATGGGAAGCCTTGGAAAGGCCTTGTTCACTTATGAATTCAGGCATATTCAACCTGTGGCTTATAGGCTGTATGTGACCCTGACAGTTAGTAATGTGACCCCACAAGATCATAAATTTTTGGACATTATTATGATATTTTTCCTAGTATTTTTCATGATTTGATCACACATTTCTTGAGCATAGACTGAGTAGTGGACGAGTGCTGTGTGGGAGAGGGTTCAGTGGATTGCTAACTTTGCCTCCTTTATCCTCCATACATAGTAGTTGAATCAAAACCCATGTATATCACATGTTATAGGCCTTTGTTACACTCAGCCAGTGAAAAACAGTGAATGCTAATAATAATATTTCAACCAAACTATGTGTGTAGGCCTGTGATGACAATAGGCATTTATTCTTATCAGGCAGACATACACGTTTTCTTATTTATTAGCCTCGAGCTTGTGTTGTGTTGTAAAATAATTTAATAAGTAAAAATATAAAAAAGGAATTTTTCTTACTTACATTAAATATATTACATATATTATATGTGACCCAAGACAATTCTTCTTCACTTGGTGTGGTCCAGACAAGTTTGGATGTCCAAGGATTGAATCATATTTTCATCTTAGAAAAATCACTCTGCTCCCACAATTAAAAACTGAAAGGTTGGCTAATAATCCCAATTTGTATCCTTTCTAAAACAAGGGAAACAGAAAATTATTAACATGGGAGATGGGCAGAAATGGCTGTCAAACCTGAAGTGGAACTTTGTTTACCAAACCATTATAATGAGCCTGGTTAGAAAGATGTTTTAGAGCCAAACTAAAAGTTGTATTTCTGAAAATCAAAATTTGAAGCAAAATTCTGAGTTATACATCTATCAATCCTCAAAAAAACCCACATAGACAAATAATGTATGAGAACTGTATTTTTATTAGTTTCCTATACAAATTGGATTCATATGCATACTTTGTCTCCTTTAGATTCAATGAAAGGCATTTGATGGTGGAATAATAATTATAGATTGTCAACTAAGGAAAGCAAATGCCCCCCCAAAACACCCAAAGCATTAGAAGTTGTTAACTGAGTGATTCAGAACTGGCATAGTTCACTCAAAAAACATACAGTATGGATCTTACTTTTGTTAGATACGAGGGATAAAAAAAGAGTACAAATTTCTGACTTAAGAGACATTGTTTTAAAGGGATATAATGACTATGGAAATGACCACTGGTTTTTCTTTCCCAGAGCTTCTATCCTTCACCTATTCTTCAGAGTGTTCTTTTAGTCTATGGACTTTATACACGGCAAGTTCAGTTTGAAATAAACACCTCCATGGAGTCAGAGAGAGCTGACCAGTGGTAAGCACTTTTCTTGTGGTCCCACTGCTGATGTGGTCCTAGAGAAGAAATGGAGGAGCAGACCACAGCATACTGTTAAATGACAAGCCTGTGGCTCCAGTCAGGCTCCTTTCCAGAACTTTCCTGACTTGGTGGAGGAAGCAGGAAGAATCAGTAGGACTGAGGACTGGGAAAGTTCAGGTGGCTTCTTTGACATGCTTTCTGATTTTAGATACTATAGTGTCTAAGTCCCACTCGGAAGCTTCCATTGTCACCATAGCACAAAAAATTACCTCAAAGAAGGTTCCTATGTGCATTTGCTTCAGCTTTTGAGTGTGTGGGTCATTTGGCACCATGCTTGGTTGAGGTAGATGGTACATGCAATGGTACAGGGAGAAAAATTCCTAAAGCTGCCTTGGTGTTGGTGACTGTGACTTGGTCATGAAGCCAAGTATCATAATGAAGGAGAATCATTTGGTAGCTAATTCTTACAACTTTGGAATATAAATCATAGAATGCATATATTATGCTAGCAAATGCTTGGCATATAATAAGTATTCAAGGAAGGAAACGTACTAAAATTATTGTAATCTCTGTCATCTCATCATCATAATCATTATCATCACCTTTCTTTGTGAAGGACATTGTTCTAACTGCCAGCCCCAACTGTTCCCAGGTGAATCTAGAAACTGAAATGGTTGATATTCTGATTTTCCAGGTAAAATTATGCAAACAAGAAAGAAGCAGTAGCATCTTCTATTTACTTGAAGATGGTAAGTAGGAAGCAGAAACTTCTCCTTCCCATTCAGTCCCCAGTTCAGACTGTATTAGTGCAGGACAAAGACCAAAGACAGTCACAAAGGCTTGTGGGCGTGGCACCCACCCAGCTCTGGAGTGGATTCATCCCAAGGTGCACTGTGGTCGCTCTTTTTATTTTTAATTTTAAGCTGTAGCATGGGGAATATTTTAAACAACTGGCTAATTTACCCTCAAAGGGAAAAAGCAAGCAGTGAATAGACAGTGGGTGAATCAGGATGTTGAGAAATAGTCACCACAGGGAGAAATGCTTTGGCTGAGACTTTTATAAATAATTAAGTTATTATTCCAAGCCTTCTTTTCTCCCTCTCTTTACCTCCCACCCAAGTTGAAGCAAGGATTCTATTACCAAGCAAAGTTTGAGTGTTGTGAAATAACAACCCCCAAAACTGATGGTGCTTTATTTCATTTTCTTGGCAACACAATATGGCTCTGTAAACTGATCCTGATCTAGTTACCTGTTGGTTGCATCAAAATCTAAGGTAAAGAACCCTTTTTGAACATCTACAGAAATGAATTTAAGTGAAATTAAAGACAAATGAAATAATTCATAATTGAGTCACTTTTAACGTTAGTATTCTCACCACATATTATTATCCTCATATTATATTCATATATCATCTTTACCTGCATATTATTTCAGCACATTTTTATATTAGTAACTAATTTTTTATTCTGAATTCCTGGAATATAATAGAAATACAAGACATCATTTCTATTCTGTAGAAGACACACAAGGGAGTAATGAATCTGGACAAAAGCACATATTTAGTGATCTAGAAAACATCATTGTATTCCTTCCTTAATTATTCACTAGACACACAATAACTAGCAAAACCTATGCAAGCACCAAGAGTATAGAGGCAAGGGAAAAATTTTTCTTCTGGATTTGAATGGCCCTCTAATATATGTATTAGAATTCAAAATTCTAAATGTGTCTTGTATATCCATCATCTCAAACAAGGTATTTCAAAAGAGGCCTCAATATATTTTCAGACAGCTGTGCACACTGAAGAAGAACAGATATGGTTTCACATCATGTGTGTTTCTCTGATTCTCTGAATTCTTTGTTAACACCTGTGTTAGAGAACACAGGTCCACCTTTATAAGCCTGAGACCACCTTCATATTTTCTGCCTACAATTTTGAATCAAGGGCCAGCCAACCCTGGGTGGGAATTGACCTCAAGACTTAGTCATTTTCTTGTGGCCACTTGCCTTTGAACTCATTCATCTCTATCAAGTTTAATAATCTGAAGGAAGGGGAATTCATTCATGGAACTAAAAGCTTTTCTCCTCAAAAGGAACTTGTTAAGAAAACAAAGTGGTCTTAAAACACACATGCGCACACACACGTACAGAAGCAAGGTTTGGCACAACATAAAAAATAATAAAGCTGTAAGTGTTTTTCTTTAGACTCTACTGCTTATTAAACATTTAAAATAAATCTAACAAAAATAGTTCAGGTGTGACTTTAAGACTAAATAGTGAGAACTGTTTCTTAAATGTAAGACTTGAAATATTTCAACATGCTTTTCATGCCACTTTTATTTCTGGAAAGTAAATATGAAAAAGAATTACCCACAAGTTTATTTTTTAACTTCTAAACAATGAAATTCACTCTTGTTGGTGTACATTTCTATACATATGACAGATGCATGGAGTCATGTATCTGCTATCACCAAAAAGATGCAGGATGGTTCCACCAACTTAAAAATTCCCTCACATTGCCCTGCTCAATACAACCCTTATCCCACCCTCAGCCCCTGGAAATAACCATAGTTTTGTTCTTTAAAGCATGCAATGATACATGCAATGATAAAGTATATGCCCTTCTGGGCCCAGGGTATTTTATGTAGGATAATTCATTTGAGATTCGCCCGTGCAGAATATTCCTCTGTGTTATACAGCATTGCATTATTTTCATGTATCACACAGTTCATCCATTCCTTAGTTGAAGAACATCTGGATTACTTCCAGGTTTGGTGTAAATTATGAACAAGCTGCTACAAATATTTGTATAGAGATTCTTGTGTGAAATGTTTTAATTCTCTTAGGTAAATTAATAAAAATGAGATTTCTAGATCATATGTTAGGTATGTTTATCTTGATGGAAAACTACAAGTTATATTCTGATCTGCATGTAGCATTTGTATACCCTACAGGAATATAGGAAACATTGTATGATTTCTTTTATATGAGAAACCCAAAGTATAAATAATTTAAAGACCAAAATAAAAAATAATAGGAAACAAGAAGATAGATCTTTTACAAATGAGAAGGGGACCAGGAGATGGAAGGAGGGGAGAGGGAGAGAAGGGGAAGGAAATGTAAAACAAACAAACAAAAAGATGTGTTATGTATATGTACCTATTCTTCATAATGCATGTACTTATTATGTACTGCAAACATGTACAAATCAACATGTAAAATTAATTAAATGAAAAGATGAATAAAAGGAAACAGAAATGAGAATCCTAGATATCTGAAGTAGTAAAAGAGAGAGAGAGAGAGAGAGAGAGAGAGAGAGAGAGAGAGAGATTCCTAGATTCACAGAAAATAAAATTCACTTAACTTTTGTCTGAGAATGGCTTTATATCTCACAGTCTGCTTATAATATCTGCCTGTGGACTCTTGGTCTTTGGGCACCTTTTTAAAATTCATCAGCTATGTCATAAATGAATCTGTGCTATATAAGGCTTTTTTTCCCATTAAGTTCATTGGTATATTTTAGGTATACAGTACAATTACATTCATCATTGGGATCTTATACCTTTACATGATGCATCTTGGTTCTTATTTTTTCCCCATTTCCCTCCCTTCAACCCCTCCACCCTTCCATATTTACAAAAACTTTGTTTCCATTTTTCTTTTTCTCATATTTTTTCCCCTACCCTTCCCACTTCTCCTATTCCTTTAGACCATTTTCTTCCTATTTCACATTATCAATTATACATTTTGAACCTTATTTACACTTTTAGTTTTTCACACCAGAGAAACTACTCAATATTTACATGTGTGTCTTATTTATTTCACTTAAAAGTATGGCCTCAATGTGCATCCAGTTAGCTATAAATGTCTCTAGTTTCTCATTCTTTTATAAGGCTTTTTTGTACTCCCAATAATAGACACAAGTTTATATCCTAAGACAAGCTGTGTTACAGTAAAAGTTTATTGCAGTACTTGAAATCTTTGCTTTTCCAAGCAAAGTGAAAGTCCCTGTGAAGGTAAGCAATATAATTCCTGGCTCTAGTATCAAAACATGAGAGGAAAAATTTGAGTTTTCTGATAGTGATAATTTAAACATTTGTTTTTAATCAATCAATGTGAGTTTTAACTGCACACTTACCTTGGAGAGAGGTAGGTCTGGTAATGGCACACATGGGTTCTGTGACTCTTGTAATGGCAACCTGTCCTTGACCACTTGGATCTGCAGTATCTCTAGCACAGCCACAGAACCCTCATAAATGCTAAGTACTATCCCAAAATACCATCATTTTTCCTGCATGTAGTAAATATCACATTTATTGACATTTTACATACAATCCAAAGATAACATTAATAAATCTATTTTGCAATATAACTTTCAAAACCAGAGCATTGCTCTTCTTAGAGGAAATGGTCTCAAGATATGATCCTTCCTATCAAAATGTGTAATTGATATTGTGAAATAGGAAGAAAACATTTAAAGGAGTAGGGGAAGTGGGAGGGGAAGGGGAAAGGAATGAAGGGAAAGGAAAAAATATGAGAAAAGGAAAAATGGAAACAAAGTCTTTGTAAATAGGGAGGTCAGGGGAATGGGGAAAAAATAAGAACCAAGATATATCATGTAAAGGTACAAGATCCTAATGATGAATGTAACTGTGTTGTATATCTAAAATGTACCAATAAACTTAATGAAAAAAAAAGATATGATCCTTCCTCTGAATTTCTATACTCACACACTTCTTTCTTTCATCACTTAACTATTCCCTGCGTAGAGACCATTTATTTCTATTATGTTAGAAATGCTTTTGGCAAACAGGAAAGAGCTGGTACAAATTTTATCTGTCATAAGTTTCTGGAAGGCAGAAAGTGCATCTTATTTGTTACATTACCCCTTCATCAATGAGGTAAATTTATTCACTGCCCATTATGTTTCAGGGTTTGTATTGAGTGTCAAAAATCTCATGACAATACAACTTCCCTGCCTGCCTGGAGGACATGGTGAGGACAGGCAACATCTGAAACCTTTGCTGTATTGGGGCAGAGTTGCAAAACTCTAAGTTGTATCCAAAAATCTACTGAGTCTGAAACTCCAGTCGGTGTCCTGGGAATTATACCACATAAACTATTGTGGGTTACAGATTGTGTCTTGTTCTTTTTATTCCCAGTGGTAAGCATAAAATCCTGAGACAGATATGCACTCAATATGCATTTGCTAAATTCTATCATTCCACAAATATCTGAGTGCCTTCTATGAACCAGATGTTGTTCCAGGGACTTGTATCCAAGAACAAAACAGACAAAAATCTCCATTTTTGTGGAGTTTGGATGAGAGAGGGAGTGACCTTGAACTAAAGACAATAATGAAATAGACTGCACAGGATGGTAGAAGCTGATAAGCTACAGGGGATAGAAGCAAGGCAGGTAAGGGGGATAAGGAGAATCAGGAAGGAGTGGGTGAGAGAAGACAGTTGGCACCATTAATTCAGGTGCTATGATAGGTCTACTTGAGAAGGTGACAGTTGAGCAAGCACTTGAAGGAAGTGAGGAAGGCAGCCAGGTGGATGTCTGGGAGCAAAAACTAAGGAAGAGAGCTGCTAGAGCAAAGGAAGTAAGTTAGGAGTGTGCCTGGGACCTCCAAGTCACTGCAAGCACCCTGTGGGCCTAGATCTGGGGCAGCCATGAGGAGAGAGTTGGAGAGGCTCAAAAGGGAGAGACTGCATGCAACTTTGTAGGTCACTGTATGCACTTCAGTGTGAGAATAAGCTAATGATTGAATGAGCTAATAAATGAAATTGCTACCATATCACATGGCAGGTACTAAATATATTCAGAAGGTGCTCAGAGGGGAGTTTGTTGTAATCATTCAGATATTGTTTTAATATTAGATACTTTGTTTTTCTAATTAAAAAGTTCCTTTTGCCATCATCAATATCACCAATGACTAATGAAAATTAAATATGATTCTAATAACAATAGTGCTGTTTCTATTTTCTTTTTGCTTAATGTGTGAACTATTTTAAAAGCAAAAAATTTTCTCCTGTTCTTGGTTTGTATGTGAACAACTAATTAATCAACATGATAGAAATAGGATAAAAGCCCTGACTCCCATTTTTCAGTTAAAAATTCCTTCCATTAGCTTAAATTGTCTCAAAATATACAGGATGTCCAATAAATCAGTTCTGTGATTCCAAAGGTCATAAACAATGGAGCCCCAAATACAAATGCCCCAGTACTTATCTCTCTAGCAAGAATACATAGCTTTAAAAAGGGGTCTAGTACAAAGTGTCCAGTACGCCAATGTTTTCTAAGGTTCCAGGACAATCCTTCCCGAAATATCAGATATTATTCTATAAGAGGTTCAATCATTTCCTTGAATGTGTCACACATTTGATAAAAGCATAAAAATTTTTGCCACAGAAAAACCATAGTTTGTCTAAAGAACCAAACAAAAAATATTAGATAAACAAAACCAAAGCTACATAAAAATAAATAACTGCAGAGATATATTTCAAGAATCTGGTAACAGGAAAAATAAAGGAGTTATATTTTCAGCCTAATTATTTTATGTGAAATTGTGAAACTAATTTCAGAATCTCTAAATCCTTTCAAACTATGTTTTAATTGATTATTACATTTTACCATTATTTAATTACATTAGGGTTATTAAAATATACTTGATTGAAATACATATATAATATAGTAGAATCATCTTTTGACATTTGCTATTACTATACTGATACATTTCAGTTATATTTTAAAGATTTTTCTCCTCTTTCTCCAAATAGGTCATGACATAGTGCTTACTTTTTCTTTGTTCCCTACAAATATGCCTTCAATATTTAAAGAATTTTTCAGAGAGCCATTATGTAGCATCAATTATCATAAAATAATTTATTTACTCATACTACACTAAGGAATTGTACTAATTGGTACTTTTTACAGTCATCTATATCAGCAGAATAGATGTGAAATGATCATATACTGTATAATGAGGCCTGTCATTTCATATAGTTACAAATTACTAATTTATTGGTATTATATTAATATATTAAATATTTTATAGCATAGTAAACATGTTACAAACACATTTGATGTTTATGTTCTTCCTGAGAACAATCCTGGAAAATGTATCACTGAATCTCTGTATGAGTATTAAAATACATTTTGTTTGTTGTGTGATTTTTGGATTTGTTTCACCTACTTTGAGACCTTAAAGTAAATAAGAGGTTTAAAAAATCCCTATGAGATAGAAAGAATAGACAAAATAAATCTTTAGAGTCTGACATCTGCCACACAATTCCATGCATTTGCAATCCTCTGGGCATAAAAACCTCAGCAGCTGTGTTTTAGTAAGTTCAAACTTTGTAGCTCCAGGTTATAACCTCACGGTATCTATAAAAATATATGATGAGAGAATTTTATTTATAAAAAAATGTTGAATGGTAATACTTAAAATATTATGTTTTAAAAATGTGTCTTTTTATTGAAATTAGTTTATCTATATTCATAGACTAAGATCCACTGATCTGATATAAAGTAAACTTTGGATGAAACAGCCTGAGAGATTGATCGGTTTAAGTAAATGCACTAATAAGAACTTTAAGGAAATCGTTTTCTTCTTAGCAAGATCCTCTACTCTTCCAGCTCTCCTTTTCATTCCATGCATTTCCTTTCTCTTCTTCCTCCCAGTGAATGTATTTTTTTTTCTTGTTCTTGTTCAGCTTTTATATTCATCTCTTTTTCTCCTTGCCATTTCTTCTTTCGTGGTGCCCTGGCTTGCTTACTCCTTTGCCTCCTTTCTGGCGGTCTCCCTCTTTCACTTAGTTACATTAAAACTCCTTTGGTGAAATCTCTCCTTTAAATACATCAGGGGCCTTGCATGAAATGCCTGGAAAATTAATTCCATGTACATTTTAGGAAATCTTGCTCACAGCTGCATTTTTCCATTAGAGATGGTTTCAAAGGCTACATTAAAAAACCACAGCCAAATGAGGCAAAGTTTAAGTGAGAAAACATGTGTGGAGCATTAAGCCAAGTGACAGGAACAAAGTTACATTTTCAGAAAACCAGAGAAGTTCTGTAAATGCCTTTTCAATAAAACAAGAATATTTTTGAACTTTAAAAATAAAAATCAGAATGCCAAGACAAAATCTACAAAAATAAAATTCACATTTGGCTTGAAAGACAATTATCACTCAGCTTAAGTGACTGGTAAACAGGAACCACGTATGCAGAAATAACTTGAAATGTATATGCTAATAACGACAGTGAGAGAATGAGAGAGAGGGTGGGGGGAGAGGGAATGTGATGGCATTCCCATCGATTTGTTATTGGCTCTCTGATCATAATTTTCTTTAAATCACAGTGTGTTCAGAACCCCACTGTTTATGAAATTTCTGTTTATCTAACTCCTCATTAATTAGTATCATCTCCTATGGTTAACTTATATTTTTTCTTTCCCCATTTTGGACAATGGCATTTTCTACTGATTTCTTTAATGTAGTAAGCCTACGGAATGGAAATAAGTTATACAAAATTAGTAGCGGCAGACCACTAAAAGATTATCTAATCTTTAACAAATTTCTCAATACACAGATTGCCCTGACATCTGTAAACTCTTCACTGAAGGTCATGAAACTTGAACAATGAAGTAGCAAAAGTTTCTATCTTTTATTCTATATGTTTGAAAAGAGGATAATTATAATTACTACTTTATAGCCTTCCACATTTCAAAGGAACTTTCACATATATTCTTCTTTGATAGAATCATTGTACTTTACTGCTTTGAAGAAATAAAAGGGAGAGCTCTGTTGTTGAAATAGCTCAGAAAGGAAAGAGGGAAATCTCTATAAGAACAATGAAAGAAATTGGCAGTTGCTGTGATATTAAATGAGTAGTCATTTTGGCTTTATGCAAATGAATGTTTACTATATTCTGGACTTCATAAGTCAACTGAAAAAGGAATTGGATGTGAAATAATAATCTCCAAGGGTCTCTGTTAATTTCAGAAAATAATACTGAAGAGGAAGTAATGGAGAGATGAAAAATATCATTTACACATTCATGACCATTTATCAGTCCTACTGACACAGAAAGATGAAATGTGGCCTTTGTCTAGGTAAACCTCCTCCCACCCACCAACTCAGACCTAATGTTTGAGTTGAAAGACTGAGTTAAAAGTATAAAGAGGACCTCTTCTCTCCAGTGACTTCTGAACTCTCTCCAATAAATGGTGGTTAAAAGCTTTTTTCAATTCTATTTGAAATATCTGAGGGGCTGGAGAAAAGTGGAGCAGTTCCCAACAGTAAAACACTGTGGAAGAGCACCCTATGTTCATAGAGTGGCTTTGAGTTGCTGTCTGCACCAGAACACTTTTGAGACTGGAGAGGGCGCTGAGCCATGGAGCAGTCCCAAGGAGGTGAACTTCGTGAAGGACAAAAGGGTGACATGACATAAAACACAAAGACACTTGCCATAGAAAAACAACATGTACAAAATCTATGTACAAAATATAGTAAGCAATGGCTGTTGGCTGTATTGGAAGAAGACACTCAATTTAGAAATTTCTATTTTTTTCTTCCATTTCTTTAAAGTTATCTTTTCAAAGTAATACATGTTCAAAAAAGTGATATAACATCGTGAAACCAAAAACAAACAAAAATTCCATGATACTCTGACTTTTTCTTTCTTCACCTACTCGCCTCTTTAAACTCATTCAGTGATTAATATTTATCTCTATATTTCTAAATAATATGCACATTTTAAGTTTGTGAAGTTTAAAGTCATGTATTGCTTTAATCAGAGCAGTTGAGGACTCTTGGTTCTTTCCTAGGATTCCTTTTATTTTCTACATGTGATTTTATCATAATTTTTGATTAGGTTAAAATTCTAGTTTCTCATATAATTTTACTTTACTTTATATATTTATAAGTAGATTTTTAAGACTCAGATTCAGGTTGGACTTTTTTAAAACCAAGATGACTTCATAAGAGATGTACTGCCTGGTTAGCTTTCTTTTTATGATGGTCGATAACTATATATATATATAATTCATAAAAGTTTGCAAATAATTCTATCATTGCTTCTTCACTTATTAGCTAATATACATTTAAAAGATAAATTTACCTTCATATATTGTTTCCCTATAGTACAGTTTAAATGGAAAATTCACAGTAGATGCTAATTCCCTGTGCTAATTTTCAATTTAGTGAGTTGGTTTCTTTGTTTCCTCAAAGATAATCATGTGTCATCAGGAACACATGAATTTAAAATATTTGGTGTACTTCAGTTATGTTCAAGGATGCCAGGGAGTGCAATAAGCAAATTTAAACTTTGAGAATTTTTTAGGAAAAATAATCTTCTTTCTATTAAAAACAGTTCAGGGAAAGCAAAAGAACAAAAAAGAAATGGAAGGGAAATCTGCAAATTGAAGAAAAAATTAAAGACATGAATGCATTACAATGAATTATCATCATTTGGATTCTGATTCTTCAATTAGCAATAATCACACCTCAGATAAACATCATTGGCTATGATACTACCACTGCACAAAGCTTGGATTCTGATTCTTAAAAATTACTGTAAAGAAGGAAAGAAGTACTCATAGGAAAATTGGAGAAATGTGAACACCAAATGATATTAAGAAATTATTGTTGGTCTTGGTGTGGGGGTGGCTCACTAGTAGAGCATTTGCTTAGGATGAGCAATGCCCTAGAATTAATCCCTAGAATCACAGGAAAATAGAAAAAGTAATTACTGGTGATTTGAGTAGTAGAACGGTATGAATATAGTCATTTTTTTTCTAAAAGAGTGATAATTTTTGAAACTTTGATAATTACTGAATTTGGGTGAAAGTTTCAATTTTTCCATAGTAAAGATTTAAAATTTTTTATTCTGTGCTTTTCTTATTGTGAATTTTGCTTGATGGTATGCCAAATAAAGTATTTTGATTTTACTTTTTTACATGAACTTTTTTTGGAGTTAAAATTGATTTATTTTTATTTGTTTAGTTTGTTTGAACATAGCTATCCTCTTTGACATCATACAATAACTTTGCAAATATTTCTCAACACAATACTTTTATACAGCTAAATTTATCAGATACTCTATCAATTTTCTTATTCTTCTGAAAGAATACATGCTGGAAATATCCATCCATTTCTTCCAGTCTGTACTACTTGCTTTCTATGTCTGATCAACATCCGTCATGCAAAGACTTCCCCCAGCTCTACTGTTCTCTCATGCCCTGAATATTGTATCTTTTTTCTTTTCTTTTTTCTTTTCTGTTCTGTTCTGTTCTTTCCTTTCTTTTTTTGCTGCCTTACATTTGTAGAGCACATCCTTCAAAAGTTATCTGAGAAAAAGTGCATAAGAGACCATTTCTGAACATTTTTTTACCTGAAAATATCTTCATTCTATCATCATACTAGGTTGATAGTGTGGCAAGGCACAAATTTCTATGTTGGAAATAACCTCCCTCATAATTAAAACTACTATTACCCTACGTTGTAGCTTTTCAGTGAGAAATCTGATGTCATTCTGTCATTCTTACTCTTTTTATTTTTTTGGTTTCTATTCACTTAATCCACAATCCATTACAGCTACTTCATATTTTTAATTTTATTTTTAAAATTTTAAGTAGATGTTATAAAGAAAATATAACAACAGTTATATGATAAAACAATATTTCACAACAAAAGTAATTAGAGAATAACAATGGTAAATACACTGTGTGTTATAATCTTAAAGGACTAGATTTCAATTGCCAATCTACCTCTCAACTCATTTTCTAATAATACTATAACTTTTTTGCATAAAACATTTTAATTATTAACAAAGTATCTCACACTCAGTATAATTATAAACAATTTTTTCTTATTTCACAATATATATTATACATTTTGGCCCTTATTTACACTTTTAGTTTCTCACACCAAAGAGAGACAATGCAATATTTACACTTGTGTTTGATTTATTTCAGTTAAAATTATGGCCTCAAGGTGCACCCATTTACCTAGAAATGCCTCAAGTTTATCTTTCTTTATGCTGAGAAGTACTAAACAAACTCCATCTTTTTTATCCATTCATCAGTTGATGGGCATTTGGGTTGTTTCCAAGATTTAGCTATTACAAACTGTGCTGCTATAAACATGAGTGGGCATATACCACTGTGGTATAGTGCTTTTTTTTTTTTGGTATTAAATTCTTTTATCGGTACATTGTAGGTATACAACACAATTACATTTCTCATTGGGAATTGTACCTTTATGTAATGCATCTTGGTTCTTATTTTTTCCCCATTCCTAGCCCGCCCTTCACGCCCTCCACCCTTCCCTATTTACAAAGACTTTATTTCCATTTTTTCCATTTCTCAGCATTTTTTCCTTTCCCTTCTTTCCTTTCCCCTGCCCCTCCCACTACCCCTACCCCTTTGGACCTTTTCTTCCTATTTTACATTATCGATTATTCATTCTAATCATTGATACATTTTAGGTATACAATATAATGACATTCATCATTGTAAATTTGCACCTTTACATAGTCTCTCTTGGTTCTTATTTTTCACCCTTGCCCAGCCCTCCCTTCAACCCCTCCATTCCTCCCTATTTACAAAGATTTTGTTCCTATTTTTCCATTTTCTCATATTAATACCATTCCCTTCTATCCTTACCCCTAGCCCTCCCACTTCCTTCCCCTTTGCCCCCTTTCCTCCTATTTCACATTACCTAGTATACATTTAGTCCTTATTTACACTTTCAGTTATTCACACCAGAGAAACTATTCGTTATTTACACATGTGTGTCCTATTTACTTCACTTAAGAGTATCGCCTCAATGTGCATCCACTTAGCTATAAATGTCTCTAATTTCTCATTTTTTATGGCTGAGTAGTACTCCATTTTATAAAATAAACCACATTTTCTTTATCTAGTCTCCAGTTGATGGGCATTTGGGCTGTTTCCAAGTTTTAGCTATTAAAAACTGTGCTGCTATGAACATGAGTGCACATATATCACTGTGGTATGATTCTTTTAATTCTTTGGGGAAGATCCCCAGCAGTGGAATAGCGGGGTCAAATGGGACTTCCAGTCCTTGTTCTAGTGGTATAGTGCTTTTAATTGTTTTGGGAAGATAATCAGAAGGGGAATAGCTGGGTCAAATGGGATCCATAATCCTACTTCTTTGAGGTATCTCTATACTTATTTCCTCAGTGGTTGCACCAGTTTCCACTTCCATGAACAGTGGAGAAGGGTTCCTTTTTCCCCACAGCCCCTCCAGCATTTGTTATTCGTTGATTTCTTGATAATAGCTATTCTTTCTGGGGTAAGATGGAATGTCAGCATTGTTTTAATTTGCAACTCTCAAAACACAGGGATGGTGAACATTTTTTATGTATCTATTTGCTGTTTCTACTTCTTCATCTGAGAAGTGCATATTCATCTCAGATGCCCATTTTTGGATTGGGTCTTTAAATTTAGGAGGCATGATTTTTTTCAATTCTAGATATTACTCCTTTGTCTGAGGAACCACTGGCTAATTTTTTTTCTACTCTGTGGGTCAACTTTCCACTCTGTTGGTGATTTCTTTTGCTGTGCAAAAGCTTTTTAATAAGATGAGATCCTAGTTTTGATTCTTTGTAGTATTTCCCATGCAGCTGGGGTTTTGTTCATGAAGTAATCATCTACACCTATTTCTTCAAGTGTCCTACCTATTCTCTCTTCCAGCAGATTTAGTGTTTTGTTTTAATATTTAGGTCTTTGATCCATTTTGATTTTAGGTTAATGCATAATCAGAGACATGGGTCTAGTTTTAGCCTTTGGAATGTGTAAAGCCAGTTTTTCCAGCATCATTTATTAAAGAGGCTATCTTTCTTCCCATGAAGGTGTTTGGCTCCTTTGTCAAAGATTAGGTGGCTGAGTATGTTTAGGGTTGTTTTTGTATCTCCTAATCTGTTCCACTGATCCTTGGGTGTGTTTCTTTGCTAGTACCATGCTGTTTTTAATCACAATAGATTTATAGTATAATTTTAAGTCAGGGATCATGATACCCCCTGCCTTGTAGTTTTTGCCCAGAATAGATTTTGCACTTCTAGGTCTCTTCTGGTTCCAAATGAATTTTAAGAATGTTTTCTCTAGTTCTGTGAGGTATACTAATGGTATTTTGATTGTAATTGAATTAAATATGTATAATAATTTGGGGAGTATGGCCATTTTCACTATATTGGTTCTTCCTACCCACAAGCAAGGGATATCTTTCCATTTTCTGATATCTTCTATCTTCTTTTTCAGAGAATTGTAAATTTTAATTTAAAGATCTTTTACTTCCTTTGTGCAATTGATTCCTAAGTATTTCATTTTTTAAAATGCTATTGTGAAAGCTGTTGTTTCCCTAATTTCTCTCTGAATGAGTTATGCCTGTACAGGAATGCTATTCATTTTTGAGTGTTGGCTTTGCATCCAGCTACACTACTGACTTTGGTTATTAAATCTAGAAGTTTTTTGGTGGAGTTTTTGGGGTCTTCTTTGTAAAGAATCATGTCATCTGCAAATAATGATAATTTATTTCCTTTCTAATCTCATTTCCTTTTATTTCTTTCTCTTGTCTTATTGTTCTGGCTAGTGTTTCCAAAATCATATTGAATAAGAGTGGTGTTAGTGACATCTTTGTCTTATTCTGATTTTAGAGTGAAAGCTTTCAGTTTTGTTCATTTAGTATGATGATGTCTATTGGTTTGTCATAGATGGCTTTTATCAGATTGAGATAAAGACCATCTATTCCAATTTTCTGTAGAGTTTTTATCATGAATCAGTCTTGAACTGTGTCAAGTGCTTTATCTGTGTCTATTGAGAGGATCATCTAATTTTTATCTTTGGCTGTGTAGGTATGGTGTATTAAATTTATTGATTTACATATGATGGATCATCCCTGCATTCCTGGAATGAATCCTACTTGCTGAATAATCTTATTGATGTTTTGCTGCATTCTGTTTGCCAGTATCTTTTTGAGGATTTTTGTGTCTATGTTCATTAGGGAGATTGGCCTGCAGCTCCCTTTTTTTTGGGGGGGGGTGTTCTTTTCTCTTTGGTTTTGGTATCAGGGAAATACCTGCTTCCAGAAATGATTTGGGGAGTATTATTTCCTTTTCAATTTCATTAAAGATTTTTAAGAGTAGTGGCATTAGATCTTCTCTAAATTTCTTGTAGAATTCAGGAGTGAAATTGTCAGAACCTAGGCTTTTCTTTGTTGGTAAATTTTAATTATAATTTCAATTTCATTGACTGATACTGGGTTATTCAGAATTTTTATATCTTCTTGATTCAGCTTTGGTAATTCATATGTATCTAGGAATCTGTCAATTTCTTCTGCGTTTTCCATCTTATTAGAGTACAACTTTTCAAAGTAAGTATTGATGATCTTCTGGATTTCTATAGGATCCATTGTGATTTTACCCTTTTCATTCCTAATTGCATTAAGTCTTTTAGACTTTCCTTTTTTAAGTAAGGTTGACTATGAATTTATCAATTTTATTTAATCTTTCAAAGAACCGACTCTTCAAGTCATTGATTCTTTGTATTGTTTTCTTAGTCTCAATTGCATTAATTTCTATGAAATCTTTATAATTTCCTCCCATGTGTGAGCTTTGGGTTTGACACCTTCTTCTTTTTCTAGATGTTTGAGATTCAACATTAGATTGTTTATTTTAGCTCATTCTGTTTTCCTGATGTAAGAATTCACCACTATAAATTTCTCTCTCTTCGGACTGCTTTCATTGTATCCCATGAGTTATGGTATGTTAAATAGGCATTATTGTTTAATTGTTGAAACTGTCTAATTTCTTCTTTAATTTAATCTGTGACCCATTGGTTGTTCAGGAGAATGTTATTTCATTTCCATGTGTTTGTGGAGTTTTGGTGGTTTCTTGTAGGGAAGAGGGAAAGGGGACGTTACTAGAACCTCTACAGTAAGTCCTAGTCTCCTGCGAGCCACTGCAGCACAAGACGAATTACAGGAAAGGTAGAAAAATGAGACTGAGAAGAGGCTGAGCTTTGGGTCTGATCAGTGCTGCTCTGGGCAGCAAAGATGAAAGCCCCCAGCTTACCACACTTTTTATTCAGTACATTGGGAGAAACAAATGTAACAAATGACTTGCAGAGAGTTCAGTACATCCTGTATAAATAAGATATAACAATCCAAGAACAAGGAGGAACTGAGTAGATGTTTGTTCCTCCCAGGATGTTTTCAGCTCCCAGGATGTTTCTTGTCCTGGAGAATCACAGCATCACAGGATCATTGAGGTCTCAGTTGTGACTGGAGGCCAAAATGGAGTTACGTCTCAGAATTCCATAGCTGGGCTGTAGGCAGGAGAACTAGGCTAACCAAATGATTTTACCCTAAAATTATGCAGCATTGCTCCCGACAGTTTCTTTTGCTATTGATTCCCAGTCTCATTGCACAATGGTCAGGTAATATGCATGCGATAATTCCAATTTCGTTGCATTTATTTAAGCATGTTCTATGGGCTAGGATGTGTTCTATTTTGGAGAATGTCCCATGTGCAGCTGAGAAGATAAGAATCTTCATTCTTATGCTTAATCTTTGTATGTGACCTGTTCATTTTCTTTGAAAAGAATAAATCAGAACATTAAAATGAACTTGTTTGGGAACTTTATAGCTAGTGGTCTGAAATTTCTACAATTAAGTACTGCATTATATAATTATTTTAATATCTTATTTATTCTTTGTTAGTATAATAATTTTAGTATCTCTGAAATTTATTTGTTCCATACATTCCATTCCATACATCCCATATATTTAAGTGTTTTCTCTGAGTTCATTTTACTGGTTTTGATGTATCTTTTGTGTATCAGAAATTTTCCTCAAATATCAGGTGATCTTTGGCTACTCATAAAGTCTCAATAGCATTTTGAAAATCTGATTAGGAAATATGACAGCATGAACACAGCACTAGAAGGTTTCACTCTAGACAATGGGGGTCAAACACTTCAAATTGCCTACCTTGCATTGAGCGTAGAGAAATTATCTTGGGTTTCACATAAAAGATACTATGTAGCTGATGTACAAAGGGTGATAAAATATGATTCATGTTTAAATTTAAAAAACCCATTAGAACTAAAGATACACTGTCAAGAACAATGAAATATTCAAAACAAGGAGGCATATTTTGAGGGAGATTAACGGCAATGTATCTTTTCCTGTAACTAATTTCTTAATTTAAATATTTGCTGTGTTTTTATCACCCCACATATATGAGTAAAATCTTCCATTATTGTAAAATATTTTTATTACAATAACTTTTAAAAGAGGGTAATCTAAACATAAAATTAGTGGTATATTTGACCTTATTTTTGTGAAACTAATACATCAATGTCTGGTTGGATGGAAGTGGTTGCAATGCTCAGTAAGTTCTCAAGGCACTCCTCAGACACTCTTGATCTAATTTTACTCTTTCTGTGCTTCATCTTTGAAAACAGTTGGTCACAAATGTACAGACTGCCAAAAAGTGATAACATGAATAGGTGATTGTGAAGCAAGAGATACTTTTCCCTTGGAAACCAGATTTCATAGAAGTCTGGTAAATAGATATGATCAAATTTCCTTTGATCTAAATGTCTGATTGCAACTCCATAGATTTCATTTAAAAATTCACAGGTAATATTTTTATGTTGACTGAAAATGGAGTCACAAATACACTAAAAATTAAGTTTTTTTGAAATCTTAAAACCTATTTTCAAATTCTTGTATCAAAATGGAAAGGAAAAATGTATATTTTTGTTGTTCATAGGGCTATATTTAGTAAACATATCAAAAAACATAAAATCATTTGTCATAATTTGAGCTTGCCATAAGTTTCATCTTGAACATTGTTATGGTTTGGGACATAACACAGATAAGTTGATTTTCACATTGAATACACATATTTAACTGATCTAAATAAGCAATCAAATCCATCAAAAATGCTAAATCTGTGAGCCATTTTTTATCTTCCATCTGGCACAAATTTTCCTTTTGCTTTCATAAATAAGTTGATTTCATTTCACAAATGATAGAATATTTTCAACATTTTCCTCCAACTAAGCTATCTCACTTCAGAAAAATAATGATGTCCCCATGATCAGCATCTGTACTTTGAAGGAATTCCTGGAATTGACAATGATTCCATCCCTTGGACCTTATGAAATCACAGCTGTGAGGAGCATTATCCACTTTTAAATCTTTTACACATAAATTTTCTTGATGAACGATGCAATATTTCATCAAACATGAGTTTCCAGTGGCACTTACATCATTTTCTATTAATTTTATAAATTCCTCTTTTTTTTAACCAATCATCAGAGTGCCATAAGTAGCTATACTAGATATGTTTTCAAAGGGCAAAGAAAATTGCTTTACTGTAATTTTTACTTTTATGTAAATCAACAGATTTAGCTGTATTTTTAAATGTCACCAACGAAGTCATTTCTTCAGTGATATTATATTTGTTTTCAATACCTTTAATAAAGATGGTAAGTTCATCTGTATCTGTAGCATCAGCACTTTCATCTGTTGCCAAAGCATAAATTTAAAAATGATCAGATTTACTTTTCAAATCTCTTTTGATAGATATTTCCTTTTTCTTCAGTTAGCTTGGCGATAATCTGGTAAGACAAATTGATTTTGAAAAATCCACTTTTTTATCAGAACTGATTATATTTGCCATGTTTTTTAGAGATTGCTTAATAAATTCGCCATTGGTAAATGGTTTGGGTTTTTTTGTAGTCAGATTTATTATCCTATAAGTAGCTTTTATAATAGAGTTCATTTGAGTTGTAACTTTTTCAAAAAAATTTGTTAAAATGACTGACTTTCATTCAGTTCTACTAATTTGTCTTTATGAAATATCCCTGTTGTACATCAAATTTAGTGGCATGTTTTTGTATATAATGTTTTTTCAAATTATAATATTTGGAGAATGATATGATTTCCCTACAAATTAAGCATAGTGTCTTACTATTTACCCCAACAAAACAGTACTCATCTGTTCTTTTTTTGTACAACACTCTTCCTTCATCACTATTTTCCTTTTTGGAGGGACTCTGTTCCCTTTTAAGACAAAGCTGAAGCCATGCTGAAATTGAAAAAAAAAAATAAGCAACTGCTTGTTATCTAGGATTAGCAATGTTGTATATGTAATTATAACTGTATCATGAGCAAAAAAGTATTTGATGCTGTTTTGTATTTCCTATACCACAGCTGCTAAAATACTATTTTAATTTATTATATTATTTTACAAAATAATACAAGCCCCAGTTCAATAATTAAATGTGAAAATTTTTATGTCTGCTTAATAATAATAATAAACACCTGTTTTCACAGGCATACACACATGTAAGTAGTCTGAGATACTATTTTTGGTAATTATTGCATTTTACTATCCAAGTTGCACAAGTTCATATAATGTCTGATACATGCAGATTTTGACTTGACCAGGTGAGGGACAGCATTCTATTGCCTGCAGTCTGAAAGAAAAGCACCTGCAATCAAGCTGTGAAAAAAATCACTAAAAATCATACAACTATGTTAAAAGTTTGCAATCTTATCAGGCCATATTGCTAGTGTCAAAAGCCTCATGCACCCCATGGGGCATGGGCCATGGGCTGGATGGCCCTAGAGTGGGGACTGATCTGGTGAAGGACTGAATTTTTTGCTAGGGAACTCCTGATAGAAGTATCTACAGTACTGTTCTTAGGGAAAGTTCAGTTTCTCAAAGGACACACATGTCGCTTGCTGAGGATGGGAGTGAAGGTGGGCTTACAAGCCTAGTTGCGATCATTCTCATGAGGAACACAGTAGGGGCTGATCCCACTGCTCACTATGTTAACATTCAGTTATCATCATTGTCCATCCAGCGTGTTACCCACATTGTAGTCTGCTATAGTCTTTTTTTTTTGCTATAGTCTTTTTATTTTATTTGTACATGTTTAGAGTACATGATGATTATATCTATCATGGAGAGTTGGTACCTGTACACAGCACACCTTCATTCTTTTTATTTTTCATCTCCTTCTCCTACCCTCCCTCATCCCACTTCCTTTCTGCAAAAGATCTATCTCCCTGTTTCCTATTATCTTTTATTTTGCTCTATAATTTATTTATATTTTGGGTTTCTCATGTAAGAGAGACCAAGTGATATTTAAGCTCACGTGTCCAATTTATTTTGTTTAAAGTGTATCCATTTTCATACAAATGACTCAATCCATTACTGTTTATGGCAGAGCAGTATTCCATTTTGGTTATACCTGGCTAGAATATTGATAACAGTCCATGCAGTGCAATTCAAGGTAGAACGTTTCCCCTAGTAAGTAACCATTCTGAGTATTCAAATGGCAATTATAAAATATCTAGGAAAGAATAACTCTTTTTCCAGCTAAAGTGATACACACTAATCTGTTAAGTGATGGAGAATATCATGAAGCCTTAGAGTTTAAAGGTTTTGTTGCATATGGCTTATTAGAAACTTACCAAACAATGAATTCAAATAATATTTATCCCTGTAATTGGTGAACAGCAATATTTGGCAGATTTAGAAATTCTAATATGTGTTTCAGATTGGTGTTAACAATATAAAATCTATATACTCTAGGAGCATTGCTTAGCAACAGCATGTCATCAAAGCTTGTTGTCCTCAGAAACAGCAAGATGACAGCATTCACCTCATTACTAGTATCAAAATCCCTTATGAGCTTAACTAGCCAATATCCACAATCAAATGCAGAAAAGTGTGAGAAATGTAAAATTTGGCTTTCCAGCCTCTGAAATTCAAAGTGGTTTATAAGGCTGTACAAAGCCTGTGGCATTTAAAGGCAGAAAATAGAAAAGATGTAAGCAAACATATTTAGATGAGAACTGGGAAGGGAAATGAGTGAGTGACATTAGGATGTCATTTTCATGCGTTGTATATAATGACTCTTACCTCTCTTTCTCTCTCCACCCCCCTCTTTCTCTTTCTCTAGGGAATGGGAGTAATGAAGCTAATGACCTTGAAAGTGGAAGTGATTGCTCCCAATAATCTCTTTTGTAGCCAACACATAGGACACGTTCAACAGACGATGAATAAGTAAATAATAGAGACAGGCAGACAACTTTGTCTCAGTTCCTTTGTATCTAAAATGAACTATCTGCTCAATACTTTTGGAGTTGGTATAAGGATCAAATAAAATAATGAAATAAGCTTATTTAAATATTAACCTTTTATGAGACATATATCTTTTTTACTGTCAATTTTAAAACATTACTGCAAAAAAAGAATGACAGGTTTAAAGCAGCATTCTTCTGTATGCTTCACTATGGTTTATATGACTATATTATCTGACATTGGGTCTCTGGTTCTCAGTAAATACTAATTATAATGAAGCTACATGTGCATTCATGTGTTTAGTAAATAGCATAAGTCCATCCATCCACAAAATATTTTTATCATTGCTAGCAATAATCCTTATTATTTTCTTTTTTGGAGTCATCTGATAATTGACTGAATTTGCAAATGGTAACTTAAAGAACCAATCCAAGTATCAGTCTGTGGAACAGTTACTCAATGACTAGCACATTCTGTTCATTCTCAATAGACTTCAATTTATTCCAGAAATATGATTCCTGTACTTTTACAGGGCATTGAACTATACATAAAACAATTGCAGTCATACATTTCTATTCTTCTATCAGCACTCAATAGCAATAGCTTTTAGTATAAAAATTGATATCACTGTAAGACTAAGTTAACCCATTCCATAGTTCTAAGTAAAAATCACCTAGGAACCAAATGAGAAAGGAAATAGAAATAATGTTTATTAAAGGCCTACATTGATCATTTTGTATACATTATTATATATTGATCTTTTATTTAATAGTAAATCCCCTGTCAAGTGATTTAAAGAGATTAATCTCTTAAAAATATTAAATGAATGGTATATGCCAGCAAATACCTTTAGGATATAGTGATGAACTGGGTAAAAGCAATCTCTGCTCTCTAAGAACTTAGGCTTCAGTGAATTTATAAGTAAAAAACTAACTATAATGCACTGAAAATGTTATATTATCATGCTATGGAAAAACATAAGAAGGATTCCAATTCCGCCCTTTGTAGTCAAGAAAGACATTCTGGAGTAGCAACTAGACATGCTGAGTATGTGGGAAACACAAAGTACAGGAGCTAAGTGGCAATGTGCAAAATTTTATGCTTCAGCACAATGAATCAGTGAAAGACAAATGGAGGATTTTTGGTAGAGAGGGTTGTGATCAAGTCTGCATTATGGAGAGATCACAGTGGCTGAGTTTAGAAATGGACTGAAGACCTGTAGAAGGGAGATGAACAGAACATGTGGGAGAGGCTTAGCAGCAAAGGCGAAAGGCAACAGTTCCCTGTACTATGGCTGAGGTACTGGGGAGTGAAAGCAGAAATACTTTGAAGGCTTAAATGAAAAATTCCTGTGATTCGATAATGGTAAAGGTGAGAGAGGTTGGGGATGATATTTATATTCCAGGTTTAGACATGACAAAGGGAGATCACAAGTTAGTGAAATGGGGAAATGAGGAAGAAAAATAGAATTCTGGAAGAGATGACATAAGTTTTGAGCATTCTGAGAATGAGGCCCTGAAAGGCCTCTGTGTATGGACATTCAGTAGTATTTCTTTTCTGTTCTGAAGTAGGTTTGGGAGGAAACTCAAGGAGGACAGGACAGTGAGAAAGACTACCTTGGAAGAGTGTGTAGAGTGTCTGTCAGGGACTTTAAAGGAGAAAAGTGTCCAAAGAAAGGAGGCAAGGAGCTTCTAGGGGACTGGGATAAAAGAAACAGGAAAAGACTGGGTCATGAAGTCAGTGGAAATTAATGCTGCAACAAAGTGTGAGGATTAAATGCTACTGAAGGGGTGCTTTGAACAAGCACTAGGCAGTGACCATTTGGGTTTGGTGGGGCACTGCAAGAGGCAGAATGCAGTGAGGCAGAAAATGCAGAAGTGAGAACTGGGAGGCAGTGAGGTCAAGTAGACATTCCATGAAGTCTGACCAAAAAGGGAGAACATTAGTGACAGGCTGCACACAGCCGACCGTTGCTAAAAGATTTTCCTCTTAATCAAGGTGAGAAAAGTGAGGAAATTTAAGGGCTGAAAGGGAGAAGCCAAGCTAGCAGTCACAGAAAAGTGAGAAGAATACAATAGAATAAAGATGCTCCACTGGAAGTCATAAGAAAGGAACAGGAGTAGAGATGTGTTGGTCTCGGAAGACTTTGAACTTTACCTCAGCAAGTACACACTGAGTATTTACTTGGCTTTACACATACACAAGTGAATGGAGGTTCAGATAAGAAAAAAAGTAAATACTAATAAGTTTTGTGAAGAAAGGGGTAAAAAATGGAGAAAGTGAAGGTAAACTTGGTAAGCATGAAATATATTATTAAATGAAAGTGTTCATTTGGGGGAGGCATTCAGTAGAATTCACTTAGTGGAGTTTTCCAGCTTACTCTAATTTCACTTTACTTCTAAGCTTTCTCCACAATCATATTGTGTCTTTATCATAAAAGCTTGTTTCATCTGAAGTTATCTTGTTACCTTGAGAGGAGTTAATTAGTTCAAAGTGTTTTCTTGGTTTTACACAGAATAGTCCACTAATCCTAAGGCAGCCCTTAATGCACAGAAGCATTTGTTTCCTAAATACTCACAGAGAGATGGCCAACAGATTTCATTTCAAATCATTAAATACTGCCAGATAAGAATCATTTCCACGGACCAAGCAAGGAACCAGTCACACTTCCTGTACCTGATGCTGTTCAACATTTCTTCATTAGGTGGAATCAGAATCTTTTGAAATTATTGCTGATGCTGTGGAGGCCAACAACAAAATAAAATACAGAGTGCCCTTGTACAATGAAGCAAACCACTCATGGTTTTCTGTGCTGAAGGGAAAGACCCTTGGGCAGAGTAAAATAATGTGTGCTGGCTCATGAGAATGTGGCGTTTAGGTCTGGGCTCCAAGGAATCAGACTGACAGTTTCATGAAAGGTTCTGATTATACTGCTCCTTTCAAAAACACTTCAAAGGATGGTGATGAGGGATACCAAAGGAATAAAAGGTTCCTTTCAGGACTGTGTTAATTTATTTTAGACCAAAGAGCAAATATCCCAATAGACAAGATAGGTGATTCAGTCTTTCTGATTGTAGTGACAAACCTTGTATAAAGACCAGGTCAGGAGGAGGCTGGAAGAAATTCCTAATCAATTGTGCAGCAACTCACCTATGAAGTAAGTCTCTTAAGTTACTCTAGCTGGAATGTGCATGCTGACAGCCAGACCCAGAGAAAAGTCAACACAAATGAGGCCCAGGGAGGGAAATCCGGAGGATGAAAGTCACGTACAGTCTCTGCTCACCGTGCTGCTATAACATCGCTGTGGATACGGCAGTCAGGGACAGGCAAAGGCAAAGGACACTCAAAGGTTATTCTATCCCAGCCAACTACCTCGAATCTGCTTAGCAAATGTATTGGATTTGGAATTAGAATTCTTGAGTGGTTTTCATATGCTCCAGGTAAGCTTACCTATGAGACTGACAACAAGAAATTTAATTTCTCTGTGTTAAAATGGAGGCAATTTATCCAGAGTAAATTAGAGTTGTTGAGAGCTATAAATGAGATACTATACCTTAAGATACTATGGTGGGTTAACTAATTCTCAGTTTAAGTGAAATGCCCACCTAACTGAGTTGCCATAGTTTTGGGTATGGAAGAGCCACCTGAGGATTGTTGCCAACTGCATAAAAGGAGGGCAGCATGGGGAGATTGCATGCTGCTGATTTCCCAGGAGACACTTCATTGTGGCTGGTTTTCCTAATTCAAACTCAGCTGTTCCCATTGTTAGAGGAGCTTAGGTCCTCACTGTCACTAGAGATGGCTGCTGTTCTCTTCCGGGGTGCTCTGGTATTTGCATTTGTCTTGAGCATCACTTCCTGGCTCCACTGCAGATCCCTCAGCCTTCTGGCACAGATCCTTCACCCCCCTGGCCCAGACTTTCTAGCTTTCACCACTGGCTTTCCAGTGCAGATCCTTAATATGGACTTGTGTGAGACATTGCCCTGGGCTCTAGACCTTTGGCTGCACTGCTGTGGGATACTGCCATGGGATCTAGGCCCACAGCTGGTTTCTTTGAGTCTCTATCACTTGGACAGACTGCTTGCACTCCTCTGCGTTTCACTTTTGGGGTAAATATTATAAAATAATCCTATAAATTATGTGTCCTGCATTAACTCTATTCCCTTTCAGACCACTGATTACAACAGGTACTTTGTAAACTTTAGAACAATACAAAAGGTAGGAAAATTTTTAAGTAAACATTGTAAGATTTAAATATATAATAACATAACTTTAGAACCATATGAACAAATGCAGTAGTAACAACAACACCAAAATATCTGAAAGGTTATAAGCATGAACTCAAGTAAACTGAATGAAAACCAAACTTAGGAAACATTGATAGAAATCCAAAGGCCAAGTGACATTTGTGAAAAAGACATGGTGGAACAACAGAGAGTGACTAAGAAGATAAAAAAGTAGAATTTAGGCAAAATCTTAATTCCAAATGGCTTGAATTTTCTAGTACTTTCCGGAGTTAATCAACTGAGATTGAGGTGGATAGAGTGAAGGCTATAACTTCAAAATTGCTTTTTGAAGAGAGACAGAGACACGGACAAAGATAAAGACAGAAGGGGAAACACAAATTTCAAGTAGAAACAGTCATTTCTCCCTATAGGGCACTAAGGTAATTTGGGGTTTATTCTGTTTCAGATAAACTATTTTGCTCAGTGGCCTTTAAAAAGTTGTTGTGGATTTTAAATCTTTACTTCATGCATTTTTAAAATGTTTATTTGATATTGTTTTTCATCTCCCAGATTCAAAATAGCCTATATGTGCTCAGTTGAAGTATAAGTGATTAACTCTCATTATATCCTGTGGCTTAGAGAAATGGTTTGTCTATACAATGGAATCTCTAGGGTCTTTACAAAAAATTTGGATGTCTGGATCTCATCCCTAGATAGTCTAACTTAATTGGTCTATAGAGTGGCATAGATATTAAATTTGTAAAACCATCCTCAAATGATTCTAGTATGCAACAACATTCAAGAACTACTCATTTATGGTATTCTCCAGCATTTCTATGGGGATAAACTCTCCTAAATCAAATGAGTATGGAATTCATTATTTTAAATAATTAATTTTATAGTGAAGACTGTAAAAATAAAATGTTATATCTATTTTATTTTCTGCTTGGGGATAACTTCCAAGTCACAATTTTAACTTCCTTGATATAAGAGCTACACTGTAGCAAACTTGTACTTAGTGTTAATGATCACACTGAAAGAGAGCACCAATGTCTACAGACTTCCTTCTGCCATTTCTGCCAGCATAAGTCTCCCCAGTGTTGTTTAGAGAGGTCACTGGTTGTGCTTTTAGGTTGTTCATCTGTTTGTTCAATTACAGCAGCATATATAGTTGCAGTCAGAAAAATTAGAAACAATTCAGATTCTCAGCCACAGAACAGTAGATAATTTGCTTTATTTCACACACACAAGTGCATGTATATACACACTTAAAATAATTAACTGCAAATGTATGTAACAGAATTAACCTTAGTAACATAATACAACATCAAATTAAAAAAAGAAAAAGAAAATAAAAAACAGTTCTCAGAAGACTACACACAGCCTGATCCCCTCCTTTTAATTTTTCAAGACAAATACAGCTAAATAATGTATTGTTTAGATATGCATAAATCATAAAACTGTAGGAGGAAAGCAAGAGAATGCTAAGCACAGAATCCAAGATGGCAATTGCCTCTGAGGAAGGAGCAGGAGCAGGAGGACAGAAAGCACATGGGTGGATTTGTATCCTTGGAAATCGGTCTGTGTCTGGACAACAGGTTTGCAGTTCTTCATCATTTTATTAAAATAAGGGCATTCGAAACTAAACACACGACTAGAAAAGATGGGAGAGAAATCCTTGTCATAGAATCACTTGAGGATTTGTTTTATAAAGGTATGATGAGTAGTTGAATATTTTTGTGAGCTTTTACTTTATGGGCATATTTGCTCTGCTTTTAAATACAAATTTATATTGACAGACTTTAATGTACTAATAACTTTTGTTTCCAACTAACATACTTACTGAGACTGAAACTGAGATTTTTTTTGTTTATAATGAAACATTCTCAGCTCTGCAGTCTGAAAAATCACTTTGATAATGAATAAACGACATGAAAAACAACTTCCTGGAACAGCTCTGCCTTCTCTAGAAAGTACGTCTAAAAATAAAAGTGAATGAAATATTGCCCTTCTCCAGACTTCCTCCTCACCTTATTTCTTACCTGCTTTCCTTCCTCACTAGAAATAGAATAAAATTAATAACTAGTTACCCCTCTGGATACCCTTAGAGTCTTAAAAACTTTATTTTTGTCTCCTGTATTTATCTAAAAAGACACAAAGATGATCTCAAAACATGATCATAGGCAGTTCTTATAATATGAAAAATTGGTCTCAAAACACGGTAAGTATACCAATAATAGAACATAAAATGTGTGCAAAGTACATGCATGTTGATGTTAATATTCATGCAAATAATTTTAATATTTATATACTTCTTTAAGTTGCACTAAGTTGCACCTCTATTTGTATATGTTTTTACATAATGATTTTTTACAGTAATGACATAAAGTTATATTTTAAATAAAAATTTTAGCAAAATTAATGCATTAGTATAAGACAAATAGGTAATAATAGCATAGGTGTTATTTAAGAGACAAAGGTTATAAAGGTAATACATGAATAGTTGAAATGTAGAAAATCTTACCATGGCACAAATTATACTACTATCCCCCAAAAAACATGTAAATATGCATATTTGTGGGTCACCTACAACTAAATTAACTTCATAACCCACTTACTGAGGAATAATTACTATTTTCCTTATACTCTACCTTTAGTAAGTAGATGTTGGAGAACCAATAATGAAAAGAACACAGTCATAATGGAATTTTCAACTGAAAGACAAGTCACACAAGGTGAGCAGATAATCCATGTGTCCAAGCATAGCAAGACACAACCCAGTAAGAGAAGGGAACTAGAAGAAGCTGATATCTAAACTTAAACTAGAGAAAGGAGAATTCTGAAAGGAGGGAATAGTGTGCGCAAACACTTGGGTAAGAGAAAGCAAAAGATAATCAGTGGGCTCCAGGCAGATCAAAAGGACTAACCACAGAGGGATTGTGTGTGGCAAGAAATGAGGCTGGAAAGAAAAAGTGAAAGATCATGAAAGAACTTGTCTCTGCAGCTCAGAGTGCTTACTGGGAGGAAACAGATATGGACCCTGGATTCTGTGAAAATAGAAGTTTTTTGGAAGACTATCAGAGGGAAGCAATGTGTGGCATCCCAGTGGTAGAACACACTGGTGGATTTCCCAACAAAATAGAGTGGCTGCAGGGGGCCTTTCATAATATTAAAACAGAGAAAATAGGACACATTCTAAGGCTATGGTGGCAAACCTATGGAATGTGTACCACTGCAGGCTGTTATCACTGAAACCTCTAAAAGAGGTTCGGCATCACTGTTCTGAGGAATCTGGATTTCATTCTGCAGTCAACCAGGAGGCATAAAATATATTGACATGTTTGAATTTGCATTTTAGATGGAGACTCTTGGAGAAGTAAGATTAAACTGAAGTTTAGGAGAGGAGATGGAGAGCTGCCAAAGGGATATAATAGGGAAATGATTATGATGTATGTAAGGGCAGTAGCAGTAATGGAAGGAGAGACTAGAAAAGAATACAACCAAGAGCCAGGATTCATCAAAATGATGGCAGAGCACTGGTGCTCTTCTGGGCTCTGTTGCTGCAGGCATACATTTCTGGACAGGTTGAAAAACATGGCTTTGTTGACTTGGCTTTCATGAAAGAGGAGAGAAGTCTCAGATAGGGGTGGATTTGGAGAATAAAGAGTTAGCCATTGTCTCTTCCTGAATATTTGTGTGTCCTTGAGTCTGCAATGCAGAACTCCTCACTACCTCCACTTTCATCCCTGTGAAAGTTGTATGGCTGTAACACATAACCTTGACTGTCCTCCATAATAGAATGTAAATTTATTAACACCCTTTAGTCTGTTGCCTGAAACTATATATTTTGGCTGCCTCCCAAGTCTTTAATTCCTTTATTGATGCATTTCATGATGATTGTTGCTTCACTTTAAAAAGCTTTTTGCAATCTCTGAGCTTTTAGAATACTATCTGTTTCTCTCTCATCCATTCTTTCATTAAAATTTATTTTCTCAGAATCACACATATTTCTGTATGAGGCAAAGAATTTTAGATAGATAACAAGACCTGAGCACCAGAGGTAGAAATGGGAGACAACTGTGATCTGAGTAATGTTATTTTAATTGCAATTTAAAGCCAAAAGGCAAAGACTTAGTAAAGAACTGTTTTCATTACAGTTGTTCCATGCATGAAATGAAGCAGTACACATTGGAAAAGAAGAAATCATTCCAGAGAGGCTTAGTTATAACAAACAAAATGAGTTCCAACAAGCTGTTTTTAGTCCCATGGCCAAAAATTCCATTCTGTTGGTATTTAAGACTTTTTTCTAATGTGGCATTATATGTTGAAATGTTATTTAATGTTATACTCTCTTTCTATAACATATTTGCACTGAGTAATGAGAGAAATGACCAGCTGGTTTCCAGCCATTACAAAGCCCTTTATTGGAGGCAGCAGGATGATGGCAGATGGCAATTTTAGGTTGAAGTCTCACTAAGAGTAGATTTGAAGCACCTTGTTGAAAGGAAATGTACAACCTTTAGTCTATGAAAATGATGGTAAGGCTGTTTATTGAGATACTGATTTAATTTTGGTCTCAATGTACTTTTTTCTTCCCTCATTAAAATAGGAAAAGCTGTAAGTAGAGTGTATTTGAGTTGTAAAGCTGTGACAGTTGAGATTAGTTGTCTACTTGATTGCCTTGGGACATTCCTAGGGGATTAATGAAGTACATTCCTGGGTGTACCTGTGTAGGTCATGGAAATGTGACATTGGGTGCTACATCTGAACCCAGGTCCCTCCTTCTGTGGCACTGTTCTCCTGCCTGGCTGCCATGGGCTAAGCAGCTTTGCCCCACCACACCATTCAATCCATAACATTCCTGCTTTGGAACCTGCTGACCTAGACTAAACCTCTGAAATCTGGAGCTAAATTAAACCTCTCTTCCTTTAAGCTAAAAGTGTCAGATATTTTATCCTAGTGATGAGAAAGCTAGCTGATATGAAAATTGGTACCAAAGAAGTAGAGTTTTTGCTATGACTAACTATAGCAGACCATTGGAAAGGTTTGGAGATGCAGGCTAGAAAAGTCCTACTATGTTGTAGGCAGAATTTATAGGCAATTCTGGTCAGAGCTTAGAAGATCAGAATGCTGATATGAATGTGGACAGTAAGAGCTATGCTCATGTGGTTTCAGTTGGGAATGAGGACTATGTTAGGAATTGGACTAGAAGCCATGCATGTTAATCCTGGCAAAGAACTTGTCTACATTCCCCTATGTCCTAAGACTTTGTGTGAGGTTGAATTTGAAGGTGGCAGACTAATTGATTTGGTGAAGGAAATTTCAAGGTAGCCCATGGTATAGACTGTTTCATGGGTTACTGCTTACTGCTTTTATCCAGAATTAGAATGAGAATTGGGAAAGGAAAAAAAAATAACTTGAAAAAGATTAAATTGGAGCTCTAAAAGAAACATGTGCTATTAGGTATGGTGGCACATACCTGTAATCTTAGTACTCTGAGAGGCTGAGGTAGGAAGATCACAAGTTCATGCACAACCTGGGCAACTTAGAGATTTGGTAAGTAACTGTCTAAAAAAAATTGAAGTGGTCTGGAGATGTTGTAAACATAAATATCCCATATTAAATCCCTAGGACTTGGGTAGGGGAGACACCTAAATAAAGTTGGAGCCAAAAGGAAGCATACTTACTGAAGAGATTAGCACCATTTAAAAGAAACTAAATACTCTGAATGGGAATAAGAAGAAAAATGCCTGAGAGCATCTTAGGAATCAGCAAAATGCCACCCATTGCAGACTAAAGGGTCCAAAACTGTAAACTTTTTGAGAACTGTACATCTTTCATTTGTAAACCTGGGCCCCTTGCTGGAAAAGATCCTCTTAGGGAATTGGTTCCCTGGGATTCATTTCATCATACTCAGCTATCCAGTAACTTAGAGGCCATTACAACCATTGTCCAAGGGAGCCCAGCTACTGCTCAAACTAGCAGTAGACCTTGGTGTTATCTACATAATGCTGGCTTATCCACATGAATAATGCAAAAGATGTGGAGTCTTGGAGGCTTCCATCCAGATTTCACAGAAAGGCCTAGGAAATCAAGCAATGTGCCCTCAAGTGATGGGTGTGTGAAACTGTGGGAGTGAAATCAAAATTGCTGCAATGGAGACCCCAGGAAGTAGGAGCTTTCAATAACATGGAAAGTCTGCCAGTGAAAGTTACTGGGATCAAGACAAGTCAGCCCAAGTGAGAGGCCACAAGGGTTTCAATCAGCCAGGCCTTAGGGTGGAGCCACCTAAGCCTTCTGGGACTAACATCTTACTGCCATGTGTTCCAAGTACCAGACCTGGAGCTATAGAACTTAGTGTTTGCTCTGATTGAGTTTCAGTCTTTGGTTCTGTTATTTTCAATTCCCCTATACTTCCCTTTTGGAATGATAATGCCTACCCTGTGCCATTATATTTCATGGTTTAAATAATTTGCTTGTTGAATTTACAGAGATTAATAGCTAAGAGTTTGCCTTGAATCTCAGAGGAGATATTTATTTGGACATTTATGCAATGCTGAAAAAGTTTGAACTCTGCGGAAAGAATTAAAACATTTTTGGTTGTCGGCAGTATAGTCATATTGTGTGAGGCAGAATTATTAACTTTTTTTGTGTATAGTTAAAGAGATGTGTTTGGTAGTTAAGTAGACAAGGGGTGGAATGTGACAATTAAATTTAGTCATCAACTTTCTTGGCTTGGGAGAGGGGACTAGTAAAGCATATTTTTGGAATATCTGGGTCATGGAGATCTAAAGTGTAGTACTATATCTGGTTCTTGGCCCCTTCCTCTGCTTTCTAGATCCCAGAGATAAGCAGCCATCCACCACTATGCCCTTCTACCATGATGTTTCTGCCTTGTAGCCAACAAACTGTGGACTAAAACCTCTGAAACTGTGAACCAAAAGAATCATTCTCTTTTAAGTTGTTTATGTCAGATATTTTTTTCCACCAATGGAAAAGCTGACCAATCCATCCACAACTGGCAATTCATCACTGTATTACAATTAATGTTTCTAACAGCCCAAGTGCCCATCAACTGGAAACTGGATAAAGAAGATGTGGGGTTTTTTCATAGAATGGAGTACTACTCAGCCATAAAGAACTAGAAACTAGAGACATTTATAGCTAAATGGATGCACATTGAGGCCATACTCTTAAGTGAAATAAATAGGACACACATGTGTAAATACTGAATAGTTTCTCTAGTGTGAGAAACTTAAAGTGTAAATAAGGATTAAAATGATTAAAATGAATAATTGATAATTTGACATAGGAAAAAAAGGTCCAAAGGGGTAGGGGTGGGGGGAGGCAAAGAGGAAAGGAAAGGAGCGAAAGGAAAAATTATGACAAAAGAAAAAAAACGGAAATGAAGTCTTTGTAAATAGGGAAGGGTGGAGGAGGTGAAGAGTGCAGAGGTAATGGGGGAAAAATAAGAACCAAAGTATATCATGTACAGGTACAAGCACCCAATGATAAATATAAACATATTGTATACCTAAAATGTATCAATAAAAGAATTTAAGGAAAAAAATAATTAAATAATTAATGTTTCTAGGAAATTTAAATTTCTGTCTCTTTCATGCAGAGATGTGTATAAGCCTTAGCCCTGTGTAGTCCTGTGTTCCAATATCCTTCACAAACCAAAGTTATACCTCTAGTCCAAGACTGAGTTGTCCCATTGTTTTGAGCTTATGTTGAGGACACTGGATGGAAATGGTAGAGAATGAATATGGTAGGAAACACCTCACATCATGAGCCAAGAAGCAGAGACAGATGGAAGATGAATGCAGTCCCATAATGCCATTCAAGGACATACCCCAAAGAACTAAGGACCTCCAAAAAGGCCCCACTTCCTGATGTTTCCACCACCTTCCAATATTTCCCTCCTAGAGACCAAGGTTTTAACATATGGGCCTTTGGGAAACACTATCTGTATTTAAATGATGGAAGCTACTTAATTCCTAAAAATAATAAACATTTTTATATTCAAATCAAATAATCCTAGGGTTATACACCCAACCAACCACTTCCTTTATCTAACTCACACACTGTGGTGAATAAATTAATGGTCAACTCAAGTGGGAACACCCAGCTGAACTGAGTCAGTGTGATTCTGGGAGTGGAAGACCAAACTGAGGATTGGAGGGGAAGATTGCATGCTGTGAGTTTAAAAGGAGGACTGGAGGGAAAGACTGCATACTATGAGTTTTCCTGGATAAGCTTTGTTATGGCTAGTTTTCCTGATAGGAACTCAGCTGTTCCCATTGTTAGAGGAGCTCAGGTCCTCACTGTCCCTGGGAAATGTCCCTTTCTCTTTGGGGAAGCCCTGGTATTTGCCTTTGTCTTAAGCATCACTTCTTGGCTCCAGTGTAGATCCCTCATCCTTCTGGTACAGATCCTTCATCCTGCTGGCCCAGACTTTCTAGCTTCTGCCACTTGCCCTTGGACCTTTCTGGTGCAGATCCTTGGTGTGAACTTGCATGAGACATTGCTGTGAGCTCTGGGCCTTTGGCTTGACTGGTGCTGGACATTGGTGTGGATTCAGGCCCTCAGCTAGATTCTTTGGGTCTCTAGTGTGAAAATGGACCGCTTGACTTTTTTGGGTAAACATTATAAGATAATCTTATAAATTTATGTGTCCTGTATTAAATCTATTCCCTTGGAAACCCTGACCACAATACACACCAAGTATATATTTCCCCTATCTTAAATCATTCTAGAATCAGATGCCAGGCAACTAGACACTACCCTAAGCCTAGACCTACTGGAATTATTCAAACTAACCAATCATAAACCATTCAAATTGCCTTATCTTTCATTTGCTGCAAAAACCTAATAAAGGCTCTGGTCCAGTCCTTTCCTATACTCTTGCTTCCCCCTCTTGACCAAATCTAATCTGATAGTGAGGCATGCCCCACGCGTCTTGGGAAATATAAGTAATTAGTTCTTTTTTCAGTGACATTGAGCTCTCTAGACCATCACTCAAAATAAATTAAAATCCACAAATTGAAATTCTGTGCATAAAAATGAGACAACATTGAAAATATAAGATGCTAGTAACAGTTGGTTGCCAGTATTAAAAAACCCAATGATGTGCATGCATCTATAAAGTAGTACTTTATGAACAGTATTTTGTGTGAAGTAAGTGCTTAATTATTGCTTCCTATTGTTTTTAATAACCTTTAAAAACAACAGTTGAGAATTAAATCTTTTCATATCATATTTTTAGTTTCATTAGTTAAAGGAGATATGTTGGCACCATGTTAACAGAAAAGGATTAATGCTGACTTCTTGTAATAAAAAGACGAATTGGTTCTAAAGCTTCCAATAGTAGTTTGCATCATAACCTGCAAAAAAAAAGTTTCTATTAGGGCAATTTTATTGATCTGACATCAATAAATAAGTTTTTTGAAATGACTGGATCATTAAGACAATATAAAGATAGTTATTTTATCTTCCATAATGTTCTTCAAACTAGATAACTTCTCTAAGGGACTCACAGCTGTTGCTAAATTCCAATACACCCTCTTTGTGAAGGAAACATGACTGCCTATAGGGAGAGTGACCATCACATCCTCATTTGTTCTTAAGATTCAAACACATTTATGAATAATATGCAAAACAACATCACATTTTTCCCAGTTTTCTCATGTCCAGTATGAAATTAAAACTTTGGCCAATGATATTATGCTTGATACTCTTTTTATTTTTCATTAAGCTTATTGATACATTTTAGGTATACAATATGATGACATTCATCATTGGGAATTTATACCTTTACATGTTATATTTTTGTCCTTATTTTTTTCCCCATTCCCCTGTTCTCCCTCCAGCCCCTCCACCTCTTCCTATTTACAAGGACTTTGTATCCACTTTTTTCCTTTTCTCATATTTATTCTTTTCCCTTCTTTCCTTTCCCCAACCCCACCCACTTCCCTTTCCCCTTCCCCTTTAGACCTACTCGAAGACAATTTTAAGAGTGTTTTCTGTTGAACTTTTGGCCCAGATATAGGCATGTAGTCCCTCTATTCACCTATTGCACCTGCCCTAACTCTTTACCTAAAGGGATATAAGACAGAAGCACAATAGGAGATGATAAAGGAATTCAAAAAAAGGGTACCTTTTTTCTAAACTAATAATAACTACACAGTACTTTTCATGTTAAAGACTAATAATTGTTTACTTGCCCCATAGCTATGATAGAAAGAAGAGTGACTGCAAAAACAAAATTAAGGAAAATATTCTTGAGAAATTATCATGCATCAGAATCACCCAGAAAACTTACTAAAATGCAGCCTGGGTGACTTATACTCCTAGGAAGATGGAATAGACATGCTTTTGTATTTCCTCCCATTCAGTACAACTAAAAACTCTCTCTCTCTCTCTCTCTCTCTCTCTCTCTCTCTCTCTCTCTCTCTCTCTCTCTCTCTCTCTTCTGAAAGGTTGAGGAAAGAAGGCAAGCAGACTAAGGAAATACTTTAAGATTTGAAGAATTACAAGCAATAGTGAGTTCCTGGTTTTTCTTTTTGCCTCATTTATCCCAGACTTGAAATGAAAGAAAACAGCAACCTAAAAATGCCGACTACATCAGACACCAAAAAGTCCCAACAAAGAGAGCAGGAGAAGGACAGTTTAGTAAAACAGAAAAGTCTCAGGAAATAATGGTTCCATCTGGTAAAATACCACGAATGGAAACTACACACATACCTTCACCAACCAGTAAAGGCTCTATGAGATGCCCTAACTCCAAAACTATAGCAATGCAAAAGAAGACCCAAGTAGTAAGCCAGGAGTTTCTTAACCTTCATTACTCCCCCCACCACCAGCATGACCAACTTCTAATCAGTGGGGATCACCAGTGCATCCTGAGGCCCCCTGTTCCTCATTAGTATTGAGGCTCCCTTTCCTCTCCTGCCTTCAGTGGTATCAAAGAACAGCTAGTGGAAATTTAAATTTTTCATCTATTACCCAGCAGTAACAATGCTAATGAGGTCATCTTCACAACAGTCCATCTTCATCTTGCAGCATCCACCCCCCACCCAGTACTGACCTCCTCCTCGAGTATCAATGGAGGCAGAGGTGGGAACCTGGATTTTTCTGGCAGTAACATGGTGAAGTGCTGCTTCCTTATTTCCCTGCTAGAGAGTGTCAGAGAGAGCCAACTAAACCAAAAGTATTAAATAAGATCCAGTCTGATAACATAATAAAAAAAATCCAAGTTTCAATTGAAAGTCACTTAGTATATTGACAGAACAATCTTCAACTAAATGGAAAATAAAAAGACAAAATCAGTAGAAGCCAACATTGAAATGGTAGCTCTTAGAAATATTGGACAAAGATGTTAATCCAGCCATCATAAAATAAATGGGTTACTAAGCAATTAAGCCATAGTAATAGAAGGATAAATTAGGCAATGAGCCATAATTATAAATGGGTCAGTGATCAATTAAAAATATGCTTGAAACAACCAATGAAAAACTTGGAAGCCTTTCCAAAGTAATAGAAAGTCTCAGCAGAATAATAGAAGATATAGAGAAGAATCACATGGAAATTTTAGAATTAAAAAATACAACATGAATAAGAAAGTACAATGGATGAGATAAACAGTACAATGGAGAAGGCAGAAGAAAGAATCAATGAACTAGAAAATAGAATAGAAATAACTCAACTGGAACAATGAAGAGAAAAACCTAATAACAAAAGCAAACAAACAAAAAACTCAAAACCTTAGGAACCATGGCATTGTAGCAAAAGATTTTTGAATCACTGAAGTCTGAGGGGAATAGTACTTGAAAAAATAATGACTAAATACTCCCCAACTGTGGAAGAATTCCACACTTAAAACCAAAAGATAATCCATGCCCAGACACATTATAGTTAAATTTCTGAAAACAAAGACAAATGGCCTATAGCACCCAGGTAAAAATGGCAACCTCTTTTGTGCATCACAATTTAAATGACTTCATATTTCTCATTAGAGACCAAGTAGGTCAGAAGGAAGTAACACAATATGTTTTCAGGTGTTTAGGGAAAAAAATATCAGCCCAAAATCCTATCTTCAGAGAAAATATTCTTCAGGAATAAAGAGGGAAATCAAAACATTTTCAGATGAAGGAAAACCAAGAGTTTGTTTCCAACTAACTTCAAAAGAATGGCTAAAGGAAGTCTTCTAAAAAACAAGGAAAACATTAAAATAAGGAAATATCAGGGGAAAATGAAAAACAAAATAAGCAAAGATATGGGTAAACATATTGAGCTTCTATTTTCATCTTGAGCTTTCTAAATTATGTTTGATGTAAAAATCATAATGCTGTGCTATAGATATTATTCTAAATGTATGTAGATTAAATACTAAAATGATCCAATTATTAACAGGTAGGGAGAATAAAAATAAAGGGAGTACGTTTTCTATATCTCAACTAAACTGTTTAAATGGACTTTAATAACTTGTACATATATATAACAGAAAAATAAAATGATCTAAAAGTGTACCTTGATTGTATAATTCTTATATGTTTTACATGTTCTTTGACCTATTAATCTGCATTTCAATCTGTATATATAATAATTAACTTTCTCAGGTCTGATAAGATAGATAAATGAATCTGATGCTGGAAAAATAAAATGGGGGTGGAGGGAGGGGAAGAAGGAAATTGAAATGTGTTATGTACACATAACAATCCCCTACAGTGAATGATATAATTATGTACTGCAAACATGTAAAGTCAAAAAGAAAAAAAAATGATACAGACACTTTGAAAAATAATTTGAAAATTTCTTTTATAACTGAACAGGCAACTATCATACCCACCAGCAATTTCTTCCTATGCAATTATCTCATAAATGAAGACTTAGGCAAACACATACAACACACACAAACCCAACTTACAAATGTTTATAACAGACTCAATTATAATAGTTAAAAAAAAATCCAGACATTCTTCTACAGGTAAATGGTTAAACAAACTGGGACTCATCATTCCCATAGACTTTTACTCAGCAACAAACAGGAACAAACTATTGATGAAATAAGCTAAATTCATCTCCGTGGACTTGTGTTGAGTAGTGATAAAATCACAAATGGTTGGATAATGTACAATCCCATTTATATAACATACTTAAAATGACAAATCGCAGAAATTGAGAACAAATTAGTGGCTTCCAAGGCTTAGGGAGGGGTGAGGACAAGAAAGAATGTGGGTGGCTATCAAAAGATAATGTAAAGAATACTTGTGTGGCTAGAAATACATACATCTTCACCATACCAATGTCAGTATCCTGGTTGTGATACTGTACTAGGTTTTTACAAGATATTACCATTAGGTAAACTGAGTAAAGGACATAGTACATACTCTGTATTGTTTCTTAAAAATACATGCAAAACTATAATTGTCTGTAAACAAAAATTTTAATTAAAATGAAAAATTTCAGGCCCTAAACCAGAATATTTGATTTAGTAAGTCTAAATTGGTGTCTGTTAATCTGTATTTCTAAAAAGTGTCCAGCAAAAGCTAATAATGCTAGTTGTGACCACACTGAGAACCACTGACCTGTATAGAAAGGGGTATTTTGTTTCCAGAAAAAAAAATCCTCAAAGAAGGGGATGGGGATTCATCTCAGTGGCACTGCGCCTGCCTCAAAAATCCCAAAAGAGGAATTTCAATCCCAAAACTTTTTCTTCCATCCAAAACCAAAATAGCAATATAAATAGCTAATTTCTCTGGTGCTAAGTCCAGAAGCAATAGAAAGAAGAGGTTACAAAAAAGCTGAAAAGAGGCATGCCCTACCGAGGTCCCAAGTCTCCCACAACATGCTGAATCAGCCCACTGAAGACAGGCAAGTCTGCACACACCCTGCTGAGGTCCTGAGTCACACAGAAAACGCTGGATCAGCCCCCTGCAGACAGGCAGGTCTGTGCATGCCCTACCGAGGTCCTGAGTCTCAGGGAACATGCCGAATCAGCCCACGCCTCAGCAAAACTCCACTGGACCCCCCCCCAGCTCCTCTGTACAGCCACCTGGTTCCACACTATGAAGATGCAGAGGGCAACAGACCAGAAGAACATGGTACTGAGTCCTGCTGCTCCCAGCCCAGAGGTAGGGGCTTCTGAGCTGCCATCCCACTGCCCCTGCTCCAGAGGAAGGGGCTTCCCAGCCACCATCCCTCCCATTGCTACCAGCCCAGAGGAAAGGGCTTTTGGGCCACCTTCTGTCCTGCCACTCCTGGCCCAGAGGAAGGGGCTTCCAGGCCACCATCCCTCCCACCACTCCTGGCTGAGAGGCAGGGGCTTCTGAGCCACCATCCCACTGCTCCTGGACCAGAGGAAGGGGTTTCCCGGCCACCCTCCCTCCTGCTGCTCCCAGCCCACAGGAAAGGGCTTTTGGGCCACCAACCCTACCGCTACTCCCGGCCCCTGTCCCACCTCTCCCAGCTCAGAGGAGGTAATCCATGCAGGCACCAACAGCCGCCCGCCCCCACTCAGTCGAAATGAAAAACCACGTAAATAAGTCTCAAAACCAGACTTCCAGGTCACCTACAGCAACCCCAAAGGGAAATGAGATGGAACACTCTGATACTCAACCACCTGGACCCATAGAACTGGCAACAAAAGGGGATCTGGAAAAAATGAAATCAGAAATAATTTCTCAGACAACAGGAAAAATTGTGCCCCTAGTGCAAGACATGATTAATAAATCTAGAGAGGAGCTCAGGAACATGACAGAATCCCAACATAGGAAACAAATGGAATCCATAAAGCAGATGCAAATAGATTTCCAGGACATGAAAAACTCCACTGAATGCCTACACAGCAGAATGAGCCAATGTGAGGACAGAATTTCAGATATAGAAGATAAGATTGCACTTAGTGACCAGGAAAAGAAACATTGCTTCAAAATTAGAAGGGAACATGAGAAATCAATCCAGCAGCTGCTAGACGATGCAAAGAAGAATAACATAAGACTGATTGGGCTCAATGAAGAAACAGGAGAGAGTGGAGATGGCATAAAAAATCTCTTCACAGAAATAATGGCAGAAAACTTCCCCAGCAGGGGAAAAGAGCTTGACATACAGGTAAGTGAGGCATATAGGACTCCAAATAGCCTTGATCAAAAAAAATCTACACATAGGCATATAATTGTTAAGATTTCAGAAATTCAACAGAAGAACAAAGTTCTACAAGCAGTTAAAGAAAAGAAAGAAATCACATACAAAGGAAAGCCCATCAGAATCACAGCAGACTTCTCAACACAAACCATCAAGGCAAGAAGACCTTGGAGTGACATATTCCAAGCCCTAAAAGAAAACAGCCTCCAACCCAGATTGATGTACTTGCAAAACTATCTTTCAAAATGGATGGAGAAATAAGATACTTTCATGACAAAGAGCACCTTAGGAACTTCGTGAATACCAAATCAGCACTCCAAAGAATTTTACACAATAGCCTAGGAACAGACATTGAGGATCACAACCCCAGGAAGCAAAGCAGAATGAATCCATCTGGCATGACAAGAAATTAAATGCAAAGGGGGAGAACCTAACAATAAGAAAAAGTCATGGCAATGACAAGCCAATATGTTTCAGTTATAACCATCAACGTTAATGGTCTGAATTCACCAATCAAAAGAAATAGACTGGAAGAATGGGTCAAGAAGCAAAATCCAACAATATGCTGCATACAAGAAGCACACTTAATTCAAAAGGAAACTCATAGACTGAAAGTTAAAGGGTGGAAAACAATATTCCATGCGACAGGAACCTGAAAAAAAGCAGGAGTAGCTATCCTCTTGGCAGATCAAGTAGATTTCAAACCCACACTGATTAAGAGAGACGAAGGACACTACATCCCTGTAAAGGGAAGAATCCAAGAGGAAGAGATGACAATCATAAATATCTATGCACCAACCCTAGTGCCCCCAACTATATAAAACAAATACTAATGGACATGAAAAGTCATATATGCAGTAATACAATTGTAGTGGGGGACCTCAACACCCCACTGTCACAAATAGATAGATCAACTAGACAAAAACTAAGTAATGAAATACTAGAACTCAATCAAACTCTTGAAGAAACGAACTTAAAAGATGTTTTCAGAGTCTTCCACCCCACAA